>NC_084473.1:97048455-97365955 GCF_027409185.1 Cynocephalus volans | reverse complement strand
TAAATCCAAAATACTTTCCAAGCATTTTGGATAAGGGGTACTCAACCTGTATTTTAATGGGGAGAAGAGAATGACAAAGTTGACTGTGGGACCGCAGGCTGCCAGAGTCATCAGACAGCCATGTTACACATGGTGTAGACAGCTGGAAGCCAGGAGTCATCTCATGCACGCACCTGTCTCCAGAGGCCTGACGCAATACCTCAGACAATGAAGAGATGAACACCAGAATTTAGATTAGACTCAACACATCCACAATTCACCTCAATTTAAAATTGCCTCACATACTCTTGGTAGCAATAAAACCGCAGCCTTTGGAAGATAATCTGGTCCTATCTTTCAGTATTTTCCATGTGGATATTCTTTGTCCCAGAAGTGTCACCTCTAGGCCCAAACCCAGAGAAATCTCTGAAGGACACCAGGATGCTCACTGCAGCATTGTGTAGGACAGCACAACCTGGACACAACCTGAGTGTCCACCCGTGGGGCACGGGGTAAATACATGATGGTAAAATCATAATTGATGCCGCTTTAAAAAAGAATGAGACGGTCCTCTCTACCCTGACATGGAAATAGAGGTCTGCAGGTTTGTGGATATCAGAGCAGATTTAAACACAGGTGTTCGGACAGCGTGACGGGACCTGAGCTGAGGGACAGGAAAGTGCAGCCTCAAGTCCCCGTGTCATTCCGCTTTCTCGCTCTCTTTCCCTGGGATCCAGAACCTCCGCCCTCCTTTTAGGCGCACTGGCTGGGGAAAGGCTGTGGCGGGAGCGGGAGCACGCGGGCAGCGGCTCAAGCGGGGCAGAGGCTGCAGCAGGATCAGGAGCGGGCGGGCAGCGGCCGGAGCCGGGCAGAGCCTGCAGGGGGAGCGGGAGCGCGCGGGCAACGGCTCCAGCCAGGCAGAGGCTGTAGCGGGATCGGGAGCGCGCAGGCAGCGGCTGGAGCAGGGCAGAGGCTGCAGCCAGATCGGGAGACCGGGGGCAGCGGCTGAGCGGTGCAGAGGCTGCAGCGCGACGGGAGTGCGCAGGCAGCGGCTCGAGCGGGACAGAGGCTGGAGCGGGAGCAGGAGGGCGCGGACAACAGCTGGAGCTGGGCAAAGGCAGAGGCGGGAGCGGGACCGTGAGCGTGGGGGCAGCGGCGGGAGAGGGGCAGAGGCTGCAGCGGGATCAGGAGCGCCAGGGCAGCGGCTCGAACAGGGCAGAGGCTGCAGCTAGATCGGGAGTGGGCGGGCAGCGGCTCTAGCGGGGCAGAGGCTGCAGCGGGAGCGGGAGGGCGTGGGCAACAACTGGAGCTGGGCAAAGGCTGCGGAGAGGGCTGGAGCGCTAGCGTGCGGGCAGAAGCTCGAGCAGGGCAGAGGCTGCGGCGGGATTGGGAACGCGTGGGCAGCGCCTTGAGCAGGGCAGAGGCTGCGGCGGGATCAGGAGCGCGAGGGCAGCGGTTCCAGCCGGGCAGAGGCTGCAGCGAGATCGGGAGCGTGCGGGCAGCCGCTGGAGCGAGGCAGTGGCTGCAGCGGGATCGTGAGCATGGGCAGCGGCTCCAGCAGGGCAAAAGCTGCAGTGGGATCTGGAGCAAGCGGGCAGCAGCTCTAGCGGAGCAGAGGCTGGAGCGGGAGCAGGAGGGCGCGGGCAACAGCTGGAGCTGCGCCAAGGCGGAGGCGGCAGCGGGAGCGTGAGTGTGGGGGCAGCGGCGGGAGAGGGGCAGAGGCTCGAGAGGGGCAGAGGCTGCAGCGGGATCGGGAGCGCCAGGGCAGCCGCTCCAGCAGGGCAGAGGCTGCAGCGAGATGGGGAGCGCGCGGGCAGCGGCTCGAACAGGGCAGAGGCTGCAGCGAGATCGGAAGCCGGCGGGCAGTGACTCTAGCGGGGCAGAGGCTGCAGCGGGAGGGCGTGGGCAACAGCTGGAGCTGGGCAAAGGCTGCGGTGAGGCGGGAGCAGGAGGGGGTGGGAAACAGCACGAGCTGGGCAAAGACTGCGGCGGGAGCTGGAGCGCTAGCGTGCGGGCAGAAGCTCGAGCGGGGCAGAGGCTGCGGCGGGATCGGGACCGCGCGGGCAGCGCCTGAACAGGGCAGAGGCTGCAGTGCGATCGGGAGCGCCAGGGCAGCGGCTCCAGCAGGGCAGAGACTGCAGCGAGATGGGGAGCGCGCGGGCAGCGGCTCGAACAGGGCAGAGGCTGCAGCGAGATCGGGAGCCGGCGGGCAGTGGCTCTAGCGGGGCAGAGGCTGCAGCGGGAGCGGGAGGGCGTGGGCAACAGCTGGAGCTGGGCAAAGGCTGCGGTGGGGCGGGAGCAGGAGGGGGTGGGAAACAGCACGAGCTGGGCAAAGACTGCGGCGGGAGCTGGAGCGCTAGCATGCGGGCAGAAGCTCGAGCGGGGCAGAAGCTGCGGCGGGAGCGGGACCGCGCGGGCAGCGCCTGGTACAGGGCAGAGGCTGCAGGCAGATCGGGAGCGCGGAGACAGCGGGCTCAAGCAGTGCAGAGGCTGCAGCCAGATCGGGAGCGTGCGGGCAGCTGCTCGAGCGGGGCAGAGGCCGCAGCGGGATCGGGAACACGCGGGCAGTGGCTCCAGCTGGGCAGAGGCTGCAGCCTGAGCGGGAGCGCGCGGGCAGCCGCTCGAGAGAGGCAGAGGCTGCAGCGGGATCTTGAGCGCGGGCAGCGGCTCCAGCAGGGCAAAAGCTGCAGCAGGATCGGATCGGAAGCAAGCGGGCAGCAGCTCTAGGGGAGCAGAGGCTGGAGCGGGAGCAGGAGGGCGCGGGCAATAGCTGGAGCTGGGCAAAGGCGGAGGCGGGAGCGGGAGCGTGAGCGTGGGGGAAGCTGCTCGAGAGGGGCACGGGCTGCAGCGGGATCGGAAGGGCGCGGGCAGCGGCTCAAACAGGGCAGAGGCTGCAGCGGGATCGGGAGCGCCAGGGCAGCGGCTCGAGCCAGGCAGAGGCTGCAGCGCGATCGGGAGTGCACGGCAGCAGCTCGAACGGGGCAGAGGCTGCAGCGGGAGCAGGAGCGGGAGCGTGCATGCAGCGGCTGCAGCGGGGCAGCGGCTGGAAAGGGGCAGAGGCTGGAAAGGGGCAGCGGCTGCCTAGGGAGCGGGAGCTGGCGGCAGCAGCTCCAATGGGCCGACGCTGCACTGGGATCGGGAGCACGCGGGCAGCGGCTCTAGCCGGGCAGAGGCTGCAGCAGAGCGGGAGCGCTGGAGCGCTGAGGAGGCCGCTGCAGCGCTGACGCTCCTCAGAAGCAGCTGGACTCTCCTACCTGCTGCTGCAGAAATCTGTGGCAACACGTTGCTTTGGTGGAAGAACGTGAAGCAAGTTGAGCGTCACAGAGACACTAACTGCAGAAGAAGTGCTTCAGCAGCCACTTCAGATGACTGTGAAGGGTCTTTGATGCTGCACCAAAACTCAACGACAAATACTAGGTTTTTAAAGGCCAAGAATCTTTAGAGAAGAAAATTTCCAGAAAAATGGCTTTGGTTTGAGGAGAACATCCGTGAACAAAGAAAAACGGAAGCACTCCCCTCAGGACAACCTCGGGATATGTCACTTCACAGACTCGGCTGGAGGTTTTTACCCACATGGGCCCGGCCTCTTCTTCTGTCTGTCTCTGTATCTGCCTGAGAAAAGATCTGCAGATGGTTATGGCCACTGCCTCATTTCCAGTTTCCAATATTGTGCAAGTTTCTTTCTTGGCCAATTCTAATCTGGAAGAAGAGATGGAAGGGAACTGTGGAAAATGTAATTAATTCCCAGCTTAGCTGCACTGACAGAGTACAAAGCACCAGAGTGTAATGCCACATACTGTCTTTTTTCTAAGGCATAAATATGAGACTTACCAAATTATTTTCTAGATAAGAAATATCAAAGAATTTTCTAGAGAATTTCCCCTATTTTACAAAAAAAAATTTTTGTTTTGCAAAAAATGAGAAGAAAATCTCATTTATTTTGTTAATGCATACCACCCATATTGGCGCTATACAGTTGAATGATTTTTTTTTTCCCCAAGGATTAAAGTTCTTAACGTTGCGGTCACATGGAAATCATCCTTAATTTTAACCTAAAGATTGACTGGTGCATATTCTTCAGATATTTCAAGCAAAAATTAGCAGTAATGTATTATTTTTATCATCAGAAAAACGTTAACTGTCAATTACACACACACATGCATAATTATATAATACACACATCTCCATGTACGGCGGCACTTCAAAAAGCTCAGGGAAGATTCATATTATCTTTCAATTCTATTTTTCCACAAACATTTTGAAGTTCTCAGATACCCATATATGCAGGATGTTATAGGGCTTTTTACCTGTATACAGTGCTCGCTGTTTTCTATTCATAAAAAATTTAAATTAGAACCATAGAAGCATCATTATACCCTCCTTACAGGTTTCTTTCTAGATAGTAAAGGTCTATGAAACACATAAACACTGGTTAATAATATGCTTCATCTTCTTATCATATCTTCTCACCACAGACTTTTTCATTGCAGTATGGACAGAGGCTTAGATTTCATGTTTTAAGAGCATAAAAATATCCATCGACAGCAAGTTTTTATAAATAGAGGGTCTTGAAGGGTCTTAGATCCACAATTTCTTTTGGTAATTTTAAAAGATTATTATTATTTTTAACGGACACCTAATAACTGTACATATTTATGGGGTACATTGTGATTTTTTAAATTAAAAACCAAGCTGATTTTATTATTATTATCAATACCAAGCAAGTCTTTAAATCAATGAAAATTTAATTAAGCATAAAGTTACTTTCACATTTGTCTACAACCGTAGTAAATACAGTTCTTGGCATAAAGACACAGCCCTTGGAGTTTAAAACATCCCCAACTGCAAGATTACCTAAATAAATTTCCCATTATTGTTTATGTAATAGTGGGTGAGTTAATCAAATTAAAATAATTATACAATCTAGGATAAAATAAAATGGAAATAATTTACTCATGAAATTCATATTTAAATCATCTTTATTTACAAAGTAGTATCCTGAGAATTATAATTCCATTAAGCTTCAATTTGAGCAAAAAATGTAGTTACTTAAACTGAAAATGAAAGATAAGTCAAAATTATTTATGAAGAGAGACCAAAAATATCATCAGGTTTCTTGCTGTGCTTCTGGATTTCAGGAGCAGGCTCATTTGAGCACGGAATCGACCCTGAAGGGAACTCACCCCTACTTTCAGAATGTGGGGGTGGAGGTGAAAATCCAGCTCCTAGAGGAACATAAGGAGGAAATCCCCTCAGTGAATAGACATTTCTCATTGCAAATGGAGGTGGTGGCTGCACAGGGAAATCCCTTGGTAGATAATAATTTTGAGGAGCTCCATACATGCTTCCTGGAGGAGGTGGAGGAAAAGGAGGTTCTCTTCTCATGAATGGACCCCTCCTATCCACTGGAAACAATGGACCTCTGATTGCAGGAAAAGGTGGAGGAGCAAAGCCAGGGCCACTTGCTTCCCTTTCAGCAGCCACAGATGAATGAGGCACATTTACATCACCAAGGTCGTCTTTGGTATCATTTCTGCTGGATTCCGTTTGGGAGGGCTTTGGCACATCCACTTTATCCAAAGAATTCAGGTTAAAACTTCTGAGTTCTGCTGGGCCAGACGGTCCACCAGGATCAGGATCAAATCCGTCTTGCCTTTGTGGAAGAAGAGCTGGATCAGAACATGGGTGGCCTGGTGGAGGAATCATCATCCTTCGGTGTTGTTCCCATGGAGGTGACAGGAACCCAGATGGAGGTGGTGGCTGCACAGGGAAATCCCTTGGCACATAATAATTTTGAGGAGCTCCATACATGCTTCCTGGAGGAGGTGGAGGAAAAGGAGGTTCTCTTCTCATGAATGGACCCCTCCTATCCACTGGAAACAATGGACCTCTGATTGCAGGAAAAGGTGGAGGAGAAAAGCCAGGGCCACTTGCTTCCCTTTCAGCAGCCACAGATGAATGAGGCACATTTACATCACCAAGGTCGTCTTTGGTATCATTTCTGCTGGATTCCGTTTGGGAGGGCTTTGGCCCATCCACTTTATCCAAAGAATTCAGGTTAAAACTTCTGAGTTCTGCTGGGCCAGACGGTCCACCAGGATCAGGATCAAATCCGTCTTGCCTTTGTGGAAGAAGAGCTGGATCAGAACATGGGTGGCCTGGTGGAGGAATCATCATCCTTCGGTGTTGTTCCCATGGAGGTGACAGGAACCCAGATGGAGGTGGTGGCTGCACAGGGAAATCCCTTGGCACATAATAATTTTGAGGAGCTCCATACATGCTTCCTGGAGGAGGTGGAGGAAAAGGAGGTTCTCTTCTCATGAATGGACCCCTCCTATCCACTGGAAACAATGGACCTCTGATTGCAGGAAAAGGTGGAGGAGCAAAGCCAGGGCCACTTGCTTCCCTTTCAGCAGGCACAGATGAATGAGGCACATTTATTTTACCAAGGTCGTCTTTGGTATCATTTCTGCTGGATTCCGTTTGTGAGGGCTTTGGCCCATCCACTTTATCCAAAGAAGGCAGATTGAAACTTCTGAGTTCTGCTGGGCCAGACGGTCCACCAGGATCAGGATCAAATCCGTCTTGCCTTTGTGGAAGAAGAGCTGGATCAGAACATGGGTGGCCTGGTGGAGGAATCATCATCCTTCGGTGTTGTTCCCACGGAGGTGACAGGAACCCAGATGGAGGTGGTGGCTGCACAGGGAAATCCCTTGGTACATAATGATTTTGAGGAGCTCCATACATGCTTCCTGGAGGAGGTGGAGGAAAAGGAGGTTCTCTTCTCATGAATGGACCCCTCCTATCCACTGGAAACAATGGACCTCTGTTTGCAGGAAAAGGTGGAGGAGAAAAGCCAGGGCCACTTGCTTCCCTTTCAGCAGACACAGATGAATGAGGCACATTTACATCACCAAGGTTGTCTTTGGTATCATTTCTGCTGGATTCCGTTTGTGAGGGCTTTGGCCCATCCACTTTATACAAAGAAGGCAGATTGAAACTTCTGAGTTCTGCTGGGCCAGACGGTCCACCAGGATCAGGATCAAATCCGTCTTGCCTTTGTGGAAGAAGAGCTGGATCAGAACATGGGTGGCCTGGTGGAGGAATCATCATCCTTCGGTGTTGTTCCCACGGAGGTGACAGGAACCCAGATGGAGGTGGTGGCTGCACAGGGAAATCCCTTGGTACATAATAATTTTGAGGAGCTCCATACATGCTTCCTGGAGGAGGTGGAGGAAAAGGAGGTTCTCTTCTCATTAATGGACCCCTCCTATCCACTGGAAACAATGGACCTCTGTTTGCAGGAAAAGGTGGAGGAGCAAAGCCAGGGCCACTTGCTTCCCTTTCAGCAGACACAGATGAATGAGGCACATTTACATCACCAAGGTCGTCTTTGGTATCATTTCTGCTGGATTCCGTTTGTGAGGGCTTTGGCCCATCCACTTTATACAAAGAAGGCAGATTGAAACTTCTGAGTTCTGCTGGGCCAGACGGTCCACCAGGATCAGGATCAAATCCGTCTTGCCTTTGTGGAAGAAGAGCTGGATCAGAACATGGGTGGCCTGGTGGAGGAATCATCATCCTTCGGTGTTGTTCCCACGGAGGTGACAGGAACCCAGATGGAGGTGGTGGCTGCACAGGGAAATCCCTTGGCACATAATAATTTTGAGGAGCTCCATACATGCTTCCTGGAGGAGGTGGAGGAAAAGGAGGTTCTCTTCTCATGAATGGACCCCTCCTATCCACTGGAAACAATGGACCTCTGTTTGCAGGAAAAGGTGGAGGAGAAAAGCCAGGGCCACTTGCTTCCCTTTCAGCAGGCACAGATGAATGAGGCACATTTACATCACCAAGGTCGTCTTTGGTATCATTTCTGCTGGATTCCGTTTGTGAGGGCTTTGGCCCATCCACTTTATCCAAAGAAGGCAGATTGAAACTTCTGAGTTCTGCTGGTCCAGACGGTCCACCAGGATTAGAATCAAATCCGTCTTGCCTTCGTGGAAGAAGAGCTGGATCAGAACATGGGTGGCCTGGTGGAGGGATCCTCATCCTCCGGTGCTGTTCCCACGGAGGTGACAGGTACCCAGACGGTGCTCCATGAGAATCGGTTAACCTATCACAGCCCGATTCTCCTCTTTCATTGGTCATCTGGTGATCCAGAGTATTCTCTGGGCCTCTTGAGCCTCTTCCTCCTCCTCGCCCTGGAGTCAAAGGTGCGAGTCTGAGTGGAGAGAGAAAAGCTCTCGTTTCGGATGAAGGTCGACCCACTGGTGAGGCACCACATGGGGAATGCTCTCCGCCAAATGCTGTCTTTGGAACATCAACTACATATGGATCTTTTTTGAAAAGTTCAAATTTAAACTCTTTTGCAGCTAATTTTTGTCTCTTGGAAACATTTACTTTCCTTAAATACCTGAGGTGTCTTTCAGCAGTCTCAGCTGCCACCCAGCTGCCATGCGCTTCTTTCTCATAGGAAGTCATCTGCCCTTGATAAGAACGAACGCTTCTCTCCAATTCTTCTTCCGCATCTCTGGCTCTCCTTCTGTAGGTCTCCAGTTCCTCAGCTGCATGGCTCATCTTCTCTTCTACTTTGGAAAGTTTCTCCTCCTTCTCTAACCGGTCCTTTTCCTCTGCTATTAACTTCCTGTGGAGTTTCATTCCATTTTCTTGATACAGTTCAGTCATTCCTTTAAGTTTCTGCTGAAGCTTCTGATTTTCACTTTCCAACTGTGTGTTTTCTGACTGTAAAGATGCTTGTTCAGTCTGGAGATTTGTAATATGCTCTATAAGCTCTTCCTTTGTTTTATCTACTTCAGACAACTCAGTGTAAATTTGGTTTCTTTCTCCTTCTAGGGTTTTGAAAGAAGCACTTAACTTAGCAGTGTGAATCAGTTTCTTCAAAGCTCCTTTTGGCAGATCATCTAAGCGAGCACCATTTTGTGATTCACTCTTCATCTCCAATTCCAAGTCATCAGCCATCATGTCTTCTCCAAGCACAGCAGCCCAGTCTGTCATCTTGAGCAAGCGTTCAGCCAGAGACTTGATGTGATTTTCTTTATCACTCAGAACTCGTTCTGCCTGGACTTTGGAGTTTTCAAATAGTATTTTCTGTTTATTAAGTTCACTCACTTGTTCTTTCAATACTTCCGCTTCCTGTAAAAGCTGTTTCTGGCTTTCCTGAAGTTGGGAATTTTCATTCAAGGCGTCTTTTATTGCCACCTTCAGACGTTCTTCATTCATTTGAAATATTTTGCAGATTAGTTTGGCTTCAGCTACTTGTGACTGGATGGATTTCGATTCATCTTCTAGGGACTGTATCCTCTTTGAAATGCCCGCCATCAATTCATCTTGCTCACAATGTTTAGATTTCTGTTCCTTTAATTCTTTGGCTAGAAAGACTATTTCATCCTCAAGTTTAGATTTGGAGCTGCTCAGCTTTTCATAGGTTGCCTCCAAGCTTTGTGCTTCTGTTGACCCCTTCTCAAAGCTGGCATCCTTCACAGCTGACTCCAAGCCTTCATACTCCTCTTGAACAACGCAAAGTTTGTCAAGTAGTTTACATTTTTCTTCAATTAGTCCAGAAAGCTTTTCAGCAAGCTTTTTCTCTCTTCTTACATAAAGCCGGCTTCTCACCGATCGAACACTTCTCCACAAAAACAAGAGAATCAAAAATCCAGTAAGAGCCGCACATGTCACCAGTTCCCACGGAAAAGCAGGGCCTGGTCTCAGGTCTTCAGGCAATGCTGCCACAGTCCTGCACAGCTTTCCCAGGACCAGCCCCAAGTACGGCTGAGGGGCAGCCCCGGGCACCTCCATGGCGCCGAGGCTGCTCCGGCTGTGGCCACAGTAGCCACGGCCTGGCCGGGCCACCACCAGCAGCTGAGACAGCTCTGCGTTCTGTCGGGAACGCGAACCGGCCCCGGCGACAGCAGCAGACACAGCGCAGCCGGCCTTGAGGGGAGCCGGGGAGCACTGGCGCCCACCGGCCTCAGGCGTCCCCCACGCGCACCATGGTAACCAGGCCCCTTTGTGACGTCACTTCCGCCACGCGGTTCCGGAGCCTGCCCCCCCCCCCCCCACCCCCCCCCCCGCGAGCCTGTGACACACGCTGTCCTAGCCACCCCCACCTCGGCTTGGTTTTGGCCGGGCCACCGCTGGATTTGAATCCATGTTTATAATGATGAAATCTGGGTAATCAGCATACTCATCACTCAAATATTTGTCATTTCTTTGTGCTGGGAAAATTCAAAATCCTCTCTTTTAGCTATTTGAAATTATCTAATAAATGTGTGCTGACTCTAGCCACCTTACAAAGCTGTAGATCAGTACAAATAGTTCCTCCTGTCCAGCTGCAACTTTGTATCTGTAACCTCTGCCTTTCCCCTCCTCGCCCTACCCTTCCCAGCCTCTAGTGACCACTAGTCTGCTACTTCTAGGAGATCAACTTTTCCTTTGGCAATTTTTTAAAGGAAATTTTGCGATTTTAATTTCTTTCAGAGGAGCATCCTTCCTTAGATATCTGCCAAGGAACAAAAGTGTTTTCTTTGGACTAACTTTGCCAAAATAGCCGTAGAATGTGGCAATGGGAAGAGGCCTGAGACACTCTGGGCTTCAGCTGGCCCAACGCTTTCTTTATAGGTAATGAAGCAAAGGTCTACAGTAAGTGCACTACTTGTCCAGGGCTGTTTAGCTATTTAGTGGCAGAAGTGTGTTGTATTTCGGGATCTGCTGGATGTCAGTGAAATGCTCTTTGTTTAAAAAACACTTTATTGAGGAATATTTTAGATACCTTGTAATCCACCCATTTCAGGTATGCAATTCAATGAGTTCTAGTAAGTTCATCAAGTTGTGCAGCCATCACCACAAATCAGTTTTAGAACATTTTCACCACACCAATAAGATCTCCTGTACCCATTTATTCTTTTTTTCCCCCAATTTTATTGGTTATGAATATTCACGGGATGCAAGGCTGATTGTCACCGTTCATGCCCAAGCTGTGATGGCCAGATTCATACTGGCCACATGACCGTTACATTTATTGTATCACCTTTATTGACTTTCATATGTTGAACCATCCTTGTATCCCTGGCATGAATCCCACTTCAGGTGCCTGAAACCTCTGCCAAGTTTCTCTTTTTGGTGCCCATAGGAGCCAGCCTGTGCCGCTGGTTCCCATGGAAACAGATCCCTGAGACACACCCTGCCTTGCAGCACGCACAAAGCACTTGCTCGCCCTTTGCCTTTTTTTTTTTTTTTTTTTTTTTTAGCCAGCCAGTTAGTTCCAACTTTCAGGACCCCAGGGGAATAAAATGAGGACTGTTCCAGAGGGGAGGCAGCTGCCCAGGTGTCTGGCCCAAGCTCCCAGCCCACCCTGCCCTCTGGGGAAAAGGGGGGCAAGCCTCAGGTCAGGGCACAGCTCCCCAGGAGCCCCTCGGCCTTTCAAGGCCAGGACAGCCCTGCTCCTTTGGCTCCCAGCACACTTCCAGGAGCAGGGACGTGCTGAGCGTTTTGAGTGTTCACGGTGCACTTGGGAGGAAGGTGTCTTTATCTCACTCTACGGATGATGACAGTGAGACCCAGAAAAGTAAAAGGGTTTGCCCAAGTCACAGGCTAGAAAGTGACAGAGCCGGGACATAAAGCCTGTTCCTTTCATCCCAAAGCGAGCATGGCGGTCAAGATGCACCCCAACCGATGACACACCCATGTTTCATATGTCAGCTTGGAGACTTGCTGATCACACTGCCCAGGACAGGCCTGGCCTTCCTTACTGTATGAACTGAAAAGGTAGGACCAGAGAAGCCCACCCCCAAACCAGTGCTGCCCTCTGGAGAGTCACCCTCCCGCTGCTCAGAGGTGCTTTCTTCGAAGTTAACAAGCTGTGCAACCAAACAGGTCAGGACGACTGCCCTGCCCACTGGGCCCCCCAGGCCCCGGGGCCTTGGGAAACTCCCACTGCAGCAGCCAACCTGGAGGGTTCCCCTCATGCAACACAGATGTGAATGTTCCTGCCCCCTGCCATGACCCCCCCCCGCCACTGGTTCCTTTCCCAGGCAGGAGGGAATGGGGACCGAGGACGCCTGAGTAGGCTCCTTGCATGGGCCTCAGCGGTGGCCGTGCTGTGGGCACGTGGCCATTAGCAAACTCCCCAAGAGAGAGTCAGTTTTGCAAAAGTCTCTGGCAGCTATCAGACCAAGAAAAGGGGCGGAAGGCTGCAGGAGTGCCTGCCCTGTTAGCTACGAGCTTGAGCCTGATGGGTTGGAACTGTGCTTTTCCTCCCACGGTGGCAGGAGCCCGAGGGCAGGGCAGTTTGGAAGTGGAAAGGGAAGGAATCGTTTCAAGTCTGGATGAAGGCTGCGTTTCCTTATGTTGCAATTACTGAGCACGTCACACTGGAGGCGGCGGTGATGAGACGCGTTAGCTGACCAGGGTCTTATACTCTCATCCCAGGCAGGGGAGGGGCTTGGCAAGCCCCACCCACAAGTCTTGGGGTCTCCTGGACCTTCCTCATGACCCCCTCCACTCCAGGCCCAAGTTCAATCCCTCCTCCCCAGGACCCCAAGCCGGCAGGTGGAGCTCTTCCGTACCTTTCCCTCAGGCCCTTTCTACTGTTGGGCCTGGCTGAGGGGCAGAGACAGAGAAATTCCCCCTCGGGGTTTGGGCCCTGCCCCACCAAGAGCCCCTGCCTGAGACCAAGGCCCCTCTGGGAGGGGGGTGCGTCTCACCATGCATGTGGTGCCCGCTCTTTAAAGAAGGTCAATAAACACCTGTTGCCCCCCCAAAGCCCTCCTCTGGTTGCCACAGAACTCAGGGATGTCACCAGGACACTGAGCCAGCACAGCTGTGGAACTGGAAACCACTGAAAGCAGCTTTATTTGTGTCCACCTCTGGCCCTTGAAACCTCTTCTGCTGGCCAGTCCTCCCACGGCCAGATGGAAACCTGACAGGCCCAGGCTGCTTCTTGGTAGGGTAATACCCGTGGTCTCCACCACTTCACGTCACACAGCACCGCTCGGCTCACGTCCAGGCCCAACAATAAAAAGGGCCTGACGTCATCGTCAAGTCCCCTGCTTTGAAGTGGAGGCCGCTCCTGCTGCCCCGGCCTGGTGGGGAGGGAAGCCTCGGCCGGGCAGCAGGCGTGGTCAGCCTCCAGCTGAACTCTGCTCTGGGCTTGGTGGAGGTTGAAAGCTACACCTCTTTCTCTCATCGGCATCTCCAAGGGTCTTCAGAGCCCGGACATGGTCCCCACTGTCCCCCTGACTAGAATATTTTGTGTGGGCCTCAGAGAACCAAGGAGCCCCTGATGGGTAGTGGCAGCCCCACCTTCTCTTGGCCTGCGTCTGTTCACTGCCCAGGCTGCCTCCTGGGACTGGGCCTGTGAGATTGCACGCCGACTCTCTCACACGAGGCCCTCACCTGAGCCGTCGGCCCTCTCCTCAGCTCCGCCATCAAAGCAGCCAGCCTGTCTCTTGCCCTCTAGACTTTGGGGTGGGGGTGGGGGTGAGGCATCAGTCCACTGGATTTCTCCACCTGCGGAGGACACCTCAAAGCCTAAAGCTCTCTTTAAAGCCCTCTTCCTCTGGCTTGATGTGAACGAGGGCATCTCACCTCACCCTCTGGTCTCAGCTCACCTCCCTGATATCCCCGCCTCTAACCTCAACACTTGACTCCTTGGTACCCTTGGTGTGGGTGAGGGGTCAGGCCATCTCTTCTCTAAATGCGGCATCAATGTGGGCAGAGGTCAGGGGCTGGGCGGGGTCATCTCACGGCACACACCGGCCTCCCTCCCCACATGGGGCTGTGATCATCAGTGCTTGTACGAGGGTTGGAAGCTAACTGCTCCATGCTTGTCCAGAAAGTGCAAGGAAGGATTTGGGACCATGGAGGAGGGGCCCATGGTGTGGACCAGGCTGGCTGCCAGCCTCCTGGTTTGGTCCCTGGCATTTAGGCTCAGAGAGACAGGGTGCTAGGAGGTAAGATGGGAGGCCCAGAGGGTGGGGAGGGACACTGGCCACCACCACCCAGAGCAGGGCCTCAGGCTGACTCCAGAGAACTCAGTTATGTCCTGAAATGCCACCATCATACGTTGACTCCTTTGGGTAAGTATTGCCTTTGCTTTGCAGCCCACATCCAGTCTCTGCATCCTAGTTTCTCAGCCCTCAGGTAGATAAGCAACAAGTCCTGTCTCTTGGTTGATCCTTGTAAAGCGTTTAACACGCTTCCCGGTTGATACTCATAGCTCGATAAATACATGTTAACTCACACTGCTTGGCCCTTCGGGTAGCATGGGCAGGCTCTCGCCCACCAGGCGACCCTCTCTTAGCACAACTCGGCCAACTGGAGCTGCCCTGGCCAGTCACCTGAGACCTTGGATGCCTTGGCCCATCTGGCATTTCTTTGGCAGAATCTTCCATGGGGCCTTTCGCTGGGTGGCAAGGCTGGAGCGTCTGGCACAACAATTCGAGTTTGCAAATACAAAAGCCACATCTTAAACATCACAAATTAGAACTGTGGTTTGGCAAAATATTTTTGTGCTCCTTTGAGGACCTGAAACTCCAAGAATAGTAGAAAACAGAATGTCTGGGATATTTATATACAGGTTAAGAGTCTCTGATCCAAAAATCCAAACTCCTAAACTTTTTGAGTGCTAACATGACACTCAAAGGAAATGCTCATTGGAGCATTCTGCAAATGGATTCTCCAAATATTCCCAAATCTGAAAACATCCTAAATCCAAAATACTTTCCAAGCATTTTGGATAAGGGGTACTCAACCTGTATTTTAATGGGGAGAAGAGAATGACAAAGTTGACTGTGGGACCGCAGGCCGCCAGAGTCATCAGACAGCCATGTTACACATGGTGTAGACAGCTGGAAGCCAGGAGTCATCTCATGCACGCACCTGTCTCCAGAGGCCTGACGCAATACCTCAGACAATCAAGAGACGAACACTAGAATTTTGATTAGACTCAACACATCCACAATTCAACTCAATTTAAAATTGCCTCACATACTCTTGGTAGCAATAAAACTGCAGCCTTTGGAAGATAATCTGGTCCTATCTTTCAGTATTTTCCATGTGGATATTCTTTGTCCCATCAGTGTCACCTCTAGGCCCAAACCCAGAGAAATCTCTGAAGGACACCAGGATGCTCACTGCAGCATTGTGTAGGACAGCACAACCTGGACACAACCTGAGTGTCCACCCGTGGGGCACGGGGTAAATACATGATGGTAAAATCATAATTGATGCCGCTTTAAAAAAGAATGAGACGGTCCTCTCTACCCTGACATGGAAATAGAGGTCTGCAGGTTTGTGGATATCAGAGCAGATTTAAACACAGGTGTTCGGACAGCGTGACGGGACCTGAGCTGAGGGACAGGAAAGTGCAGCCTCAAGTCCCCGTGTCATTCCGCTTTCTCGCTCTCTTTCCCTGGGATCCAGAACCTCCGCCCTCCTTTTAGGCGCACTGGCTGGGGAAAGGCTGTGGCGGGAGCGGGAGCACGCGGGCAGCGGCTCAAGCGGGGCAGAGGCTGCAGCAGGATCAGGAGCCGGCGGGCAGCGGCCGGAGCCGGGCAGAGCCTGCAGGGGGAGCGGGAGCGCGCGGGCAACGGCTCCAGCCAGGCAGAGGCTGTAGCGGGATCGGGAGCGCGCAGGCAGCGGCTGGAGCAGGGCAGAGGCTGCAGCCAGATCGGGAGACCGGGGGCAGCGGCTGAGCGGTGCAGAGGCTGCAGCGCGACGGGAGTGCGCAGGCAGCGGCTCGAGCGGGACAGAGGCTGGAGCGGGAGCAGGAGGGCGCGGACAACAGCTGGAGCTGGGCAAAGGCAGAGGCGGGAGCGGGACCGTGAGCGTGGGGGCAGCGGCGGGAGAGGGGCAGAGGCTGCAGCGGGATCAGGAGCGCCAGGGCAGCGGCTCGAACAGGGCAGAGGCTGCAGCTAGATCGGGAGTGGGCGGGCAGCGGCTCTAGCGGGGCAGAGGCTGCAGCGGGAGCGGGAGGGCGTGGGCAACAACTGGAGCTGGGCAAAGGCTGCGGAGAGGGCTGGAGCGCTAGCGTGCGGGCAGAAGCTCGAGCAGGGCAGAGGCTGCGGCGGGATTGGGAACGCGTGGGCAGCGCCTTGAGCAGGGCAGAGGCTGCGGCGGGATCAGGAGCGCGAGGGCAGCGGTTCCAGCCGGGCAGAGGCTGCAGCGAGATCGGGAGCGTGCGGGCAGCCGCTGGAGCGAGGCAGTGGCTGCAGCGGGATCGTGAGCATGGGCAGCGGCTCCAGCAGGGCAAAAGCTGCAGTGGGATCGGGAGCAAGCGGGCAGCAGCTCTAGCGGAGCAGAGGCTGGAGCGGGAGCAGGAGGGCGCGGGCAACAGCTGGAGCTGCGCCAAGGCGGAGGCGGCAGCGGGAGCGTGAGTGTGGGGGCAGCGGCGGGAGAGGGGCAGAGGCTCGAGAGGGGCAGAGGCTGCAGCGGGATCGGGAGCGCCAGGGCAGCCGCTCCAGCAGGGCAGAGGCTGCAGCGAGATGGGGAGCGCGCGGGCAGCGGCTCGAACAGGGCAGAGGCTGCAGCGAGATCGGAAGCCGGCGGGCAGTGACTCTAGCGGGGCAGAGGCTGCAGCGGGAGCGGGAGGGCGTGGGCAACAGCTGGAGCTGGGCAAAGGCTGCGGTGAGGCGGGAGCAGGAGGGGGTGGGAAACAGCACGAGCTGGGCAAAGACTGCGGCGGGAGCTGGAGCGCTAGCGTGCGGGCAGAAGCTCGAGCGGGGCAGAGGCTGCGGCGGGATCGGGACCGCGCGGGCAGCGCCTGAACAGGGCAGAGGCTGCAGCGCGATCGGGAGCGCCAGGGCAGCGGCTCCAGCAGGGCAGAGACTGCAGCGAGATGGGGAGCGCGCGGGCAGCGGCTCGAACAGGGCAGAGGCTGCAGCGAGATCGGGAGCCGGCGGGCAGTGGCTCTAGCGGGGCAGAGGCTGCAGCGGGAGCGGGAGGGCGTGGGCAACAGCTGGAGCTGGGCAAAGGCTGCGGTGGGGCGGGAGCAGGAGGGGGTGGGAAACAGCACGAGCTGGGCAAAGACTGCGGCGGGAGCTGGAGCGCTAGCATGCGGGCAGAAGCTCGAGCGGGGCAGAAGCTGCGGCGGGATCGGAGCGCGCGGGCAGCCGCTCGAGAGAGGCAGAGGCTGCAGCGGGATCTTGAGCGCGGGCAGCGGCTCCAGCAGGGCAAAAGCTGCAGCAGGATCGGATCGGAAGCAAGCGGGCAGCAGCTCTAGCGGAGCAGAGGCTGGAGCGGGAGCAGGAGGGCGCGGGCAATAGCTGGAGCTGGGCAAAGGCGGAGGCGGGAGCGGGAGCGTGAGCGTGGGGGAAGCTGCTCGAGAGGGGCACGGGCTGCAGCGGGATCGGAAGGGCACGGGCAGCGGCTCAAACAGGGCAGAGGCTGCAGCGGGATCGGGAGCGCCAGGGCAGCGGCTCGAGCCAGGCAGAGGCTGCAGCGCGATCGGGAGCGCACGGCAGCAGCTCGAACGGGGCAGAGGCTGCAGCGGGAGCAGGAGCGGGAGCGTGCATGCAGCGGCTGCAGCGGGGCAGCGGCTGGAAAGGGGCAGCGGCTGCCTAGGGAGCGGGAGCCTGCGGCAGCAGCTCCAATGGGCCGATGCTGCACTGGGATCGGGAGCACGCGGGCAGCGGCTCTAGCCGGGCAGAGGCTGCAGCAGAGCGGGAGCGCTGGAGCGCTGAGGAGGCCGCTGCAGCGCTGACGCTCCTCAGAAGCAGCTGGACTCTCCTACCTGCTGCTGCAGAAATCTGTGGCAACACGTTGCTTTGGTGGAAGAACGTGAAGCAAGTTGAGCGTCACAGAGACACTAACTGCAGAAGAAGTGCTTCAGCAGCCACTTCAGATGACTGTGAAGGGTCTTTGATGCTGCACCAAAACTCAACGACAAATACTAGGTTTTTAAAGGCCAAGAATCTTTAGAGAAGAAAATTTCCAGAAAAATGGCTTTGGTTTGAGGAGAACATCCGTGAACAAAGAAAAACGGAAGCACTCCCCTCAGGACAACCTCGGGATACGTCACTTCACAGACTCGGCTGGAGGTTTTTACCCACATGGGCCCGGCCTCTTCTTCTGTCTGTCTCTGTATCTGCCTGAGAAAAGATCTGCAGATGGTTATGGCCACTGCCTCATTTCCAGTTTCCAATATTGTGCAAGTTTCTTTCTTGGCCAATTCTAATCTGGAAGAAGAGACGGAAGGGAACTGTGGAAAATGTAATTAATTCCCAGCTTAGCTGCACTGACAGAGTACAAAGCACCAGAGTGTAATGCCACATACTGTCTTTTTTCTAAGGCATAAATATGAGACTTACCAAATTATTTTCTAGATAAGAAATATCAAAGAATTTTCTAGAGAATTTCCCCTATTTTACAAAAAAAAATTTTTGTTTTGCAAAAAATGAGAAGAAAATCTCATTTATTTTGTTAATGCATACCACCCATATTGGCGCTATACAGTTGAATGATTTTTTTTTTCCCCAAGGATTAAAGTTCTTAACGTTGCGGTCACATGGAAATCATCCTTAATTTTAACCTAAAGATTGACTGGTGCATATTCTTCAGATATTTCAAGCAAAAATTAGCAGTAATGTATTATTTTTATCATCAGAAAAACGTTAACTGTCAATTACACACACACATGCATAATTATATAATACACACATCTCCATGTACGGCGGCACTTCAAAAAGCTCAGGGAAGATTCATATTATCTTTCAATTCTATTTTTCCACAAACATTTTGAAGTTCTCAGATACCCATATATGCAGGATGTTATAGGGCTTTTTACCTGTATACAGTGCTCGCTGTTTTCTATTCATAAAAAATTTAAATTAGAACCATAGAAGCATCATTATACCCTCCTTACAGGTTTCTTTCTAGATAGTAAAGGTCTATGAAACACATAAACACTGGTTAATAATATGCTTCATCTTCTTATCATATCTTCTCACCACAGACTTTTTCATTGCAGTATGGACAGAGGCTTAGATTTCATGTTTTAAGAGCATAAAAATATCCATCGACAGCAAGTTTTTATAAATAGAGGGTCTTGAAGGGTCTTAGATCCACAATTTCTTTTGGTAATTTTAAAAGATTATTATTATTTTTAACGGACACCTAATAACTGTACATATTTATGGGGTACATTGTGATTTTTTAAATTAAAAACCAAGCTGATTTTATTATTATTATCAATACCAAGCAAGTCTGTAAATCAATGAAAATTTAATTAAGCATAAAGTTACTTTCACATTTGTCTACAACCGTAGTAAATACAGTTCTTGGCATAAAGACACAGCCCTTGGAGTTTAAAACATCCCCAACTGCAAGATTACCTAAATAAATTTCCCATTATTGTTTATGTAATAGTGGGTGAGTTAATCAAATTAAAATAATTATACAATCTAGGATAAAATAAAATGGAAATAATTTACTCATGAAATTCATATTTAAATCATCTTTATTTACAAAGTAGTATCCTGAGAATTATAATTCCATTAAGCTTCAATTTGAGCAAAAAATGTAGTTACTTAAACTGAAAATGAAAGATAAGTCAAAATTATTTATGAAGAGAGACCAAAAATATCATCAGGTTTCTTGCTGTGCTTCTGGATTTCAGGAGCAGGCTCATTTGAGCACGGAATCGACCCTGAAGGGAACTCACCCCTACTTTCAGAATGTGGGGGTGGAGGTGAAAATCCAGCTCCTAGAGGAACATAAGGAGGAAATCCCCTCAGTGAATAGACATTTCTCATTGCAAATGGAGGTGGTGGCTGCACAGGGAAATCCCTTGGTAGATAATAATTTTGAGGAGCTCCATACATGCTTCCTGGAGGAGGTGGAGGAAAAGGAGGTTCTCTTCTCATGAATGGACCCCTCCTACCCACTGGAAACAATGGACCTCTGATAGCAGGCAAAGGTGGAGGAGCAAAGCCAGGGCCAGTTGCTTCCCGTTTAGCAGGCACAGATGAATGAGGCACATTTACATTACCAAGGTCGTCTTTGGTATCATTTCTGCTGGATTCCGTTTGGGAGGGCTTTGGCCCATCCACTTTATCCAAAGAATTCAGGTTAAAACTTCTGAGTTCTGCTGGGCCAGACGGTCCACCAGGATCAGGATCAAATCCGTCTTGCCTTTGTGGAAGAAGAGCTGGATCAGAACATGGGTGGCCTGGTGGAGGAATCATCATCCTTCGGTGTTGTTCCCACGGAGGTGACAGGAACCCAGATGGAGGTGGTGGCTGCACAGGGAAATCCCTTGGTAGATAATAATTTTGAGGAGCTCCATACATGCTTCCTGGAGGAGGTGGAGGAAAAGGAGGTTCTCTTCTCATGAATGGACCCCTCCTATCCACTGGAAACAATGGACCTCTGATTGCAGGAAAAGGTGGAGGAGCAAAGCCAGGGCCACTTGCTTCCCTTTCAGCAGACACAGATGAATGAGGCACATTTACATCACCAAGGTCGTCTTTGGTATCATTTCTGCTGGATTCCGTTTGTGAGGGCTTTGGCCCATCCACTTTATACAAAGAAGGCAGATTGAAACTTCTGAGTTCTGCTGGGCCAGACGGTCCACCAGGATTAGAATCAAATCCGTCTTGCCTTCGTGGAAGAAGAGCTGGATCAGAACATGGGTGGCCTGGTGGAGGGATCCTCATCCTCCGGTGCTGTTCCCACGGAGGTGACAGGTACCCAGACGGTGCTCCATGAGAATCGGTTAACCTATCACAGCCCGATTCTCCTCTTTCATTGGTCATCTGGTGATCCAGAGTATTCTCTGGGCCTCTTGAGCCTCTTCCTCCTCCTCGCCCTGGAGTCAAAGGTGCGAGTCTGAGTGGAGAGAGAAAAGCTCTCGTTTCGGATGAAGGTCGACCCACTGGTGAGGCACCACATGGGGAATGCTCTCCGCCAAATGCTGTCTTTGGAACATCAACTACATATGGATCTTTTTTGAAAAGTTCAAATTTAAACTCTTTTGCAGCTAATTTTTGTCTCTTGGAAACATTTACTTTCCTTAAATACCTGAGGTGTCTTTCAGCAGTCTCAGCTGCCACCCAGCTGCCATGCGCTTCTTTCTCATAGGAAGTCATCTGCCCTTGATAAGAACGAACGCTTCTCTCCAATTCTTCTTCCGCATCTCTGGCTCTCCTTCTGTAGGTCTCCAGTTCCTCAGCTGCATGGCTCATCTTCTCTTCTACTTTGGAAAGTTTCTCCTCCTTCTCTAACCGGTCCTTTTCCTCTGCTATTAACTTCCTGTGGAGTTTCATTCCATTTTCTTGATACAGTTCAGTCATTCCTTTAAGTTTCTGCTGAAGCTTCTGATTTTCACTTTCCAACTGTGTGTTTTCTGACTGTAAAGATGCTTGTTCAGTCTGGAGATTTGTAATATGCTCTATAAGCTCTTCCTTTGTTTTATCTACTTCAGACAACTCAGTGTAAATTTGGTTTCTTTCTCCTTCTAGGGTTTTGAAAGAAGCACTTAACTTAGCAGTGTGAATCAGTTTCTTCAAAGCTCCTTTTGGCAGATCATCTAAGCGAGCACCATTTTGTGATTCACTCTTCATCTCCAATTCCAAGTCATCAGCCATCATGTCTTCTCCAAGCACAGCAGCCCAGTCTGTCATCTTGAGCAAGCGTTCAGCCAGAGACTTGATGTGATTTTCTTTATCACTCAGAACTCGTTCTGCCTGGACTTTGGAGTTTTCAAATAGTATTTTCTGTTTATTAAGTTCACTCACTTGTTCTTTCAATACTTCCGCTTCCTGTAAAAGCTGTTTCTGGCTTTCCTGAAGTTGGGAATTTTCATTCAAGGCGTCTTTTATTGCCACCTTCAGACGTTCTTCATTCATTTGAAATATTTTGCAGATTAGTTTGGCTTCAGCTACTTGTGACTGGATGGATTTCGATTCATCTTCTAGGGACTGTATCCTCTTTGAAATGTCCGCCATCAATTCATCTTGCTCACAATGTTTAGATTTCTGTTCCTTTAATTCTTTGGCTAGAAAGACTATTTCATCCTCAAGTTTAGATTTGGAGCTGCTCAGCTTTTCATAGGTTGCCTCCAAGCTTTGTGCTTCTGTTGACCCCTTCTCAAAGCTGGCATCCTTCACAGCTGACTCCAAGCCTTCATACTCCTCTTGAACAACGCAAAGTTTGTCAAGTAGTTTACATTTTTCTTCAATTAGTCCAGAAAGCTTTTCAGCAAGCTTTTTCTCTCTTCTTACATAAAGCCGGCTTCTCACCGATCGAACACTTCTCCACAAAAACAAGAGAATCAAAAATCCAGTAAGAGCCGCACATGTCACCAGTTCCCACGGAAAAGCAGGGCCTGGTCTCAGGTCTTCAGGCAATGCTGCCACAGTCCTGCACAGCTTTCCCAGGACCAGCCCCAAGTACGGCTGAGGGGCAGCCCCGGGCACCTCCATGGCGCCGAGGCTGCTCCGGCTGTGGCCACAGTAGCCACGGCCTGGCCGGGCCACCACCAGCAGCTGAGACAGCTCTGCGTTCTGTCGGGAACGCGAACCGGCCCCGGCGACAGCAGCAGACACAGCGCAGCCGGCCTTGAGGGGAGCCGGGGAGCACTGGCGCCCACCGGCCTCAGGCGTCCCCCACGCGCACCATGGTAACCAGGCCCCTTTGTGACGTCACTTCCGCCACGCGGTTCCGGAGCCTGTCCCCCCCCCCCCCCCCCCCCGCGAGCCTGTGACACACGCTGTCCTAGCCACCCCCACCTCGGCTTGGTTTTGGCCGGGCCACCGCTGGATTTGAATCCATGTTTATAATGATGAAATCTGGGTAATCAGCATACTCATCACTCAAATATTTGTCATTTCTTTGTGCTGGGAAAATTCAAAATCCTCTCTTTTAGCTATTTGAAATTATCTAATAAATGTGTGCTGACTCTAGCCACCTTACAAAGCTGTAGATCAGTACAAATAGTTCCTCCTGTCCAGCTGCAACTTTGTATCTGTAACCTCTGCCTTTCCCCTCCTCGCCCTACCCTTCCCAGCCTCTAGTGACCACTAGTCTGCTACTTCTAGGAGATCAACTTTTCCTTTGGCAATTTTTTAAAGGAAATTTTGCGATTTTAATTTCTTTCAGAGGAGCATCCTTCCTTAGATATCTGCCAAGGAACAAAAGTGTTTTCTTTGGACTAACTTTGCCAAAATAGCCGTAGAATGTGGCAATGGGAAGAGGCCTGAGACACTCTGGGCTTCAGCTGGCCCAACGCTTTCTTTATAGGTAATGAAGCAAAGGTCTACAGTAAGTGCACTACTTGTCCAGGGCTGTTTAGCTATTTAGTGGCAGAAGTGTGTTGTATTTCGGGATCTGCTGGATGTCAGTGAAATGCTCTTTGTTTAAAAAACACTTTATTGAGGAATATTTTAGATACCTTGTAATCCACCCATTTCAGGTATGCAATTCAATGAGTTCTAGTAAGTTCATCAAGTTGTGCAGCCATCACCACAAATCAGTTTTAGAACATTTTCACCACACCAATAAGATCTCCTGTACCCATTTATTCTTTTTTTCCCCCAATTTTATTGGTTATGAATATTCACGGGATGCAAGGCTGATTGTCACCGTTCATGCCCAAGCTGTGATGGCCAGATTCATACTGGCCACATGACCGTTACATTTATTGTATCACCTTTATTGACTTTCATATGTTGAACCATCCTTGTATCCCTGGCATTAATCCCACTTCAGGTGCCTGAAACCTCTGCCAAGTTTCTCTTTTTGGTGCCCATAGGAGCCAGCCTGTGCCACTGGTTCCCATGGAAACAGATCCCTGAGACACACCCTGCCTTGGAGCACGCACAAAGCACTTGCTCGCCCTTTGCCTTTTTTTTTTTTTTTTTTTTTTTTTTAGCCAGCCAGTTAGTTCCAACTTTCAGGACCCCAGGGGAATAAAATGAGGACTGTTCCAGAGGGGAGGCAGCTGCCCAGGTGTCTGGCCCAAGCTCCCAGCCCACCCTGCCCTCTGGGGAAAAGGGGGGCAAGCCTCAGGTCAGGGCACAGCTCCCCAGGAGCCCCTCGGCCTTTCAAGGCCAGGACAGCCCTGCTCCTTTGGCTCCCAGCACACTTCCAGGAGCAGGGACGTGCTGAGCGTTTTGAGTGTTCACGGTGCACTTGGGAGGAAGGTGTCTTTATCTCACTCTACGGATGATGACAGTGAGATCCAGAAAAGTAAAAGGGTTTGCCCAAGTCACAGGCTAGAAAGTGACAGAGCCGGGACATAAAGCCTGTTCCTTTCATCCCAAAGCGAGCATGGCGGTCAAGATGCACCCCAACCGATGACACACCCATGTTTCATATGTCAGCTTGGAGACTTGCTGATCACACTGCCCAGGACAGGCCTGGCCTTCCTTACTGTATGAACTGAAAAGGTAGGACCAGAGAAGCCCACCCCCAAACCAGTGCTGCCCTCTGGAGAGTCACCCTCCCGCTGCTCAGAGGTGCTTTCTTCGAAGTTAACAAGCTGTGCAACCAAACAGGTCAGGACGACTGCCCTGCCCACTGGGCCCCCCAGGCCCCGGGGCCTTGGGAAACTCCCACTGCAGCAGCCAACCTGGAGGGTTCCCCTCATGCAACACAGATGTGAATGTTCCTGCCCCCTGCCATGACCCCCCCCCCGCCACTGGTTCCTTTCCCAGGCAGGAGGGAATGGGGACCGAGGACGCCTGAGTAGGCTCCTTGCATGGGCCTCAGCGGTGGCCGTGCTGTGGGCACGTGGCCATTAGCAAACTCCCCAAGAGAGAGTCAGTTTTGCAAAAGTCTCTGGCAGCTATCAGACCAAGAAAAGGGGCGGAAGGCTGCAGGAGTGCCTGCCCTGTTAGCTACGAGCTTGAGCCTGATGGGTTGGAACTGTGCTTTTCCTCCCACGGTGGCAGGAGCCCGAGGGCAGGGCAGTTTGGAAGTGGAAAGGGAAGGAATCGTTTCAAGTCTGGATGAAGGCTGCGTTTCCTTATGTTGCAATTACTGAGCACGTCACACTGGAGGCGGCGGTGATGAGACGCGTTAGCTGACCAGGGTCTTATACTCTCATCCCAGGCAGGGGAGGGGCTTGGCAAGCCCCACCCACAAGTCTTGGGGTCTCCTGGACCTTCCTCATGACCCCCTCCACTCCAGGCCCAAGTTCAATCCCTCCTCCCCAGGACCCCAAGCCGGCAGGTGGAGCTCTTCCGTACCTTTCCCTCAGGCCCTTTCTACTGTTGGGCCTGGCTGAGGGGCAGAGACAGAGAAATTCCCCCTCGGGGTTTGGGCCCTGCCCCACCAAGAGCCCCTGCCTGAGACCAAGGCCCCTCTGGGAGGGGGGTGCGTCTCACCATGCATGTGGTGCCCGCTCTTTAAAGAAGGTCAATAAACACCTGTTGCCCCCCCAAAGCCCTCCTCTGGTTGCCACAGAACTCAGGGATGTCACCAGGACACTGAGCCAGCACAGCTGTGGAACTGGAAACCACTGAAAGCAGCTTTATTTGTGTCCACCTCTGGCCCTTGAAACCTCTTCTGCTGGCCAGTCCTCCCACGGCCAGATGGAAACCTGACAGGCCCAGGCTGCTTCTTGGTAGGGTAATACCCGTGGTCTCCACCACTTCACGTCACACAGCACCGCTCGGCTCACGTCCAGGCCCAACAATAAAAAGGGCCTGACGTCATCGTCAAGTCCCCTGCTTTGAAGTGGAGGCCGCTCCTGCTGCCCCGGCCTGGTGGGGAGGGAAGCCTCGGCCGGGCAGCAGGCGTGGTCAGCCTCCAGCTGAACTCTGCTCTGGGCTTGGTGGAGGTTGAAAGCTACACCTCTTTCTCTCATCGGCATCTCCAAGGGTCTTCAGAGCCCGGACATGGTCCCCACTGTCCCCCTGACTAGAATATTTTGTGTGGGCCTCAGAGAACCAAGGAGCCCCTGACGGGTAGTGGCAGCCCCACCTTCTCTTGGCCTGCGTCTGTTCACTGCCCAGGCTGCCTCCTGGGACTGGGCCTGTGAGATTGCACGCCGACTCTCTCACACGAGGCCCTCACCTGAGCCGTCGGCCCTCTCCTCAGCTCCGCCATCAAAGCAGCCAGCCTGTCTCTTGCCCTCTAGACTTTGGGGTGGGGGTGGGGGTGAGGCATCAGTCCACTGGATTTCTCCACCTGCGGAGGACACCTCAAAGCCTAAAGCTCTCTTTAAAGCCCTCTTCCTCTGGCTTGATGTGAACGAGGGCATCTCACCTCACCCTCTGGTCTCAGCTCACCTCCCTGATATCCCCGCCTCTAACCTCAACACTTGACTCCTTGGTACCCTTGGTGTGGGTGAGGGGTCAGGCCATCTCTTCTCTAAATGCGGCATCAATGTGGGCAGAGGTCAGGGGCTGGGCGGGGTCATCTCACGGCACACACCGGCCTCCCTCCCCACATGGGGCTGTGATCATCAGTGCTTGTACGAGGGTTGGAAGCTAACTGCTCCATGCTTGTCCAGAAAGTGCAAGGAAGGATTTGGGACCATGGAGGAGGGGCCCATGGTGTGGACCAGGCTGGCTGCCAGCCTCCTGGTTTGGTCCCTGGCATTTAGGCTCAGAGAGACAGGGTGCTAGGAGGTAAGATGGGAGGCCCAGAGGGTGGGGAGGGACACTGGCCACCACCACCCAGAGCAGGGCCTCAGGCTGACTCCAGAGAACTCAGTTATGTCCTGAAATGCCACCATCATACGTTGACTCCTTTGGGTAAGTATTGCCTTTGCTTTGCAGCCCACATCCAGTCTCTGCATCCTAGTTTCTCAGCCCTCAGGTAGATAAGCAACAAGTCCTGTCTCTTGGTTGATCCTTGTAAAGCGTTTAACACGCTTCCCGGTTGATACTCATAGCTCGATAAATACATGTTAACTCACACTGCTTGGCCCTTCGGGTAGCATGGGCAGGCTCTCGCCCACCAGGCGACCCTCTCTTAGCACAACTCGGCCAACTGGAGCTGCCCTGGCCAGTCACCTGAGACCTTGGATGCCTTGGCCCATCTGGCATTTCTTTGGCAGAATCTTCCATGGGGCCTTTCGCTGGGTGGCAAGGCTGGAGCGTCTGGCACAACAATTCGAGTTTGCAAATACAAAAGCCACATCTTAAACATCACAAATTAGAACTGTGGTTTGGCAAAATATTTTTGTGCTCCTTTGAGGACCTGAAACTCCAAGAATAGTAGAAAACAGAATGTCTGGGATATTTATATACAGGTTAAGAGTCTCTGATCCAAAAATCCAAACTCCTAAACTTTTTGAGTGCTAACATGACACTCAAAGGAAATGCTCATTGGAGCATTCTGCAAATGGATTCTCCAAATATTCCCAAATCTGAAAACATCCTAAATCCAAAATACTTTCCAAGCATTTTGGATAAGGGGTACTCAACCTGTATTTTAATGGGGAGAAGAGAATGACAAAGTTGACTGTGGGACCGCAGGCCGCCAGAGTCATCAGACAGCCATGTTACACATGGTGTAGACAGCTGGAAGCCAGGAGTCATCTCATGCACGCACCTGTCTCCAGAGGCCTGACGCAATACCTCAGACAATCAAGAGACGAACACTAGAATTTTGATTAGACTCAACACATCCACAATTCAACTCAATTTAAAATTGCCTCACATACTCTTGGTAGCAATAAAACTGCAGCCTTTGGAAGATAATCTGGTCCTATCTTTCAGTATTTTCCATGTGGATATTCTTTGTCCCATCAGTGTCACCTCTAGGCCCAAACCCAGAGAAATCTCTGAAGGACACCAGGATGCTCACTGCAGCATTGTGTAGGACAGCACAACCTGGACACAACCTGAGTGTCCACCCGTGGGGCACGGGGTAAATACATGATGGTAAAATCATAATTGATGCCGCTTTAAAAAAGAATGAGACGGTCCTCTCTACCCTGACATGGAAATAGAGGTCTGCAGGTTTGTGGATATCAGAGCAGATTTAAACACAGGTGTTCGGACAGCGTGACGGGACCTGAGCTGAGGGACAGGAAAGTGCAGCCTCAAGTCCCCGTGTCATTCCGCTTTCTCGCTCTCTTTCCCTGGGATCCAGAACCTCCGCCCTCCTTTTAGGCGCACTGGCTGGGGAAAGGCTGTGGCGGGAGCGGGAGCACGCGGGCAGCGGCTCAAGCGGGGCAGAGGCTGCAGCAGGATCAGGAGCCGGCGGGCAGCGGCCGGAGCCGGGCAGAGCCTGCAGGGGGAGCGGGAGCGCGCGGGCAACGGCTCCAGCCAGGCAGAGGCTGTAGCGGGATCGGGAGCGCGCAGGCAGCGGCTGGAGCAGGGCAGAGGCTGCAGCCAGATCGGGAGACCGGGGGCAGCGGCTGAGCGGTGCAGAGGCTGCAGCGCGACGGGAGTGCGCAGGCAGCGGCTCGAGCGGGACAGAGGCTGGAGCGGGAGCAGGAGGGCGCGGACAACAGCTGGAGCTGGGCAAAGGCAGAGGCGGGAGCGGGACCGTGAGCGTGGGGGCAGCGGCGGGAGAGGGGCAGAGGCTGCAGCGGGATCAGGAGCGCCAGGGCAGCGGCTCGAACAGGGCAGAGGCTGCAGCTAGATCGGGAGTGGGCGGGCAGCGGCTCTAGCGGGGCAGAGGCTGCAGCGGGAGCGGGAGGGCGTGGGCAACAACTGGAGCTGGGCAAAGGCTGCGGAGAGGGCTGGAGCGCTAGCGTGCGGGCAGAAGCTCGAGCAGGGCAGAGGCTGCGGCGGGATTGGGAACGCGTGGGCAGCGCCTTGAGCAGGGCAGAGGCTGCGGCGGGATCAGGAGCGCGAGGGCAGCGGTTCCAGCCGGGCAGAGGCTGCAGCGAGATCGGGAGCGTGCGGGCAGCCGCTGGAGCGAGGCAGTGGCTGCAGCGGGATCGTGAGCATGGGCAGCGGCTCCAGCAGGGCAAAAGCTGCAGTGGGATCGGGAGCAAGCGGGCAGCAGCTCTAGCGGAGCAGAGGCTGGAGCGGGAGCAGGAGGGCGCGGGCAACAGCTGGAGCTGCGCCAAGGCGGAGGCGGCAGCGGGAGCGTGAGTGTGGGGGCAGCGGCGGGAGAGGGGCAGAGGCTCGAGAGGGGCAGAGGCTGCAGCGGGATCGGGAGCGCCAGGGCAGCCGCTCCAGCAGGGCAGAGGCTGCAGCGAGATGGGGAGCGCGCGGGCAGCGGCACGAACAGGGCAGAGGCTGCAGCGAGATCGGAAGCCGGCGGGCAGTGACTCTAGCGGGGCAGAGGCTGCAGCGGGAGCGGGAGGGCGTGGGCAACAGCTGGAGCTGGGCAAAGGCTGCGGTGAGGCGGGAGCAGGAGGGGGTGGGAAACAGCACGAGCTGGGCAAAGACTGCGGCGGGAGCTGGAGCGCTAGCGTGCGGGCAGAAGCTCAAGCGGGGCAGAGGCTGCGGCGGGATCGGGACCGCGCGGGCAGCGCCTGAACAGGGCAGAGGCTGCAGCGCGATCGGGAGCGCCAGGGCAGCGGCTCCAGCAGGGCAGAGACTGCAGCGAGATGGGGAGCGCGCGGGCAGCGGCTCGAACAGGGCAGAGGCTGCAGCGAGATCGGGAGCCGGCGGGCAGTGGCTCTAGCGGGGCAGAGGCTGCAGCGGGAGCGGGAGGGCGTGGGCAACAGCTCGAGCTGGGCAAAGGCTGCGGTGGGGCGGGAGCAGGAGGGGGTGGGAAACAGCACGAGCTGGGCAAAGACTGCGGCGGGAGCTGGAGCGCTAGCGTGCGGGCAGAAGCTCGAGCGGGGCAGAGGCTGCGGCGGGATCGGGACCGCGCGGGCAGCGCCTGAACAGGGCAGAGGCTGCAGCGCGATCGGGAGCGCCAGGGCAGCGGCTCCAGCAGGGCAGAGACTGCAGCGAGATGGGGAGTGCGCGGGCAGCGGCTCGAACAGGGCAGAGGCTGCAGCGAGATCGGGAGCCGGCGGGCAGTGGCTCTAGCGGGGCAGAGGCTGCAGCGGGAGCGGGAGGGCGTGGGCAACAGCTGGAGCTGGGCAAAGGCTGCGGTGGGGCGGGAGCAGGAGGGGGTGGGAAACAGCACGAGCTGGGCAAAGACTGCGGCGGGAGCTGGAGCGCTAGCATGCGGGCAGAAGCTCGAGCGGGGCAGAAGCTGCGGCGGGATCGGGAGCGCGCGGGCAGCCGCTCGAGAGAGGCAGAGGCTGCAGCGGGATCTTGAGCGCGGGCAGCGGCTCCAGCAGGGCAAAAGCTGCAGCAGGATCGGATCGGAAGCAAGCGGGCAGCAGCTTTAGCGGAGCAGAGGCTGGAGCGGGAGCAGGAGGGCGCGGGCAATAGCTGGAGCTGGGCAAAGGCGGAGGCGGGAGCGGGAGCGTGAGCGTGGGGGAAGCTGCTCGAGAGGGGCACGGGCTGCAGCGGGATCGGAAGGGCGCGGGCAGCGGCTCAAACAGGGCAGAGGCTGCAGCGGGATCGGGAGCGCCAGGGCAGCGGCTCGAGCCAGGCAGTGGCTGCAGCGCGATCGGGAGCGCACGGCAGCAGCTCGAACGGGGCAGAGGCTGCAGCGGGAGCAGGAGCGGGAGCGTGCATGCAGCGGCTGCAGCGGGGCAGCGGCTGGAAAGGGGCAGAGGCTGGAAAGGGGCAGCGGCTGCCTAGGGAGCGGGAGCTGGCGGCAGCAGCTCCAATGGGCCGACGCTGCACTGGGATCGGGAGCACGCGGGCAGCGGCTCTAGCCGGGCAGAGGCTGCAGCAGAGCGGGAGCGCTGGAGCGCTGAGGAGGCCGCTGCAGCGCTGACGCTCCTCAGAAGCAGCTGGACTCTCCTACCTGCTGCTGCAGAAATCTGTGGCAACACGTTGCTTTGGTGGAAGAACGTGAAGCAAGTTGAGCGTCACAGAGACACTAACTGCAGAAGAAGTGCTTCAGCAGCCACTTCAGATGACTGTGAAGGGTCTTTGATGCTGCACCAAAACTCAACGACAAATACTAGGTTTTTAAAGGCCAAGAATCTTTAGAGAAGAAAATTTCCAGAAAAATGGCTTTGGTTTGAGGAGAACATCCGTGAACAAAGAAAAACGGAAGCACTCCCCTCAGGACAACCTCGGGATACGTCACTTCACAGACTCGGCTGGAGGTTTTTACCCACATGGGCCCGGCCTCTTCTTCTGTCTGTCTCTGTATCTGCCTGAGAAAAGATCTGCAGATGGTTATGGCCACTGCCTCATTTCCAGTTTCCAATATTGTGCAAGTTTCTTTCTTGGCCAATTCTAATCTGGAAGAAGAGATGGAAGGGAACTGTGGAAAATGTAATTAATTCCCAGCTTAGCTGCACTGACAGAGTACAAAGCACCAGAGTGTAATGCCACATACTGTCTTTTTTTCTAAGGCATAAATATGAGACTTACCAAATTATTTTCTAGATAAGAAATATCAAAGAATTTTCTAGAGAATTTCCCCTATTTTACAAAAAAAAATTTTTGTTTTGCAAAAAATGAGAAGAAAATCTCATTTATTTTGTTAATGCATACCACCCATATTGGCGCTATACAGTTGAATGATTTTTTTTTTCCCCAAGGATTAAAGTTCTTAACGTTGCGGTCACATGGAAATCATCCTTAATTTTAACCTAAAGATTGACTGGTGCATATTCTTCAGATATTTCAAGCAAAAATTAGCAGTAATGTATTATTTTTATCATCAGAAAAACGTTAACTGTCAATTACACACACACATGCATAATTATATAATACACACATCTCCATGTACGGCGGCACTTCAAAAAGCTCAGGGAAGATTCATATTATCTTTCAATTCTATTTTTCCACAAACATTTTGAAGTTCTCAGATACCCATATATGCAGGATGTTATAGGGCTTTTTACCTGTATACAGTGCTCGCTGTTTTCTATTCATAAAAAATTTAAATTAGAACCATAGAAGCATCATTATACCCTCCTTACAGGTTTCTTTCTAGATAGTAAAGGTCTATGAAACACATAAACACTGGTTAATAATATGCTTCATCTTCTTATCATATCTTCTCACCACAGACTTTTTCATTGCAGTATGGACAGAGGCTTAGATTTCATGTTTTAAGAGCATAAAAATATCCATCGACAGCAAGTTTTTATAAATAGAGGGTCTTGAAGGGTCTTAGATCCACAATTTCTTTTGGTAATTTTAAAAGATTATTATTATTTTTAACGGACACCTAATAACTGTACATATTTATGGGGTACATTGTGATTTTTTAAATTAAAAACCAAGCTGATTTTATTATTATTATCAATACCAAGCAAGTCTTTAAATCAATGAAAATTTAATTAAGCATAAAGTTACTTTCACATTTGTCTACAACCGTAGTAAATACAGTTCTTGGCATAAAGACACAGCCCTTGGAGTTTAAAACATCCCCAACTGCAAGATTACCTAAATAAATTTCCCATTATTGTTTATGTAATAGTGGGTGAGTTAATCAAATTAAAATAATTATACAATCTAGGATAAAATAAAATGGAAATAATTTACTCATGAAATTCATATTTAAATCATCTTTATTTACAAAGTAGTATCCTGAGAATTATAATTCCATTAAGCTTCAATTTGAGCAAAAAATGTAGTTACTTAAACTGAAAATGAAAGATAAGTCAAAATTATTTATGAAGAGAGACCAAAAATATCATCAGGTTTCTTGCTGTGCTTCTGGATTTCAGGAGCAGGCTCATTTGAGCACGGAATCGACCCTGAAGGGAACTCACCCCTACTTTCAGAATGTGGGGGTGGAGGTGAAAATCCAGCTCCTAGAGGAACATAAGGAGGAAATCCCCTAAGTGAATAGACATTTCTCATTGCAAATGGAGGTGGTGGCTGCACAGGGAAATCCCTTGGTAGATAATAATTTTGAGGAGCTCCATACATGCTTCCTGGAGGAGGTGGAGGAAAAGGAGGTTCTCTTCTCATGAATGGACCCCTCCTATCCACTGGAAACAATGGACCTCTGATTGCAGGAAAAGGTGGAGGAGCAAAGCCAGGGCCACTTGCTTCCCTTTCAGCAGCCACAGATGAATGAGGCACATTTACATCACCAAGGTCGTCTTTGGTATCATTTCTGCTGGATTCCGTTTGGGAGGGCTTTGGCCCATCCACTTTATCCAAAGAATTCAGGTTAAAACTTCTGAGTTCTGCTGGGCCAGACGGTCCACCAGGATCAGGATCAAATCCGTCTTGCCTTTGTGGAAGAAGAGCTGGATCAGAACATGGGTGGCCTGGTGGAGGAATCATCATCCTTCGGTGTTGTTCCCATGGAGGTGACAGGAACCCAGATGGAGGTGGTGGCTGCACAGGGAAATCCCTTGGCACATAATAATTTTGAGGAGCTCCATACATGCTTCCTGGAGGAGGTGGAGGAAAAGGAGGTTCTCTTCTCATGAATGGACCCCTCCTATCCACTGGAAACAATGGACCTCTGATTGCAGGAAAAGGTGGAGGAGCAAAGCCAGGGCCACTTGCTTCCCTTTCAGCAGGCACAGATGAATGAGGCACATTTATTTTACCAAGGTCGTCTTTGGTATCATTTCTGCTGGATTCCGTTTGTGAGGGCTTTGGCCCATCCACTTTATCCAAAGAAGGCAGATTGAAACTTCTGAGTTCTGCTGGGCCAGACGGTCCACCAGGATCAGGATCAAATCCGTCTTGCCTTTGTGGAAGAAGAGCTGGATCAGAACATGGGTGGCCTGGTGGAGGAATCATCATCCTTCGGTGTTGTTCCCACGGAGGTGACAGGAACCCAGATGGAGGTGGTGGCTGCACAGGGAAATCCCTTGGTACATAATGATTTTGAGGAGCTCCATACATGCTTCCTGGAGGAGGTGGAGGAAAAGGAGGTTCTCTTCTCATGAATGGACCCCTCCTATCCACTGGAAACAATGGACCTCTGATTGCAGGAAAAGGTGGAGGAGAAAAGCCAGGGCCACTTGCTTCCCTTTCAGCAGACACAGATGAATGAGGCACATTTACATCACCAAGGTTGTCTTTGGTATCATTTCTGCTGGATTCCGTTTGGGAGGGCTTTGGCCCATCCACTTTATACAAAGAAGGCAGATTGAAACTTCTGAGTTCTGCTGGGCCAGACGGTCCACCAGGATCAGGATCAAATCCGTCTTGCCTTTGTGGAAGAAGAGCTGGATCAGAACATGGGTGGCCTGGTGGAGGAATCATCATCCTTCGGTGTTGTTCCCACGGAGGTGACAGGAACCCAGATGGAGGTGGTGGCTGCACAGGGAAATCCCTTGGCACATAATAATTTTGAGGAGCTCCATACATGCTTCCTGGAGGAGGTGGAGGAAAAGGAGGTTCTCTTCTCATGAATGGACCCCTCCTATCCACTGGAAACAATGGACCTCTGTTTGCAGGAAAAGGTGGAGGAGAAAAGCCAGGGCCACTTGCTTCCCTTTCAGCAGGCACAGATGAATGAGGCACATTTACATCACCAAGGTCGTCTTTGGTATCATTTCTGCTGGATTCCGTTTGTGAGGGCTTTGGCCCATCCACTTTATCCAGAGAAGGCAGATTGAAACTTCTGAGTTCTGCTGGTCCAGACGGTCCACCAGGATTAGAATCAAATCCGTCTTGCCTTCGTGGAAGAAGAGCTGGATCAGAACATGGGTGGCCTGGTGGAGGGATCCTCATCCTCCGGTGCTGTTCCCACGGAGGTGACAGGTACCCAGACGGTGCTCCATGAGAATCGGTTAACCTATCACAGCCCGATTCTCCTCTTTCATTGGTCATCTGGTGATCCAGAGTATTCTCTGGGCCTCTTGAGCCTCTTCCTCCTCCTCGCCCTGGAGTCAAAGGTGCGAGTCTGAGTGGAGAGAGAAAAGCTCTCGTTTCGGATGAAGGTCGACCCACTGGTGAGGCACCACATGGGGAATGCTCTCCGCCAAATGCTGTCTTTGGAACATCAACTACATATGGATCTTTTTTGAAAAGTTCAAATTTAAACTCTTTTGCAGCTAATTTTTGTCTCTTGGAAACATTTACTTTCCTTAAATACCTGAGGTGTCTTTCAGCAGTCTCAGCTGCCACCCAGCTGCCATGCGCTTCTTTCTCATAGGAAGTCATCTGCCCTTGATAAGAACGAACGCTTCTCTCCAATTCTTCTTCCGCATCTCTGGCTCTCCTTCTGTAGGTCTCCAGTTCCTCAGCTGCATGGCTCATCTTCTCTTCTACTTTGGAAAGTTTCTCCTCCTTCTCTAACCGGTCCTTTTCCTCTGCTATTAACTTCCTGTGGAGTTTCATTCCATTTTCTTGATACAGTTCAGTCATTCCTTTAAGTTTCTGCTGAAGCTTCTGATTTTCACTTTCCAACTGTGTGTTTTCTGACTGTAAAGATGCTTGTTCAGTCTGGAGATTTGTAATATGCTCTATAAGCTCTTCCTTTGTTTTATCTACTTCAGACAACTCAGTGTAAATTTGGTTTCTTTCTCCTTCTAGGGTTTTGAAAGAAGCACTTAACTTAGCAGTGTGAATCAGTTTCTTCAAAGCTCCTTTTGGCAGATCATCTAAGCGAGCACCATTTTGTGATTCACTCTTCATCTCCAATTCCAAGTCATCAGCCATCATGTCTTCTCCAAGCACAGCAGCCCAGTCTGTCATCTTGAGCAAGCGTTCAGCCAGAGACTTGATGTGATTTTCTTTATCACTCAGAACTCGTTCTGCCTGGACTTTGGAGTTTTCAAATAGTATTTTCTGTTTATTAAGTTCACTCACTTGTTCTTTCAATACTTCCGCTTCCTGTAAAAGCTGTTTCTGGCTTTCCTGAAGTTGGGAATTTTCATTCAAGGCGTCTTTTATTGCCACCTTCAGACGTTCTTCATTCATTTGAAATATTTTGCAGATTAGTTTGGCTTCAGCTACTTGTGACTGGATGGATTTCGATTCATCTTCTAGGGACTGTATCCTCTTTGAAATGTCCGCCATCAATTCATCTTGCTCACAATGTTTAGATTTCTGTTCCTTTAATTCTTTGGCTAGAAAGACTATTTCATCCTCAAGTTTAGATTTGGAGCTGCTCAGCTTTTCATAGGTTGCCTCCAAGCTTTGTGCTTCTGTTGACCCCTTCTCAAAGCTGGCATCCTTCACAGCTGACTCCAAGCCTTCATACTCCTCTTGAACAACGCAAAGTTTGTCAAGTAGTTTACATTTTTCTTCAATTAGTCCAGAAAGCTTTTCAGCAAGCTTTTTCTCTCTTCTTACATAAAGCCGGCTTCTCACCGATCGAACACTTCTCCACAAAAACAAGAGAATCAAAAATCCAGTAAGAGCCGCACATGTCACCAGTTCCCACGGAAAAGCAGGGCCTGGTCTCAGGTCTTCAGGCAATGCTGCCACAGTCCTGCACAGCTTTCCCAGGACCAGCCCCAAGTACGGCTGAGGGGCAGCCCCGGGCACCTCCATGGCGCCGAGGCTGCTCCGGCTGTGGCCACAGTAGCCACGGCCTGGCCGGGCCACCACCAGCAGCTGAGACAGCTCTGCGTTCTGTCGGGAACGCGAACCGGCCCCGGCGACAGCAGCAGACACAGTGCAGCACAGCCGGCCTTGAGGGGAGCCGGGGAGCACTGGCGCCCACCGGCCTCAGGCGTCCCCCGCGCACCATGGTAACCAGGCCCCTTTGTGACGTCACTTCCGCCACGCGGTTCCGGAGCCTGCCCCGCGCTAGCCTGTGACACACGCTGTCCTAGCCACCCCCACCTCGGCTTGGTTTTGGCCGGGCCACCGCTGGATTTGAATCCATGTTTATAATGATGAAATCTGGGTAATCAGCATACTCATCACTCAAATATTTGTCATTTCTTTGTGCTGGGAAAATTCAAAATCCTCTCTTTTAGCTATTTGAAATTATCTAATAAATGTGTGCTGACTCTAGCCACCTTACAAAGCTGTAGATCAGTACAAATAGTTCCTCCTGTCCAGCTGCAACTTTGTATCTGTAACCTCTGCCTTTCCCCTCCTCGCCCTACCCTTCCCAGCCTCTAGTGACCACTAGTCTGCTACTTCTAGGAGATCAACTTTTCCTTTGGCAATTTTTTAAAGGAAATTTTGCGATTTTAATTTCTTTCAGAGGAGCATCCTTCCTTAGATATCTGCCAAGGAACAAAAGTGTTTTCTTTGGACTAACTTTGCCAAAATAGCCGTAGAATGTGGCAATGGGAAGAGGCGTGAGACACTCTGGGCTTCAGCTGGCCCAACGCTTTCTTTATAGGTAATGAAGCAAAGGTCTACAGTAAGTGCACTACTTGTCCAGGGCTGTTTAGCTATTTAGTGGCAGAAGTGTGTTGTATTTCGGGATCTGCTGGATGTCAGTGAAATGCTCTTTGTTTAAAAAACACTTTATTGAGGAATATTTTAGATACCTTGTAATCCACCCATTTCAGGTATGCAATTCAATGAGTTCTAGTAAGTTCATCAAGTTGTGCAGCCATCACCACAAATCAGTTTTAGAACATTTTCACCACACCAATAAGATCTCCTGTACCCATTTATTCTTTTTTTCCCCCAATTTTATTGGTTATGAATATTCACGGGATGCAAGGCTGATTGTCACCGTTCATGCCCAAGCTGTGATGGCCAGATTCATACTGGCCACATGACCGTTACATTTATTGTATCACCTTTATTGACTTTCATATGTTGAACCATCCTTGTATCCCTGGCATGAATCCCACTTCAGGTGCCTGAAACCTCTGCCAAGTTTCTCTTTTTGGTGCCCATAGGAGCCAGCCTGTGCCGCTGGTTCCCATGGAAACAGATCCCTGAGACACACCCTGCCTTGCAGCACGCACAAAGCACTTGCTCGCCCTTTGCCTTTTTTTTTTTTTTTTTTTTTTTTTTAGCCAGCCAGTTAGTTCCAACTTTCAGGACCCCAGGGGAATAAAATGAGGACTGTTCCAGAGGGGAGGCAGCTGCCCAGGTGTCTGGCCCAAGCTCCCAGCCCACCCTGCCCTCTGGGGAAAAGGGGGGCAAGCCTCAGGTCAGGGCACAGCTCCCCAGGAGCCCCTCGGCCTTTCAAGGCCAGGACAGCCCTGCTCCTTTGGCTCCCAGCACACTTCCAGGAGCAGGGACGTGCTGAGCGTTTTGAGTGTTCACGGTGCACTTGGGAGGAAGGTGTCTTTATCTCACTCTACGGATGATGACAGTGAGACCCAGAAAAGTAAAAGGGTTTGCCCAAGTCACAGGCTAGAAAGTGACAGAGCCGGGACATAAAGCCTGTTCCTTTCATCCCAAAGCGAGCATGGCGGTCAAGATGCACCCCAACCGATGACACACCCATGTTTCATATGTCAGCTTGGAGACTTGCTGATCACACTGCCCAGGACAGGCCTGGCCTTCCTTACTGTATGAACTGAAAAGGTAGGACCAGAGAAGCCCACCCCCAAACCAGTGCTGCCCTCTGGAGAGTCACCCTCCCGCTGCTCAGAGGTGCTTTCTTCGAAGTTAACAAGCTGTGCAACCAAACAGGTCAGGACGACTGCCCTGCCCACTGGGCCCCCCAGGCCCCGGGGCCTTGGGAAACTCCCACTGCAGCAGCCAACCTGGAGGGTTCCCCTCATGCAACACAGATGTGAATGTTCCTGCCCCCTGCCATGACCCCCCCCCGCCACTGGTTCCTTTCCCAGGCAGGAGGGAATGGGGACCGAGGACGCCTGAGTAGGCTCCTTGCATGGGCCTCAGCGGTGGCCGTGCTGTGGGCACGTGGCCATTAGCAAACTCCCCAAGAGAGAGTCAGTTTTGCAAAAGTCTCTGGCAGCTATCAGACCAAGAAAAGGGGCGGAAGGCTGCAGGAGTGCCTGCCCTGTTAGCTACGAGCTTGAGCCTGATGGGTTGGAACTGTGCTTTTCCTCCCACGGTGGCAGGAGCCCGAGGGCAGGGCAGTTTGGAAGTGGAAAGGGAAGGAATCGTTTCAAGTCTGGATGAAGGCTGCGTTTCCTTATGTTGCAATTACTGAGCACGTCACACTGGAGGCGGCGGTGATGAGACGCGTTAGCTGACCAGGGTCTTATACTCTCATCCCAGGCAGGGGAGGGGCTTGGCAAGCCCCACCCACAAGTCTTGGGGTCTCCTGGACCTTCCTCATGACCCCCTCCACTCCAGGCCCAAGTTCAATCCCTCCTCCCCAGGACCCCAAGCCGGCAGGTGGAGCTCTTCCGTACCTTTCCCTCAGGCCCTTTCTACTGTTGGGCCTGGCTGAGGGGCAGAGACAGAGAAATTCCCCCTCGGGGTTTGGGCCCTGCCCCACCAAGAGCCCCTGCCTGAGACCAAGGCCCCTCTGGGAGGGGGGTGCGTCTCACCATGCATGTGGTGCCCGCTCTTTAAAGAAGGTCAATAAACACCTGTTGCCCCCCCAAAGCCCTCCTCTGGTTGCCACAGAACTCAGGGATGTCACCAGGACACTGAGCCAGCACAGCTGTGGAACTGGAAACCACTGAAAGCAGCTTTATTTGTGTCCACCTCTGGCCCTTGAAACCTCTTCTGCTGGCCAGTCCTCCCACGGCCAGATGGAAACCTGACAGGCCCAGGCTGCTTCTTGGTAGGGTAATACCCGTGGTCTCCACCACTTCACGTCACACAGCACCGCTCGGCTCACGTCCAGGCCCAACAATAAAAAGGGCCTGACGTCATCGTCAAGTCCCCTGCTTTGAAGTGGAGGCCGCTCCTGCTGCCCCGGCCTGGTGGGGAGGGAAGCCTCGGCCGGGCAGCAGGCGTGGTCAGCCTCCAGCTGAACTCTGCTCTGGGCTTGGTGGAGGTTGAAAGCTACACCTCTTTCTCTCATCGGCATCTCCAAGGGTCTTCAGAGCCCGGACATGGTCCCCACTGTCCCCCTGACTAGAATATTTTGTGTGGGCCTCAGAGAACCAAGGAGCCCCTGACGGGTAGTGGCAGCCCCACCTTCTCTTGGCCTGCGTCTGTTCACTGCCCAGGCTGCCTCCTGGGACTGGGCCTGTGAGATTGCACGCCGACTCTCTCACACGAGGCCCTCACCTGAGCCGTCGGCCCTCTCCTCAGCTCCGCCATCAAAGCAGCCAGCCTGTCTCTTGCCCTCTAGACTTTGGGGTGGGGGTGGGGGTGAGGCATCAGTCCACTGGATTTCTCCACCTGCGGAGGACACCTCAAAGCCTAAAGCTCTCTTTAAAGCCCTCTTCCTCTGGCTTGATGTGAACGAGGGCATCTCACCTCACCCTCTGGTCTCAGCTCACCTCCCTGATATCCCCGCCTCTAACCTCAACACTTGACTCCTTGGTACCCTTGGTGTGGGTGAGGGGTCAGGCCATCTCTTCTCTAAATGCGGCATCAATGTGGGCAGAGGTCAGGGGCTGGGCGGGGTCATCTCACGGCACACACCGGCCTCCCTCCCCACATGGGGCTGTGATCATCAGTGCTTGTACGAGGGTTGGAAGCTAACTGCTCCATGCTTGTCCAGAAAGTGCAAGGAAGGATTTGGGACCATGGAGGAGGGGCCCATGGTGTGGACCAGGCTGGCTGCCAGCCTCCTGGTTTGGTCCCTGGCATTTAGGCTCAGAGAGACAGGGTGCTAGGAGGTAAGATGGGAGGCCCAGAGGGTGGGGAGGGACACTGGCCACCACCACCCAGAGCAGGGCCTCAGGCTGACTCCAGAGAACTCAGTTATGTCCTGAAATGCCACCATCATACGTTGACTCCTTTGGGTAAGTATTGCCTTTGCTTTGCAGCCCACATCCAGTCTCTGCATCCTAGTTTCTCAGCCCTCAGGTAGATAAGCAACAAGTCCTGTCTCTTGGTTGATCCTTGTAAAGCGTTTAACACGCTTCCCGGTTGATACTCATAGCTCGATAAATACATGTTAACTCACACTGCTTGGCCCTTCGGGTAGCATGGGCAGGCTCTCGCCCACCAGGCGACCCTCTCTTAGCACAACTCGGCCAACTGGAGCTGCCCTGGCCAGTCACCTGAGACCTTGGATGCCTTGGCCCATCTGGCATTTCTTTGGCAGAATCTTCCATGGGGCCTTTCGCTGGGTGGCAAGGCTGGAGCGTCTGGCACAACAATTCGAGTTTGCAAATACAAAAGCCACATCTTAAACATCACAAATTAGAACTGTGGTTTGGCAAAATATTTTTGTGCTCCTTTGAGGACCTGAAACTCCAAGAATAGTAGAAAACAGAATGTCTGGGATATTTATATACAGGTTAAGAGTCTCTGATCCAAAAATCCAAACTCCTAAACTTTTTGAGTGCTAACATGACACTCAAAGGAAATGCTCATTGGAGCATTCTGCAAATGGATTCTCCAAATATTCCCAAATCTGAAAACATCCTAAATCCAAAATACTTTCCAAGCATTTTGGATAAGGGGTACTCAACCTGTATTTTAATGGGGAGAAGAGAATGACAAAGTTGACTGTGGGACCGCAGGCCGCCAGAGTCATCAGACAGCCATGTTACACATGGTGTAGACAGCTGGAAGCCAGGAGTCATCTCATGCACGCACCTGTCTCCAGAGGCCTGACGCAATACCTCAGACAATCAAGAGACGAACACTAGAATTTTGATTAGACTCAACACATCCACAATTCAACTCAATTTAAAATTGCCTCACATACTCTTGGTAGCAATAAAACTGCAGCCTTTGGAAGATAATCTGGTCCTATCTTTCAGTATTTTCCATGTGGATATTCTTTGTCCCATCAGTGTCACCTCTAGGCCCAAACCCAGAGAAATCTCTGAAGGACACCAGGATGCTCACTGCAGCATTGTGTAGGACAGCACAACCTGGACACAACCTGAGTGTCCACCCGTGGGGCACGGGGTAAATACATGATGGTAAAATCATAATTGATGCCGCTTTAAAAAAGAATGAGACGGTCCTCTCTACCCTGACATGGAAATAGAGGTCTGCAGGTTTGTGGATATCAGAGCAGATTTAAACACAGGTGTTCGGACAGCGTGACGGGACCTGAGCTGAGGGACAGGAAAGTGCAGCCTCAAGTCCCCGTGTCATTCCGCTTTCTCGCTCTCTTTCCCTGGGATCCAGAACCTCCGCCCTCCTTTTAGGCGCACTGGCTGGGGAAAGGCTGTGGCGGGAGCGGGAGCACGCGGGCAGCGGCTCAAGCGGGGCAGAGGCTGCAGCAGGATCAGGAGCGGGCGGGCAGCGGCCGGAGCCGGGCAGAGCCTGCAGGGGGAGCGGGAGCGCGCGGGCAACGGCTCCAGCCAGGCAGAGGCTGTAGCGGGATCGGGAGCGCGCAGGCAGCGGCTGGAGCAGGGCAGAGGCTGCAGCCAGATCGGGAGACCGGGGGCAGCGGCTGAGCGGTGCAGAGGCTGCAGCGCGACGGGAGTGCGCAGGCAGCGGCTCGAGCGGGACAGAGGCTGGAGCGGGAGCAGGAGGGCGCGGACAACAGCTGGAGCTGGGCAAAGGCAGAGGCGGGAGCGGGACCGTGAGCGTGGGGGCAGCGGCGGGAGAGGGGCAGAGGCTGCAGCGGGATCAGGAGCGCCAGGGCAGCGGCTCGAACAGGGCAGAGGCTGCAGCTAGATCGGGAGTGGGCGGGCAGCGGCTCTAGCGGGGCAGAGGCTGCAGCGGGAGCGGGAGGGCGTGGGCAACAACTGGAGCTGGGCAAAGGCTGCGGAGAGGGCTGGAGCGCTAGCGTGCGGGCAGAAGCTCGAGCAGGGCAGAGGCTGCGGCGGGATTGGGAACGCGTGGGCAGCGCCTTGAGCAGGGCAGAGGCTGCGGCGGGATCAGGAGCGCGAGGGCAGCGGTTCCAGCCGGGCAGAGGCTGCAGCGAGATCGGGAGCGTGCGGGCAGCCGCTGGAGCGAGGCAGTGGCTGCAGCGGGATCGTGAGCATGGGCAGCGGCTCCAGCAGGGCAAAAGCTGCAGTGGGATCGGGAGCAAGCGGGCAGCAGCTCTAGCGGAGCAGAGGCTGGAGCGGGAGCAGGAGGGCGCGGGCAACAGCTGGAGCTGCGCCAAGGCGGAGGCGGCAGCGGGAGCGTGAGTGTGGGGGCAGCGGCGGGAGAGGGGCAGAGGCTCGAGAGGGGCAGAGGCTGCAGCGGGATCGGGAGCGCCAGGGCAGCCGCTCCAGCAGGGCAGAGGCTGCAGCGAGATGGGGAGCGCGCGGGCAGCGGCTCGAACAGGGCAGAGGCTGCAGCGAGATCGGAAGCCGGCGGGCAGTGACTCTAGCGGGGCAGAGGCTGCAGCGGGAGCGGGAGGGCGTGGGCAACAGCTGGAGCTGGGCAAAGGCTGCGGTGAGGCGGGAGCAGGAGGGGGTGGGAAACAGCACGAGCTGGGCAAAGACTGCGGCGGGAGCTGGAGCGCTAGCGTGCGGGCAGAAGCTCGAGCGGGGCAGAGGCTGCGGCGGGATCGGGACCGCGCGGGCAGCGCCTGAACAGGGCAGAGGCTGCAGCGCGATCGGGAGCGCCAGGGCAGCGGCTCCAGCAGGGCAGAGACTGCAGCGAGATGGGGAGCGCGCGGGCAGCGGCTCGAACAGGGCAGAGGCTGCAGCGAGATCGGGAGCCGGCGGGCAGTGGCTCTAGCGGGGCAGAGGCTGCAGCGGGAGCGGGAGGGCGTGGGCAACAGCTGGAGCTGGGCAAAGGCTGCGGTGGGGCGGGAGCAGGAGGGGGTGGGAAACAGCACGAGCTGGGCAAAGACTGCGGCGGGAGCTGGAGCGCTAGCATGCGGGCAGAAGCTCGAGCGGGGCAGAAGCTGCGGCGGGATCGGGAGCGCGCGGGCAGCCGCTCGAGAGAGGCAGAGGCTGCAGCGGGATCTTGAGCGCGGGCAGCGGCTCCAGCAGGGCAAAAGCTGCAGCAGGATCGGATCGGAAGCAAGCGGGCCGCAGCTCTAGCGGAGCAGAGGCTGGAGCGGGAGCAGGAGGGCGCGGGCAATAGCTGGAGCTGGGCAAAGGCGGAGGCGGGAGCGGGAGCGTGAGCGTGGGGGAAGCTGCTCGAGAGGGGCACGGGCTGCAGCGGGATCGGAAGGGCGCGGGCAGCGGCTCAAACAGGGCAGAGGCTGCAGCGGGATCGGGAGCGCCAGGGCAGCGGCTCGAGCCAGGCAGTGGCTGCAGCGCGATCGGGAGCGCACGGCAGCAGCTCGAACGGGGCAGAGGCTGCAGCGGGAGCAGGAGCGGGAGCGTGCATGCAGCGGCTGCAGCGGGGCAGCGGCTGGAAAGGGGCAGAGGCTGGAAAGGGGCAGCGGCTGCCTAGGGAGCGGGAGCTGGCGGCAGCAGCTCCAATGGGCCGACGCTGCACTGGGATCGGGAGCACGCGGGCAGCGGCTCTAGCCGGGCAGAGGCTGCAGCAGAGCGGGAGCGCTGGAGCGCTGAGGAGGCCGCTGCAGCGCTGACGCTCCTCAGAAGCAGCTGGACTCTCCTACCTGCTGCTGCAGAAATCTGTGGCAACACGTTGCTTTGGTGGAAGAACGTGAAGCAAGTTGAGCGTCACAGAGACACTAACTGCAGAAGAAGTGCTTCAGCAGCCACTTCAGATGACTGTGAAGGGTCTTTGATGCTGCACCAAAACTCAACGACAAATACTAGGTTTTTAAAGGCCAAGAATCTTTAGAGAAGAAAATTTCCAGAAAAATGGCTTTGGTTTGAGGAGAACATCCGTGAACAAAGAAAAACGGAAGCACTCCCCTCAGGACAACCTCGGGATACGTCACTTCACAGACTCGGCTGGAGGTTTTTACCCACATGGGCCCGGCCTCTTCTTCTGTCTGTCTCTGTATCTGCCTGAGAAAAGATCTGCAGATGGTTATGGCCACTGCCTCATTTCCAGTTTCCAATATTGTGCAAGTTTCTTTCTTGGCCAATTCTAATCTGGAAGAAGAGATGGAAGGGAACTGTGGAAAATGTAATTAATTCCCAGCTTAGCTGCACTGACAGAGTGCCAGAGTGTAATGCCACATACTGTCTTTTTTCTAAGGCATAAATATGAGACTTACCAAATTATTTTCTAGATAAGAAATATCAAAGAATTTTCTAGAGAATTTCCCCTATTTTACAAAAAAAAATTTTTGTTTTCAAAAAATGAGAAGAAAATCTCATTTATTTTGTTAATGCATACCACCCATATTGGCGCTATACAGTTGAATGATTTTTTTTTCCCCAAGGATTAAAGTTCTTAACGTTGCGGTCACATGGAAATCATCCTTAATTTTAACCTAAAGATTGACTGGTGCATATTCTTCAGATATTTCAAGCAAAAATTAGCAGTAATGTATTATTTTTATCATCAGAAAAACGTTAACTGTCAATTACACACACACATGCATAATTATATAATACACACATCTCCATGTACGGCGGCACTTCAAAAAGCTCAGGGAAGATTCATATTATCTTTCAATTCTATTTTTCCACAAACATTTTGAAGTTCTCAGATACCCATATATGCAGGATGTTATAGGGCTTTTTACCTGTATACAGTGCTCGCTGTTTTCTATTCATAAAAAATTTAAATTAGAACCATAGAAGCATCATTATACCCTCCTTACAGGTTTCTTTCTAGATAGTAAAGGTCTATGAAACACATAAACACTGGTTAATAATATGCTTCATCTTCTTATCATATCTTCTCACCACAGACTTTTTCATTGCAGTATGGACAGAGGCTTAGATTTCATGTTTTAAGAGCATAAAAATATCCATCGACAGCAAGTTTTTATAAATAGAGGGTCTTGAAGGGTCTTAGATCCACAATTTCTTTTGGTAATTTTAAAAGATTATTATCATTTTTAACGGACACCTAATAACTGTACATATTTATGGGGTACATTGTGATTTTTTAAATTAAAAACCAAGCTGATTTTATTATTATTATCAATACCAAGCAAGTCTTTAAATCAATGAAAATTTAATTAAGCATAAAGTTACTTTCACATTTGTCTACAACCGTAGTAAATACAGTTCTTGGCATAAAGACACAGCCCTTGGAGTTTAAAACATCCCCAACTGCAAGATTACCTAAATAAATTTCCCATTATTGTTTATGTAATAGTGGGTGAGTTAATCAAATTAAAATAATTATACAATCTAGGATAAAATAAAATGGAAATAATTTACTCATGAAATTCATATTTAAATCATCTTTATTTACAAAGTAGTATCCTGAGAATTATAATTCCATTAAGCTTCAATTTGAGCAAAAAATGTAGTTACTTAAACTGAAAATGAAAGATAAGTCAAAATTATTTATGAAGAGAGACCAAAAATATCATCAGGTTTCTTGCTGTGCTTCTGGATTTCAGGAGCAGGCTCATTTGAGCACGGAATCGACCCTGAAGGGAACTCACCCCTACTTTCAGAATGTGGGGGTGGAGGTGAAAATCCAGCTCCTAGAGGAACATAAGGAGGAAATCCCCTCAGTGAATAGACATTTCTCATTGCAAATGGAGGTGGTGGCTGCACAGGGAAATCCCTTGGTAGATAATAATTTTGAGGAGCTCCATACATGCTTCCTGGAGGAGGTGGAGGAAAAGGAGGTTCTCTTCTCATGAATGGACCCCTCCTACCCACTGGAAACAATGGACCTCTGATAGCAGGCAAAGGTGGAGGAGCAAAGCCAGGGCCAGTTGCTTCCCGTTTAGCAGGCACAGATGAATGAGGCACATTTACATCACCAAGGTCGTCTTTGGTATCATTTCTGCTGGATTCCGTTTGGGAGGGCTTTGGCCCATCCACTTTATCCAAAGAATTCAGGTTAAAACTTCTGAGTTCTGCTGGGCCAGACGGTCCACCAGGATCAGGATCAAATCCGTCTTGCCTTTGTGGAAGAAGAGCTGGATCAGAACATGGGTGGCCTGGTGGAGGAATCATCATCCTTCGGTGTTGTTCCCACGGAGGTGACAGGAACCCAGATGGAGGTGGTGGCTGCACAGGGAAATCCCTTGGTAGATAATAATTTTGAGGAGCTCCATACATGCTTCCTGGAGGAGGTGGAGGAAAAGGAGGTTCTCTTCTCATGAATGGACCCCTCCTATCCACTGGAAACAATGGACCTCTGATTGCAGGAAAAGGTGGAGGAGCAAAGCCAGGGCCACTTGCTTCCCTTTCAGCAGACACAGATGAAGGAGGCACATTTACATCACCAAGGTCGTCTTTGGTATCATTTCTGCTGGATTCCGTTTGTGAGGGCTTTGGCCCATCCACTTTATCCAAAGAAGGCAGATTGAAACTTCTGAGTTCTGCTGGGCCAGACGGTCCACCAGGATCAGGATCAAATCCGTCTTGCCTTTGTGGAAGAAGAGCTGGATCAGAACATGGGTGGCCTGGTGGAGGAATCATCATCCTTCGGTGTTGTTCCCACGGAGGTGACAGGAACCCAGATGGAGGTGGTGGCTGCACAGGGAAATCCCTTGGCACATAATAATTTTGAGGAGCTCCATACATGCTTCCTGGAGGAGGTGGAGGAAAAGGAGGTTCTCTTCTCATGAATGGACCCCTCCTATCCACTGGAAACAATGGACCTCTGTTTGCAGGAAAAGGTGGAGGAGAAAAGCCAGGGCCACTTGCTTCCCTTTCAGCAGGCACAGATGAATGAGGCACATTTACATCACCAAGGTCGTCTTTGGTATCATTTCTGCTGGATTCCGTTTGTGAGGGCTTTGGCCCATCCACTTTATCCAGAGAAGGCAGATTGAAACTTCTGAGTTCTGCTGGTCCAGACGGTCCACCAGGATTAGAATCAAATCCGTCTTTCCTTCGTGGAAGAAGAGCTGGATCAGAACATGGGTGGCCTGGTGGAGGGATCCTCATCCTCCGGTGCTGTTCCCACGGAGGTGACAGGTACCCAGACGGTGCTCCATGAGAATCGGTTAACCTATCACAGCCCGATTCTCCTCTTTCATTGGTCATCTGGTGATCCAGAGTATTCTCTGGGCCTCTTGAGCCTCTTCCTCCTCCTCGCCCTGGAGTCAAAGGTGCGAGTCTGAGTGGAGAGAGAAAAGCTCTCGTTTCGGATGAAGGTCGACCCACTGGTGAGGCACCACATGGGGAATGCTCTCCGCCAAATGCTGTGTTTGGAACATCAACTACATATGGATCTTTTTTGAAAAGTTCAAATTTAAACTCTTTTGCAGCTAATTTTTGTCTCTTGGAAACATTTACTTTCCTTAAATACCTGAGGTGTCTTTCAGCAGTCTCAGCTGCCACCCAGCTGCCATGCGCTTCTTTCTCATAGGAAGTCATCTGCCCTTGATAAGAACGAACGCTTCTCTCCAATTCTTCTTCCGCATCTCTGGCTCTCCTTCTGTAGGTCTCCAGTTCCTCAGCTGCATGGCTCATCTTCTCTTCTACTTTGGAAAGTTTCTCCTCCTTCTCTAACCGGTCCTTTTCCTCTGCTATTAACTTCCTGTGGAGTTTCATTCCATTTTCTTGATACAGTTCAGTCATTCCTTTAAGTTTCTGCTGAAGCTTCTGATTTTCACTTTCCAACTGTGTGTTTTCTGACTGTAAAGATGCTTGTTCAGTCTGGAGATTTGTAATATGCTCTATAAGCTCTTCCTTTGTTTTATCTACTTCAGACAACTCAGTGTAAATTTGGTTTCTTTCTCCTTCTAGGGTTTTGAAAGAAGCACTTAACTTAGCAGTGTGAATCAGTTTCTTCAAAGCTCCTTTTGGCAGATCATCTAAGCGAGCACCATTTTGTGATTCACTCTTCATCTCCAATTCCAAGTCATCAGCCATCATGTCTTCTCCAAGCACAGCAGCCCAGTCTGTCATCTTGAGCAAGCGTTCAGCCAGAGACTTGATGTGATTTTCTTTATCACTCAGAACTCGTTCTGCCTGGACTTTGGAGTTTTCAAATAGTATTTTCTGTTTATTAAGTTCACTCACTTGTTCTTTCAATACTTCCGCTTCCTGTAAAAGCTGTTTCTGGCTTTCCTGAAGTTGGGAATTTTCATTCAAGGCGTCTTTTATTGCCACCTTCAGACGTTCTTCATTCATTTGAAATATTTTGCAGATTAGTTTGGCTTCAGCTACTTGTGACTGGATGGATTTCGATTCATCTTCTAGGGACTGTATCCTCTTTGAAATGTCCGCCATCAATTCATCTTGCTCACAATGTTTAGATTTCTGTTCCTTTAATTCTTTGGCTAGAAAGACTATTTCATCCTCAAGTTTAGATTTGGAGCTGCTCAGCTTTTCATAGGTTGCCTCCAAGCTTTGTGCTTCTGTTGACCCCTTCTCAAAGCTGGCATCCTTCACAGCTGACTCCAAGCCTTCATACTCCTCTTGAACAACGCAAAGTTTGTCAAGTAGTTTACATTTTTCTTCAATTAGTCCAGAAAGCTTTTCAGCAAGCTTTTTCTCTCTTCTTACATAAAGCCGGCTTCTCACCGATCGAACACTTCTCCACAAAAACAAGAGAATCAAAAATCCAGTAAGAGCCGCACATGTCACCAGTTCCCACGGAAAAGCAGGGCCTGGTCTCAGGTCTTCAGGCAATGCTGCCACAGTCCTGCACAGCTTTCCCAGGACCAGCCCCAAGTACGGCTGAGGGGCAGCCCCGGGCACCTCCATGGCGCCGAGGCTGCTCCGGCTGTGGCCACAGTAGCCACGGCCTGGCCGGGCCACCACCAGCAGCTGAGACAGCTCTGCGTTCTGTCGGGAACGCGAACCGGCCCCGGCGACAGCAGCAGACACAGCGCAGCCGGCCTTGAGGGGAGCCGGGGAGCACTGGCGCCCACCGGCCTCAGGCGTCCCCCACGCGCACCATGGTAACCAGGCCCCTTTGTGACGTCACTTCCGCCACGCGGTTCCGGAGCCTGCCCCCCCCCCACCCCCCACCCCCGCGAGCCTGTGACACACGCTGTCCTAGCCACCCCCACCTCGGCTTGGTTTTGGCCGGGCCACCGCTGGATTTGAATCCATGTTTATAATGATGAAATCTGGGTAATCAGCATACTCATCACTCAAATATTTGTCATTTCTTTGTGCTGGGAAAATTCAAAATCCTCTCTTTTAGCTATTTGAAATTATCTAATAAATGTGTGCTGACTCTAGCCACCTTACAAAGCTGTAGATCAGTACAAATAGTTCCTCCTGTCCAGCTGCAACTTTGTATCTGTAACCTCTGCCTTTCCCCTCCTCGCCCTACCCTTCCCAGCCTCTAGTGACCACTAGTCTGCTACTTCTAGGAGATCAACTTTTCCTTTGGCAATTTTTTAAAGGAAATTTTGCGATTTTAATTTCTTTCAGAGGAGCATCCTTCCTTAGATATCTGCCAAGGAACAAAAGTGTTTTCTTTGGACTAACTTTGCCAAAATAGCCGTAGAATGTGGCAATGGGAAGAGGCGTGAGACACTCTGGGCTTCAGCTGGCCCAACGCTTTCTTTATAGGTAATGAAGCAAAGGTCTACAGTAAGTGCACTACTTGTCCAGGGCTGTTTAGCTATTTAGTGGCAGAAGTGTGTTGTATTTCGGGATCTGCTGGATGTCAGTGAAATGCTCTTTGTTTAAAAAACACTTTATTGAGGAATATTTTAGATACCTTGTAATCCACCCATTTCAGGTATGCAATTCAATGAGTTCTAGTAAGTTCATCAAGTTGTGCAGCCATCACCACAAATCAGTTTTAGAACATTTTCACCACACCAATAAGATCTCCTGTACCCATTTATTCTTTTTTTCCCCCAATTTTATTGGTTATGAATATTCACGGGATGCAAGGCTGATTGTCACCGTTCATGCCCAAGCTGTGATGGCCAGATTCATACTGGCCACATGACCGTTACATTTATTGTATCACCTTTATTGACTTTCATATGTTGAACCATCCTTGTATCCCTGGCATGAATCCCACTTCAGGTGCCTGAAACCTCTGCCAAGTTTCTCTTTTTGGTGCCCATAGGAGCCAGCCTGTGCCGCTGGTTCCCATGGAAACAGATCCCTGAGACACACCCTGCCTTGGAGCACGCACAAAGCACTTGCTCGCCCTTTGCCTTTTTTTTTTTTTTTTTTTTTTTTTTAGCCAGCCAGTTAGTTCCAACTTTCAGGACCCCAGGGGAATAAAATGAGGACTGTTCCAGAGGGGAGGCAGCTGCCCAGGTGTCTGGCCCAAGCTCCCAGCCCACCCTGCCCTCTGGGGAAAAGGGGGGCAAGCCTCAGGTCAGGGCACAGCTCCCCAGGAGCCCCTCGGCCTTTCAAGGCCAGGACAGCCCTGCTCCTTTGGCTCCCAGCACACTTCCAGGAGCAGGGACGTGCTGAGCGTTTTGAGTGTTCACGGTGCACTTGGGAGGAAGGTGTCTTTATCTCACTCTACGGATGATGACAGTGAGATCCAGAAAAGTAAAAGGGTTTGCCCAAGTCACAGGCTAGAAAGTGACAGAGCCGGGACATAAAGCCTGTTCCTTTCATCCCAAAGCGAGCATGGCGGTCAAGATGCACCCCAACCGATGACACACCCATGTTTCATATGTCAGCTTGGAGACTTGCTGATCACACTGCCCAGGACAGGCCTGGCCTTCCTTACTGTATGAACTGAAAAGGTAGGACCAGAGAAGCCCACCCCCAAACCAGTGCTGCCCTCTGGAGAGTCACCCTCCCGCTGCTCAGAGGTGCTTTCTTCGAAGTTAACAAGCTGTGCAACCAAACAGGTCAGGACGACTGCCCTGCCCACTGGGCCCCCCAGGCCCCGGGGCCTTGGGAAACTCCCACTGCAGCAGCCAACCTGGAGGGTTCCCCTCATGCAACACAGATGTGAATGTTCCTGCCCCCTGCCATGACCCCCCCCCGCCACTGGTTCCTTTCCCAGGCAGGAGGGAATGGGGACCGAGGACGCCTGAGTAGGCTCCTTGCATGGGCCTCAGCGGTGGCCGTGCTGTGGGCACGTGGCCATTAGCAAACTCCCCAAGAGAGAGTCAGTTTTGCAAAAGTCTCTGGCAGCTATCAGACCAAGAAAAGGGGCGGAAGGCTGCAGGAGTGCCTGCCCTGTTAGCTACGAGCTTGAGCCTGATGGGTTGGAACTGTGCTTTTCCTCCCACGGTGGCAGGAGCCCGAGGGCAGGGCAGTTTGGAAGTGGAAAGGGAAGGAATCGTTTCAAGTCTGGATGAAGGCTGCGTTTCCTTATGTTGCAATTACTGAGCACGTCACACTGGAGGCGGCGGTGATGAGACGCGTTAGCTGACCAGGGTCTTATACTCTCATCCCAGGCAGGGGAGGGGCTTGGCAAGCCCCACCCACAAGTCTTGGGGTCTCCTGGACCTTCCTCATGACCCCCTCCACTCCAGGCCCAAGTTCAATCCCTCCTCCCCAGGACCCCAAGCCGGCAGGTGGAGCTCTTCCGTACCTTTCCCTCAGGCCCTTTCTACTGTTGGGCCTGGCTGAGGGGCAGAGACAGAGAAATTCCCCCTCGGGGTTTGGGCCCTGCCCCACCAAGAGCCCCTGCCTGAGACCAAGGCCCCTCTGGGAGGGGGGTGCGTCTCACCATGCATGTGGTGCCCGCTCTTTAAAGAAGGTCAATAAACACCTGTTGCCCCCCCAAAGCCCTCCTCTGGTTGCCACAGAACTCAGGGATGTCACCAGGACACTGAGCCAGCACAGCTGTGGAACTGGAAACCACTGAAAGCAGCTTTATTTGTGTCCACCTCTGGCCCTTGAAACCTCTTCTGCTGGCCAGTCCTCCCACGGCCAGATGGAAACCTGACAGGCCCAGGCTGCTTCTTGGTAGGGTAATACCCGTGGTCTCCACCACTTCACGTCACACAGCACCGCTCGGCTCACGTCCAGGCCCAACAATAAAAAGGGCCTGACGTCATCGTCAAGTCCCCTGCTTTGAAGTGGAGGCCGCTCCTGCTGCCCCGGCCTGGTGGGGAGGGAAGCCTCGGCCGGGCAGCAGGCGTGGTCAGCCTCCAGCTGAACTCTGCTCTGGGCTTGGTGGAGGTTGAAAGCTACACCTCTTTCTCTCATCGGCATCTCCAAGGGTCTTCAGAGCCCGGACATGGTCCCCACTGTCCCCCTGACTAGAATATTTTGTGTGGGCCTCAGAGAACCAAGGAGCCCCTGACGGGTAGTGGCAGCCCCACCTTCTCTTGGCCTGCGTCTGTTCACTGCCCAGGCTGCCTCCTGGGACTGGGCCTGTGAGATTGCACGCCGACTCTCTCACACGAGGCCCTCACCTGAGCCGTCGGCCCTCTCCTCAGCTCCGCCATCAAAGCAGCCAGCCTGTCTCTTGCCCTCTAGACTTTGGGGTGGGGGTGGGGGTGAGGCATCAGTCCACTGGATTTCTCCACCTGCGGAGGACACCTCAAAGCCTAAAGCTCTCTTTAAAGCCCTCTTCCTCTGGCTTGATGTGAACGAGGGCATCTCACCTCACCCTCTGGTCTCAGCTCACCTCCCTGATATCCCCGCCTCTAACCTCAACACTTGACTCCTTGGTACCCTTGGTGTGGGTGAGGGGTCAGGCCATCTCTTCTCTAAATGCGGCATCAATGTGGGCAGAGGTCAGGGGCTGGGCGGGGTCATCTCACGGCACACACCGGCCTCCCTCCCCACATGGGGCTGTGATCATCAGTGCTTGTACGAGGGTTGGAAGCTAACTGCTCCATGCTTGTCCAGAAAGTGCAAGGAAGGATTTGGGACCATGGAGGAGGGGCCCATGGTGTGGACCAGGCTGGCTGCCAGCCTCCTGGTTTGGTCCCTGGCATTTAGGCTCAGAGAGACAGGGTGCTAGGAGGTAAGATGGGAGGCCCAGAGGGTGGGGAGGGACACTGGCCACCACCACCCAGAGCAGGGCCTCAGGCTGACTCCAGAGAACTCAGTTATGTCCTGAAATGCCACCATCATACGTTGACTCCTTTGGGTAAGTATTGCCTTTGCTTTGCAGCCCACATCCAGTCTCTGCATCCTAGTTTCTCAGCCCTCAGGTAGATAAGCAACAAGTCCTGTCTCTTGGTTGATCCTTGTAAAGCGTTTAACACGCTTCCCGGTTGATACTCATAGCTCGATAAATACATGTTAACTCACACTGCTTGGCCCTTCGGGTAGCATGGGCAGGCTCTCGCCCACCAGGCGACCCTCTCTTAGCACAACTCGGCCAACTGGAGCTGCCCTGGCCAGTCACCTGAGACCTTGGATGCCTTGGCCCATCTGGCATTTCTTTGGCAGAATCTTCCATGGGGCCTTTCGCTGGGTGGCAAGGCTGGAGCGTCTGGCACAACAATTCGAGTTTGCAAATACAAAAGCCACATCTTAAACATCACAAATTAGAACTGTGGTTTGGCAAAATATTTTTGTGCTCCTTTGAGGACCTGAAACTCCAAGAATAGTAGAAAACAGAATGTCTGGGATATTTATATACAGGTTAAGAGTCTCTGATCCAAAAATCCAAACTCCTAAACTTTTTGAGTGCTAACATGACACTCAAAGGAAATGCTCATTGGAGCATTCTGCAAATGGATTCTCCAAATATTCCCAAATCTGAAAACATCCTAAATCCAAAATACTTTCCAAGCATTTTGGATAAGGGGTACTCAACCTGTATTTTAATGGGGAGAAGAGAATGACAAAGTTGACTGTGGGACCGCAGGCCGCCAGAGTCATCAGACAGCCATGTTACACATGGTGTAGACAGCTGGAAGCCAGGAGTCATCTCATGCACGCACCTGTCTCCAGAGGCCTGACGCAATACCTCAGACAATCAAGAGACGAACACTAGAATTTTGATTAGACTCAACACATCCACAATTCAACTCAATTTAAAATTGCCTCACATACTCTTGGTAGCAATAAAACTGCAGCCTTTGGAAGATAATCTGGTCCTATCTTTCAGTATTTTCCATGTGGATATTCTTTGTCCCATCAGTGTCACCTCTAGGCCCAAACCCAGAGAAATCTCTGAAGGACACCAGGATGCTCACTGCAGCATTGTGTAGGACAGCACAACCTGGACACAACCTGAGTGTCCACCCGTGGGGCACGGGGTAAATACATGATGGTAAAATAATTGATGCCGCTTTAAAAAAGAATGAGACGGTCCTCTCTACCCTGACATGGAAATAGAGGTCTGCAGGTTTCTGGATATCAGAGCAGATTTAAACACAGGTGTTCGGACAGCGTGACGGGACCTGAGCTGAGGGACAGGAAAGTGCAGCCTCAAGACCCCGTGTCATTCCGCTTTCTCGCTCTCTTTCCCTGGGATCCAGAACCTCCGCCCTCCTTTTAGGCGCACTGGCTGGGGAGAGGCTGTGGCGGGAGCGGGAGCGGGCGGGCAGCGGCTCAAGCTGGGCAGAGGCTGCAACGGGATCAGGAGCGGGCGGGCAGCGGCCGGAGCCGGGCAGAGCCTGCAGGGGCAGCAGGAGCGCAGGGACAGTGGCTCCAGCCGGGCAGAGGGTGCATCGGGATCGATCGGGATCACGGGCAGCGGCTCCAGCAGGGCAAAAGCTGCAGCGGGATCGGGAGCCAAGGGGCAGCAGCTCTAGAGTAGCAGAGGCTGGATCGGGAGAAGGAGGGGCGGGCAACAGCTGGAGCTGGCCCAAGGTGGAGGCGGGAGCAGGATCATGAGTGTGGGGGCAGCGGCGGGAGAGGGGCAGTGGCTCGAGAGGCGCAGAGGGTGCAGCGGGATCGGGAGCGGGCGGGCAGCGGCTCTAGCGGGGCAGAGGCTGCAGCGGGAGCGGGAAGGCGTGGGCAACAGCTGGAGCTGGGCAAAGGCTGCGGCCAGAGCTGGAGCGCTAGCGTGCGGGCAGAAGCTCGAGCGGGGCAGAGGCTGCGGCGGGATCGGGAGGCTGGATCGGGACCGCGCGGGCAGTGGCTCCAGCTGGGCAAAAGCTGCAGCGGGATCAGGAGCAAGCGGGCAGCAGCTCTTGCGGAGCAGAGGCTGGATCGGGGGCAGGAGGGCGCGGGCAACAGCTGGAGCTGGGCAAAGGCGGAGGCGGGAGTGGGAGCGTGAGCGTGGGGGCAGCGGCGGGAGAGGGGCAGTGGCGGGAGAGGGGCAGAGGCTGCAGCGGGATCGGGAGGGCGCGGGCCGTGGCTCAAAAGGGGCAGAGGCTGCAGTGGGATCGGGAGCGCCAGGCTAGCAGCTCAAGCCAGGCAGAGGCTGCAGCGCGATCGGGAGCGGGAGCGTGCATGCAGCGGCTGCAGCGGGGCAGCGGCTGCTTCGGGAGCGGGTGCGCGCAGGCAGTGGCTGGAAACGGGGCAGAGGCTGGAAAGGGGCAGCGGCTGCATAGGGAATTGCATAGGCAATTATCTTGCTAAGTGAAACAAACAAAAAGACCTGTCTCTTATCAGAACTTTTAAGACAGAAGTATTTTAGACGTAAATCAACTAGACAACTGCCTGAACATCCAACGTCCATCAGGCCATGTTACTTCTTAGGTTATTATGATACAGAAGTCAGCATCTGCACATAGTTACTGAGACAAGTCAGGAGCAAAAAATATAAACTAAATTTCAGTTTGTTTGACTTCACCTAATACCTTAACTGTCCAGGACTTTTATCTGCTAAATGAAGGGGGGCGGAGGGGAGCCAGGGGTGATAATAACAACCATGATTCATTCAGACTAAACTGAAAAATATGGTACCAAAATTATACAGAATGAAGAAGATCTGAAGCACTCATTTTAATATCAACATATTGGATTAATGGTTCAGAAGAATGAAGCAGTGTATATGATATGTACTGACATATTTAAAACACATAACTTCGGTTAAAGAAAATTCAATAACTCACTCAGAGCCAAGTAGACCATGACTATGTAGACATGGAGATTCACAAAGGTGATTTCTTAGCAGTTTTTGTTTTTTTAAACCCTACATCCCATCTAGATTACTTTCTATATTCCTGTATGGACTGCATTCCTCAATCACCTAAGAACCAGTTGAATTGAATCTACTCTAACCAGTTCAATCAATTGGCCAAAACCTTCCAAAATGAACTTATTCTCAAGAAAGCATCATGCAACTAATTATTAACTTTTTTAAATGTCAAAACAGTCTCTAGGATACACAGTGCCATTGCAAATAATAAGCCTAGAGTTTAATTCTGAACAGTGATATATGTTACATATCTGTGATTCGAAGACACACCATCAATTATGCAAAGATGCATCCCGATTTCAAAAACATTAAAAAGTTTTAAAATGTATGTTTAGAATCAAGAAAATACAGTAATCACCAAAGATTACTGTTATTAGTCCGTTTTGTGTTGCTATAACAGAAATACCCGAGACTAGGTAATTTATAAGGAAAAGAGGTTTATTTGGCTTACGAGTCTGGGACACCTGCATCTGGCACGTGCCTCATGCTGCTTCTACTCATGGCAGAAAGTGGCAGGCAGCTGGCGGGTACAAGCAGATCACATGGTGAGAGCAAGCAAGAGAGACAGAGAGGAGGTGCCAGGGTCTTATAAACAACAAGCTTTCGTGGGAACTAATGGAGCCAGAAATCACTCATTACTCCCCCCTCCCCCAGGGAGAGCATGAATCCATTCATGAGGGATCCGCCCCCATGACTCCATCAGTTTCCAACACTGCCACGCTGGGGATCAAATTTCCACATAAGTTTTGGAGGGGACAACACATCCAAACTCCATTAATTATCTATAAACAGTACTACTTCATTCTCATGTGGAAACAAACTTAGATGAGCCTATACAATAAGAATTCACACTGGAACACACTAGAATCAACCTTTCAGCCTGACAAAAATTTAGAGTCTGCAATCAAATACTATTCCTAGAGCAATATCATACTGAGTATCCAATCAAATCACAATGTCTACTCTGAGCAAAGTTAACTTGGAATAAATGTGATTCAAAATTCACATTTACAGATGTGTCAACACGTGAAAATGGCAGCAGAATCGATTCAATGAAGATCTCAAAATAGATGTCTTATTGAACTGACTAGTCAACTTAATCTAAATCATCTAAATTTGTCACCACAGATATGGTTTAACTATGTACTTGCAAATATAACAAGAGTGATACAGACATATAAAGAGAACAGGCCATAACAAGAAACAAACTCTCGCCAAAGAAAAGCAAAAATGAATCAAAGGTGTACTTACAATCTTCCCTCCTACCTCTAAAAAAGGTAGAAATTAATTTATACGACTGTTTAAATATTCACTTAAATATCTTCGACATCACACGTCACTATTCTGTAATACCTCAAAAATGAGAATTTTCAAGAAAATGTTTCTAGACCAAATTACTAATTCTACAATTAACAACTGTTCATTCTACAATTATAGCACGTGTCATATAACTGAGCACCTATGTGCAAAGTTTTCCTGAGTTACTAGAAAATGTATCTTATTACAGCATCTGAGTTTTTCTAATTTAACAATAGCCTCAATACTAGCACTAAGTCCTCTGAGGTTAACATATACCTCATTTTCCCAAAGTCTGTACCAGAGGAACTTGAAATATATCATCATAGACTTTAACCGGCACAAAGTCTATAATTGACAGCTTCAGTTTATGAGAAATAAGTGTTTTATTACATTTATTACATTTAGTCCCCACAACAGCCTGTGAAAAGGCTGTTTTATTATTATTTTATGTTTCATTATTATTATCATCATTTTACAAAGAGAAAACTAAGACTTAGAGACCTTAAATTACGTACCCAAGATCACAGAGCTACTAAGTACTAGAATGCAGATTCAAACCCAGATTCTGTCTCAAGAGTTCCAACTCTTCACTGCTACTATCTCATAAAATAGCACTATTTGGGAAAGACTTCTCATGTGAATAAAAATCTTCTTTCTATATTTTTACCTCATGAAATCTCTCACTAGGTTTGAATATATAACCTGTACTTTCTATATACACTGTAACAAAATGAAGTGACAGATGACCCACGTATTTGAAAAATTCACATTCACGCATTTAACTGTGCACCCTCTTTCATAAGCAGAATTTGGTCTTTTATATATCACCAAACTGGGCTGGACAATTAGAACAGCTGGTTAAAGAGCAACCTTATACCCCCAAGGTCAAGGGTTTATATCCCCATACCGGCCAGCCACCCAAAAAAAAAAAAAAAAAAAGCAATGATATATCCTTCAAAAAACATGATTTTGAGGTATTTTGTAGTGGTGCTCCCAGCTAGGGAAAAAGGCAGGGCCTCACCAAGGTAGACAGAAGTCTTGTTAACTAGCAGTCACAGGATAGCAGAGCACGGGCAAAGCTGAACCCTACACCCCACAGACCTGGCCAGCCCCCCCCCCATTCCCTTTCTCTGACGATCTGGAGAGGTCCTGTAAAAATCCTCGCTATCTGAAGCTGAGGAATGAATTCAAGTTTCCTCATCTACATGGAGCTACAACCTGTACTTGAACGTCTCCTACTCCTCACCCAAAACCTCCTTTCTTTCACCCAAATAGCATATTTTCTCCATTTCCCACTTTCTTATCCATCCTCACCTCACGCCCATCTCCCAGCAGCAGGTCATTTTGTGTTATGGCCAGGCAGTCAACCAGCTGAGTCTCACTGGTCTTGCAGTGTGATAGCAAAAGCAAACTGAACCCTTTCCCCCACACTCTAGCACGTTGTAGTACAGACGCTCAGAGGTTTAAAGTTCAGGGCTATCTAACTTTCACACCACTCCTTCAACAGAGATCAAGCATTAGCAACACGCCCCTGGGAAGAAAAAATCAAATACTCTAGTCCCATGGGATGGGATGCTTACACTCACCATCACTCCAGCACCTCTCACCAAGGGGCCTGGAAGAACGTTCTTCCCAATGCTATGAATTGACTAAGACAGAGGGAAACAAAGTCTACTAGTCCATAATGGTTTCTGATATTTGGGAGAAGAGTGTCCCCTAACATACATCATCCAATAATATATAAAGCTATCATTCAACATTCAGACATTCCGCTATGCCTAAAAGTTACAGACTGCTTTTACTTACATTTCTTATTTGAGATTAAAAAGATATTAAAACAAAGCAAGAACATAAAATCACAGGATCAGGAAAGACTCAACTAAATTTACCTTTCAAATTATTTTCTAAGAGATACTCTATCATGTAACAATATCAAAGCAGATTCCAAGTCCAATGACCATTTAAAATGCCAATCATCATAAAAGATTGATGTAACAATAGAGAATCTTTCAAATATCTATATTCCAAATCTATCTATTCTCTATGGAAAGAGACATTCTGTATCAAGACTGTCCGCTGTATAATGTCATGAAACCAAGATGCATTTGTTGCTACCCCGAGCATTTCTGACTTAACCAACATGGAGTAATAGAAAACAAACAATAACTCAATAACTATTTCCACAGGTTCCTCCTAATCTCTATTCTGTGTTACTGAACAGAGAAAAATACTTATGATCAAGTAACCATAAATCAAACCATCATACTTTCACATGCATGTCTTGCATATGCCTCTCCTCACAGTATATAAACATACGCAAACACACTGCGGATATGTATTTTATGAATTTGTCATGCCGTTTAACTGACTTTAAATACCAAAAGTTGCCTGCAATTAAAACCATGTCAAAGAGATCATTTTGAAGGGGAAAGAAAAGTCCATGAACTTCATGGCCCATCTCTCAGAAAAAAAGAATAAATGCAATAGAAAAACAGAATTTAAGCAATAAATTGACACCAAAAATGAAAAGGTTAAATGTAATAGCCGAGGTACCTTTTAGCACTAGTTGACAATTTAGCAGCTGTTTTCCCGGATATTTTTCCCTCCTTTTTCTTGGGCTGAACTTGCTCTCTTTCTGGTTCTTGCTGAACACTTTCACACTGTTCTCCATCAGAACTTCCTCCACGAGTGCTTGGACTGTCATCAACTCTTTGTGCCTAGGTGGACATTTTAGATCCTGCATTGAAGAATCAAAAATAATTTATTCAGCTGTGGACAGGACTACAATAAGGTACAGAAAGTGAGCCTCAAAGTAGAAAAAGTAAAATTCAATATAAAATGGGTAAGTTGGCCAAAACTTTCCTTTCACTCATTTAAATGTTTTAAGAAATGAAAACATCCAAAACATATACAGGAAACGCTATTACCAAGCAACATTATTCATAATAGCCAAAAAGTGGAAACAACTCAAATGTCCACTAACATATGAATGAATAAACAAAACATGGTCGGTATATCTACACAATGGATCATTACTCAGCCATAAAAAGTAAAGAAGTACAGCCACTACATGCAACAACACGGATGAACCTTAAATCATGCTAAATGAAAGAAGCCGGTCACAAAGGATCACAAACTATATGATTCTACTTATAGCAAATGTCCAGAATAGGCAAATCCATAGAGACATAAAAGTTGAGAAGTGGTTGCCAGGGGCTAGGAGTGAGGGTAGAGTGGGGAATGACGTTTAATGGGTATGAAGTTTCCTTTTAGGGTGATGAAAATGTTAAGCCAGCTTGCTAAACGCCAGAGGTTAGTATGAATAGCAACAGGAACAAAGAAATGGGGCAACATTTCCACATCCATACCCAATTAACATATCCTCATGGCTAGGCTAAGGTTAAAAATCCTCTAAACTAGTAAAACGATTTAAGTCACCTTTGTAATAACAGAAGAACACAGAGGTCTGCATGATTCTAAATAAAAACTGAACCATATGATGGTATGCACATTGATCCAACTATACACTAAAGAACCATGTTTCACAACAGATATTGACTGTATTAAGCCACTGAAGAATTTCTTTCATAGTCTGGGTGAAATATCCCTCAAGCCTTTCAAATTCCGTTCGCTCTGAGAGTTCATGGTCCCCAAGCAGCTCTGATTACAACTCAATTTTCTCAATACCTTGATACCTCAGAAGCTGTGAGAACCTCGATAACAGACACAAAAAATTCCAGTAAGTCAAAAGGGATATCCCCTCTCAACTGTCGTTCTATCATAATCAATTTCTCAGTTTGATTATTACGAATACCGCCCTTATGACCCAATTAGCTTAGAGTGTTGTCACAAATCCAGAACTGAATGGACAAAATCGATGCCCAGACTTTGAAGAGCGTGTGCTCACCATGGTACTGTCACCTAATAATCACTTTGAGCACTATCAAGTTACCTTCTCAGACGCTCCTTCCTTAAAAAGCAAAACTACCTAGGTTTAAGAAGTACCATTAACAATACAAAATATACCTTTACAAATCATAGATAAATTGAACAAATTCCTTTTGAAAAGGATACTCTTGATTACTCGTAATCAAATTAGTACTTGAAACTGGTTTTGATACAACCAAGAATAAGAAATAATAGGTAAAATGAAGACACCTCAATTAAAGCACAGTTTTTCATAATTTAGTCCAAATGAATGGCTAGTTGACAGTGATAAAAATCATCATCACTAAACATTTAACTCACGGCTTGCTCTAAACCAAAGAAAGCTATTTTTGTAATACAGACCTTTAGTGGATTGAAATTTTTGCGGTAAGACAAATCAAAAAGCACTGCAAAGGAATGGAAGAATCAGGAAGCTCAGAGAGGTGAAGAGTCAACAGCAAATACTGAATGCCTTCACCGAGACACCACACACACCAACACCCTCTAAACCCCTACGGCTCCCTTCCCCCATGCCAGACAAAAATAGGTCGGCCCCAAACAGCTCTGAAACACACTGATGGGAAATCTGAAGACGTTTCTACCTATGCTGCGAATGGACAGCATCAGTCTCCACAGCTGCGACATCTTTTATGAGCACGAAAGTCACTTCATAGAATACTGAAATTTAATATCGGTACGTTTCACATTTAGCTCTAAAAGTCCTAACATATTTTTTGCTTTTTTTTTTTTTTTTTCCATTTCTATTTCACTTTAAATTCTCATTCCAGGATTCAACATTGGTTTTTCTCAGCTTACTCCTTTCAGTTAAAATTTACCAGAGGTTTAAAACCATGAAGGTATGTACCTCAAACTGTGTTAAAGCACATGTGCGTGAGAGTGAGAAAGAACAATTCTCAGGGAAAGGTGCTCATATACAGCAAAATGCTGCCAGCAATAGTTTACGAAATGTGAAATGACTGAGGAATCATTGTGTACATCTTAAACCAGAAGCAATCCATTACATGACAAATATATAGGAGCTTAAATGAAATAAAGTTTTTTTATACTGAGGTTGCAGCTTCAGTTTAATACTCCATAATTTAATAAACTATGCCTAGAGCTTCAGCTTTGTGTCCCATTAGATATAAAGTTACACATTCTTCTCATTATAAATGTGCATTTACATCCTCAAACAATCTAAAAACGCTGTGATGACACAATTACTTAACAGACTACCCAATGATGTAATGTGAACCATAATCTGAAACCCAATTTCATAAACTACTCCAGAGCACCAGAGGAAGAATAAAGTAAAAAACAGTCTCACTACAGAACTACTAAAAATACTATTAAAAATGCCCACATGGAAGCATAATTTCGATAGTTTCAAAATCAAGAAAAACGTATTACCACTCTTAACCTAAGATGACTTATCTCATCCAAATCTTAACCTACAAATGATAGATTCATCTGAGGCCGCTGATAACCCCTACAGAAGCTTTTAGAAATAAAGTTTTCATATGTATTTTTCAAATATCAAAAACAAAGGGAATTTGTGCTGGTTTTGTTTTTTGAATGCCCAATTACAGAAAAAGTGTGAAAAAAAAATGATTGTACCACTCCAGAGCGACAGATTATTATGAAGAAAAAGTAGCCTATAAATAATTTTAATTAGTTATAAGTACAAACTGGGTGTTTTCTCGAAAATATAAATGAAGAAAAGTTCCTGAATTAAAACTCTTTAAACATTATCTTCTAAATTAACATTTTAAAATTAATTCCTAAACAGTAATTATCTAATATAGAGGGAAGATAAACAAATCTCAGGATTATAAACACAGGGCCACTCTCCAATGATAGTTTGAAAGATACTGAGATATATAAATTAATGTTTTTACTTCATATTCAAAGTAAAACCTAGTTTCTAAACATAAAATAGTAAGGTATGAGTTCAAATACTGTTCCTTCAACACGAATTGTCTAAGCTGTATTAGCTATGTACTCTATGTTGTAATTACAGTCCCAGAAATCAGCCACACAGAATGAATGAAACTCACATGTTCCATAAAAATGAAATGCCCTGGCCATAAATATCACTGATGACATAAAAGCAAATATAGTCACTCCATAAATCCAGATTACGATGCAGATAAGCCTTAGATCATATAAAACTGCAAAAGGAAGTGCTCGTTTGGGCTTTTGTAACAGGAAAACCTTTGACTCTGTCATCTGTATCTTACTGTCTTCCTCCTCACTTTTCTAATCTCTAAAACGTAAAGCAAAACAACTTATGTGCACAACATCCAGCAATATTCAGCTTTTAACTGTAAAGCTATTTATGCGGGAAATAACAGTGAAACACCAGATTTGGGAGGAAAGGGCGCTGTGTCCTGGGGGAGACAGCATGGGATAGGCATTACATATGAAAGCCTTCATCTTCTGCATCCTCCCGCATACAAAGCTCCAGAGCCACGGAGTATCCAAACCGTCTGAGGAAAGACAAATATTTAGATTCCCAAGGTCCAGGCTGAATCATCACATACTCAGAAACATACGTTTTAAAGGGTCAGGGATTAAAACTTAAGAAGAGCTAAAAAATCTTTCCAAACCGCGAGATCATGTGGGGGTAACTCCTAGCACTTCCTTTCGTATAAAAACATCTGAGTAAACTCTCCAGGAAACACAGCACAAAACGAAGAATCCTGAAAACATGCAAATAGGAACCACAGCCAGCGACCACGGGATGGTCTTTCTAAGGCGGGCTTAGCTTCATCGAGAGAAGATGAATCGGACATTTGTGGCTGGTCGTGGGGAGAACACGAACACCCACACCCACACCCACACGCGAAGCCGCGCTTTATCTTCGTTAGAAATAGTAACGGTCAAAGGGATCAAAACGTTAGGAGAGGAGGGGGGCGGGGGAGGCAGAGAACAGACAGAATCCAGTTTCAAACCAGGCCGGTGGGGGCTGCAGGGAAGAGACCAGAGAGAAATGGGCTTCGGTTCCCAACTGTCACAAGCGCCAGGCATCACAAAAGACCAACACAACGCCCCCCCCCCCACACACACACACCAGGACATATATAAATAGACCCCGCAAGGTCCTCCCCGGGCCGGCCACTGGGACGCGGCGCAGCCGGACCCGGCGCTCTCCAGGAGAGACTCCATGTGCAGCAACCACGCCGTCGGGAGAGCAGCGACAGAGCCAGCCGGGCACTTTCCACGGCGACATTTATCCCGCACTTTTGCAGAGACTGAGTTCCAGGATGCGGCTGGGAGAGGGAAGGGGCTGGAGGGAAGAGAAGGATGGGGAACTGAGAGCGGAAGGGGTAGGAGAGGGAAGGAGGCCGGGAGGGAGCAGGCAGCAGGGGACGGGAGGGGGAGGGGTAGAAAGGGCGAGAACCGGGGGCGGGAGGCTCGCGGGAGGCGGCGCGGGGAAGCCGGCGCCGAGGGGCCTGCAAGGGGAGAAGACGGCGCCTGCGGTGTCTGCAGAGCCGGCGGCGGGGAGAGCAGGTCGGGGTGCGAGGGACGCCTGCGAGAAGGACGCCCGCGGCCGGGGCGCGGGAGCGGCCGAGCGCGCTCCTGAGGGAGGGACGGGTGTCCGCGCAGGTCGCGGGCTCCACACGTCGCCAGGGCAGAGAGGGCGGCTGAAGCGCGAGGGGGACGGGGGCCTGGGGAGGCCCCGAGACGGGACGTCCCCGCCGACCCTCTCGTCACCGAGCGCACCGAGCGCCCCGCCACGCCCGCCCGGACTCACCCTCAGAGCCGCCGCCGCCGCCGCCGCGCCCGGCCTTGTAGCTCCAACTCCCGAGACCGCTGCCCGCGGCTACCGCCCTGGCCGCTCCTGAGTCCTGGAAAGTGAAGTCACCACCTCCGGGAGCCGCCGCCGCCTCTGCCCGTCCGTCCGCGCGTGCGCGCGCGCGACCCCACGTCGGCTGCGGCCCCGGGCGCCTCCCCGTCCGCCCCCCGCCCCGCCCCTCTCAACACGCGGGGTCAGGACCCGAGCGCGGGGTTCCAGGAGTCAGCTCAGCGCAGGGCGGGAGGAAGCGAGTTGTCACCTGCTGTCCCCATCCCAGGAACCTTTGATGCCCCAAAGCTAGATGGAATAGGAATTCCTGTGATGCACCCAGATTCTGCTTTTCAACCACATGTTAAAATAGGGTCAAAAGGGGCCGACCCCGTGGCTAAGCACTAAGAATTCAACATAAGCTGGGCCATTCCTGTTCTCAAAGAGCTCAGAGTGTGCCATAGAAGACAGAAGGGCAGGAGGGTCCCAGTGCATAGTGGCACATGGAAAAATGTTACACATCACCATTAAAGCTCAAGGGGCCAGGGCTGTTGTCGCTTCCCCGGGGAATGACATGGTGGTTTTCTGCAATGGAAAGCCTTTGGCTTACCAACTACCTTTACTTGGTTCTCTCAGGATGAGCTGCAGGGTGGCAAGAAGGCAGAGTGAGAACCTAATTGCTCTGCACAAGGACATGCTAAGAAGCAGGTGTCTGTGCGCAGAGAAGATGTCCCAGGATGGGAGGGATGAAGGGTGGGGGAATGTAAGGTGGAAAAGGTTGGAAGGGAGAAGGCAGGAAACGAAGGGAGGAATAGGGCCAAATGAGCAGACGATATGAACACAGACAATCTCCTAAGACAAAAATACAAACTGTAAGCAAGTGCAAAAATGTTTCTTCCTAGGTAAAGGTGTGCGTGGCAGAGACTTCTGGTGGCTGCTCCTCCTCTGCCAGGATTCTGAGTTGCTCCACTGCCACCCCAGGGGCGGCTCCTGATGAACTCAGGCCATCACAGTGGTCCAACCTCCAGGACAGTGATTAGCTAAGAAATGAGACAGTGCTCAAAACAAGGAAGGTTATCTCTTGTGGGGTGCATTTAGGAGGTGCTGCAGCTGGAATGGCACACAAGAAGTTAGCTGAGAAAGCAGAAATGGGGCTGTAGCTCCAACAGTTAAATGTGTGGGCGGGTCGCCCAGTCCTGTGGCAATGGATGTAACCAGGCCTTGACTCCCCCTATGCCTGTGCTCTGCCCGTGGGATGGCTGAGTCTGCTGGCTTGTGGGACTCCTCGCTTCCCACTGTAGTATAAGTGTGACATGGTCAGTCACCCAAAGGATGTCCTTGGTGGAAGATTAGGGTGCACAAATTCTGCAGGGGTCTACGGTGCCAGATCGTCATCTTTTAGAAGAGAGCCATTTGACAGGTACTGTATGTAGAGGAAGCCCCCTCTGTGAGTCAGGCAGTGTGTCAGGAACCAGGGTCCCACAGTGGGTCCTGAGAGCCACTTGTCCACTTACTTCTCCATTTCCAAGTAAATGGGAAGATGGATATGGTGAGTTCCTCAGGGGCCAATTACAATCTGGACTATGGGGCCTGAGATCACTGGAGGGCCAAGAAAAGCTTGAGTCAAGTACCCTCCCACGGCTGCCAAGAGTGGGTGGGGAGAGAAACTGAGGGCCTGCGTCTCCCATGATGTCCGAACACTCACAGTAAGTCCACAGACAGTGTCAGAAGAAAGAGAGAGGTTTGCATGTGTTACACAAGGGCATGATTATGAAGCAAAGGGTGGCCATCAGAGTCTCCTGCACTATTTGTTTACGGCCACAGTCACAATCTTGTCAGGAACCTTTCTCAACTTGTGGCATCAGCTCCAAGGCAAAGAAAAAGCCTTAGTTACAGAGAGAGAATGGGGTGCAAATGTGGTCAGCCTTGATGTTGTAAGGTAGAGTATGCAGAGAAGTAACTTGTAAGAAGAGGTACTATCAAAACTCAGTGCAAAAAGGTAAATAAAAATTATGCACACTAACAGGAGGTTGCAGGAGACTCTTGACCCCTGAGGAGAGAGAAGGGGGCAGAGGTGACTGCACGGCTCCAACTGCGAGGCCGGTGCCCAACAGTTGCTCAATTTTCTGAGACTAGCCTTAGTTAGAAAACAGGCCCAGATTTCTCAGACTTGCAGCCATCTCCAGAAGCAGTGAGGAATGGGCGTCAATGACCCCTAATCTCTTTACCCAGACATTGGTCCCTTACATAGGTAACATTCTCTTTTGGAATCAGGCAGCAAGTCTCTACGCAGAAATGCAAAGGTACTGCCAATCTTCCGATCAAACTCACAGCAAGGGAAGGAACTCACCCAACTTCCCACTTAAGGCAGAAATGCCCGACCTGTGCTTCCTGGGTTCTCCTCCCCTTCAGTCACTGCACTGATCCAGAACATTAGGCAAAGCTTTTGTCTGCCCAGCCTCTGTTGTCCCTTCTCTGAGCTACATCACCCCAGTTATTCTTCAGCAGTCACCCACTCCCTCACCCCAAACCACGTGGTTCTGGTTGGTGACCCTGCCCCAGAAGACACCAACTGGACTGGGCCAATCCTTGTCCCTGGCCCCAGTGACCACTTCAAGGAAGGGCAATGGCCAGCTGGGTCAGTGAGGGTGGCCTGGGCCAGGCTGGAAAGCAAAGAGGGTCACACTCCTCCTACATGGTTTCTGAGCTGTTGGACATGCACCTGGAGCTCTGAAGGTCATGAGAGGGACAGGAGCTGTCTGAGCATGAGGAGAGCAGAGCTGGGGATTCCTGACAGTGTCACCCCAGCACCTGGATTCCAGCCTCTGCACCTGAAGCCAGTGTGAGCATTTTTGACTCTGCAACTGAAACAGGAGTGGCTACTTATGCTAACTGGGTGCTTTTGGTTGCAAGCAACAGAAAACCAAGTTCCATTTACCTGAATGGTAAAGGAGACGTACTACCTTAAGGAGTTGGGGAGGCCAGATTTGGGGCAGGCTTCAGGAAAGGTTTGACTCTGTGGCTCAAGGATGTCCTCAAAGCTTAGTGGCTCTCTGCTCTGCCTCTGTGGGTCAATTCATCCTCGGGCTGGCTTCCTTCATGGTGACACCAGGGCTAGCTTCACATTCAAACTCCACCCTGTCCAAAATGAGAGGTGTGCCCCTCCGACAGATCTCTCAAATAAGCAAGAAAGCATCTTTCCCAGGAGTACCCAAAAAACCCCTCACATCTCCTTGACTATTCCTGAACCAACTCCCATGGCCAGAGGGCTGCCATGCCTGGAGTGGCTTCCTCTAGGGGTTATGAGACAACCCGTATGGCGAGGTGACTGGCTGGCTTTCCCCAAATCACACAACCTGTGAGAGAGGGGCGTGTGTCCAAGTGGAAAGCTAGGTAATGCTGGGAGGGGGGCACGATATGAGGCCAGGACCTCCTTCACTACAACTGCTCCTGATGAGGAAGTCAAGGCAAGTGTGACCACTCCACCATCTTCTCTAAGTGGACTTCTCACATTACGTTAGTAAACAGAATTCAGCATTATCAAATCCTGCAGATCCCACCTCTTAACCACCTGTCCTCTCTACAGTTTTCACCAGAATGATTCTTTTCTTAAACTTCACTGTTCATCTTTAACTGTTAAATGAATTAAAAATCATGCCACCAATAACATTTCTGGGACCTAGAGTCCCATGACGGTGAACAAGGAACACAGGGTCTCTGCTTCTTACAAGTGTTTTACTCATTTCACTTGAGATCTGTGTGTGTCTCTCTCTCTCTTTGTGTGTGTGTGTGTGTGTTTCTGTCTGTCTCTATCTGTGTGCCTGTCTGTATTTGTGTGTGTGTCTGTCTGTCTGTCTGTCTGTCTCTCTCTCTGTGTGTCTGTCTGTCTTTGTGTGTGTGTGTGTCTGTCTGTCTGTCTCTGTCTGTGTGTGTGTGTGTACCCTGAGCAGGTACCAGTTGGTTCATGGGCTGCAGGCTGAGCAGTGGCAGGAAGCAGGATGGGGGTTGGAATGGGGGCACGTTCATGACAAGGTCAGCACCTGAGGGACCCCAGAGGCAGCACCCAACCATACCCAGGGGAAGGAGAGTCCCCTAAAACTACTGGGTGCTATTACCCCCAAGAGGACACCATGGAGTAAGCTAGGGGGTGCCCATCTGCTGCCCTACATGGGACTTCACTGATGCCAGCCAAGTAGGACAGCCACGTGGGAGGGAGAAGGGCACTGTCACAATGCATCAACATCGGAGGTCCCCACTTCCTTCTCCCCAAAGACCTGGCTTTTCGAAGGAACGTGGAAGAACGGGACTGTAAAGACCTCTTTTCTACCTGACGGCCATGCACTACCCAGCATTAACCGGAATCTCGCCCCTCTCTCTCAAACCCTTCCAGTGCTTCCGAAGGTTTAAGTGTTCTAGTTTCAATGTTTCTCCTTCACATTTGTTTGAAAGAGCATATACATCCCAAACAAAAGGTCCTTATATGAGGATACTTCAAAAATTTCATGGAAAGATTCATATTATCTTTGAATTCTATTTTTCCACAAACTTTCTAAAGTACCGTTTTATCTCCAAACTAAGAGAGCAATTATATATTTATTTTCTCTTTGAGCTAATGTTCCCCATAATCATTCTCGACTGCTAAATTATTAAAGGTCTTCACAAGGGGGAATCACACATGCTCATTTGTAGTTTGCTGCTACACGGACATAAAGAAAAAAATCCAAAGTCTGGGCATTACTTGTTCTCCCCGAATTGGACTTACCAAATCCTGAAAGTGATAAAGGTGCTGGAGCAGGTCCCTGAGTACCCACTGAGGATGCGTTCAGAGAGCGTGAGTCATCCTCAGAGTGACACAGCTGCTGCAGAAGCCACTAACTACATGGGAAAGCAGGTGGGTGAAATCCCAAGGGCTAGGAAAAATTCCTAAAGCCTTGGGAGGGGACACAGAAACTGTGGGTGATTTTAAAAGAAGGGGGCAAAGTGCTGTGAGTGGCGCATCTGTCCTGCAGCTACGCTTCCGTCCTGGTCAAATGGGGTTCTGTGACCCCCCAGAGGCCCAGCAGCACCCGCTGACCACCGTCCAGCCTTCCTCACCAAGTCTCTGAACTTGGGGTTTTTTCCAACACTTGCATTCTTACTTCATAATGGAAGTTAGTGGAAAAGTAGCACAGTTTTGGACAATAAATCAGAGTGGTCATTGTGACTGACTGCTTAAGAAAAAGGAACATCTTCCAGAAGAAAAAGTAGGGTTCTGCAGCCAAAATGCCCAGGCCCACTGCCACCTCCCCACATGGCCAGGGAGAAAACAAACTAGATGGGACTGCATGAATTTAGCAGGACAACACCTAAATTTACAAAATAGGAAATTATCTGCCTGATATATGCATACATGTAATGTCATCCAACCACAAAAAGAAACAAAGTACTGATATTACATGGTAGTTGGTAGTTGTCGAATTGCTACAACTTGAATGAACCTCACAAACATTACCCCAAGTGAAAGAAGCCAGACACAAAAGGTCACCTACTGTAACATTCTATATGAAATGTCCAGAATAGGCAAAGCCATTGAGACTGAAAGCAGATCAGTGGTTGCCAGGGGATTAAGTGAAGGGGACTAGAGAGTGATTAGTTCATGGGTACAGGGTGTTTTTCTGGGGTGATGAAAAAAGTTTTGGAACTAGATAGAAGTGATGGCTCCACAACATCGTGTATACACTAAATGTCACTGAATTGTACGAAGTGGCTAACTGTATGTTATGTGCGTTTCACCTCTTCTCTCAGAGAAGAGAGAAAAAGGAAAGAAATACGGAGAAAGAGAGGGAGGGAAAGAAGAGAGAGAGAAAAAGAAACTATCTGCGTGAACATGTATTGCAGGGATGTCATTATGGGAGCTCCCCCATACACAGGCCACCTGAGACAGGATAAGACACGACCGGTGTTTCTCAGCCAGGCCATTGGCATTTGGGGCAGGACAGTATTCACTGGGTGACCACCTCATGCCCATGAGAAGCAGCAAATGCCAGCAGCACCCTCATTCACAATGAAAACCCAAACACACCCACACATTCCCTGCTGCCCTGGGAGGAAGCACTGACTTCATCAAAACATGGCCCCTCAAAGGACGGACAGCCAAGTGGTCAGAGCACAAACTCTGGGTCCAGGACACCCCCTTTGAATCTCATCTCTCCCACCCCTCTTCTGGTGACTTTGGGCAAGTTACTTGACATCTGTATGCCCCCATTTCTTCATATGGAGAAGTGGGAAAATAATAGTGCCAAATAGTGGGGATATTATTAAGAACAAGATAGTTAATACACTAAAAAGAAGATCTGGCACAGAGTACATGCTCAATGCATTTTTTAGCTAATAAAAAAATTGCATATATTTATGGTATACAACACTATGTTTTGATATATGTGTATATTATGAAATGCTAAATCAAGCTACTTAACATATCATTTCCTCACATACTTACCTTTTTGTGTGTGTGTTGAGAACATTTAAAATCTACTTGCAATTTTCAAGAACACCATACATTGTTGTTAACTATAGTCACCATATTGTACAATAGAGTTCCTGATCTTATTTCTCCTAACTGAAATTTGGTATCTGTTGTGCCACGGCTGTGGCCTGGAATCCTCACAGCATCCATTGTCTAGCTCTTAATCCTGTTCGTGATGCCAATTGTAAAGCTAGGCGACCACGCTAGTTGTCGTGCTCTTTTACCTGCCGGTAATCCTGCCGACTGGGCCGATTGTTGAGCTAGGGCTGGGTCTGGAGCTCACAGACCCCTCAAGCCCATTGTCCAGACTGGGTCACAAATCCTTCATATGCCGGGCTGGGTCACCAGACACCTTCACACAGGTCTATGAGCTAGGTAACCAGCCAAAAGGTCCTTGGAGCCATAGGTTGGAAAGCATGGCTGTGCAGGGCAGATGCCCAAGGCCGATGCCCGCCCACCTGCTTCACAAAACTAACTCTCTCTGTCTCTCTCTCTCTCTCTCTGTCTCAAGAACACAAGAATAGCAACAAAACTAAAAAGATTCATTGGTGCACATGTGCACTAACTCCACACACACACACACACACACACACAATTTGCTTACAAAGGATGCTGAACCACACCCAGCTGGACCCGAGGCAAGGGCCCTGACCAAACTATTCTATTTTCCCAACAGTATCCTCTGACTAACATCTCGCTACTCTGCCCCCAACCCCCAGCCTTCCAAGACCACTTTCTTCTCTCTGCTCCTACAAGGCCAACTTTTTCAGATTCCACATGTAAGTAAGATTGTGCAGTATTTGTCTTTTTGTGCCTGGCTTATTTCATTTAGCAAAATGTCCTCTATAGTTATCCACGGTGTCACCAACAACAGGATTTCCTTCTTTTTAAAGGCTGACTAGTAATCCTTCGTGTATATACCACATTTCCCTATATATTCATCTGTCAATGGACACTTAGGTTGCTTCCATATCTTGGCTACTGTGAATAATGCTGCAATGAACATGGAAGTACAAATACCTCTTCAATATACTGATTTCATTTTCTTTGGATATACAACCAAAAGTGAAATTACTGGATCATACGATAGTTCTATTTCAAGTTTTTGAGGAATCTCCACACTGCTGCTTATAGGGGCTGTGCTAGTTAGAGTCCCACCCACAATGCACAAGCATTCCCTTTCTTCCATATCCTCACCAACACTTGCTATCTCTTGTCTTTTTGATAATAGCCATTCCAACAGGTGTGAGGTGATATCTCATTGTGGTTTTAATTTGCATTTCCCAAATGATTAATGATGTTGAGCAGTTTTTCATATACCTGTTGGCCATATGTACGTCTTCTTTTAAGAAATGTCTGTTCAGGCCCTTTGTCTATTTTTTAATTGGGTTATTTATTTTCTTACTATTGAGTTGTTTGAGCTCCTTATATATTTTGAGTAGTAACCCCTTGTCAGATGTATGGTTCACAAGTATTTTCTCCTGTTCCACAGGTTGTCTCTTCACTCTGTTGGTTATTTCCTTTGCTCTGCAGAAGCTTTTTCATTTCATGCAATCTCATTTGCCTATTTTTGTTTTTGTTGCCTGTGTTTTGGGGTCATTTCCAAAAAAATCTTTGGTCAAACCAATGCCAAGAAGCTTTTCCCTATGTTTTCTTCTAGTAGACTTAAGTTTTCTGTCTTCTGTATAAGTCTTCAATTCACTGTGAGTTGATCTTCGTATGTGCTCAATAAATTTAGCGATGGTATTATTATTATTGAGAGTACAGGAAAGCCCTACACCTCTTTGTGATACAAAAGTAACTGGGAGCATTCGCAAAACTCACCTACCTTTCATCTTTTACTTTTCACTGCCTATGTTCTAGAAGTGGTTGGAGCATGCAAGTGGGGTGAGGAAGGGCTCCCAGGAGCTCTGCCACCCAAGGGCATCAGGACTCAAGGCATCAAGAGGCATCAAAACTTTCCGCCCATCCCTCAAAGCAAATGGTCATAACACATCACCCCAGAACGTCCCAAGGGAAGAGGGAAAGAAGGAAACTTTCCACATGCATAGTCAACAATCCTTTTTCCAATATACAATTTTTTTTAAGGTTGAGGAAACTAATCTAAGAGGTTGACAGTGCCCCTTAATAATGTCACATGGTGGACATAGCACAAAGCAGTACTATAATTGTCTTAATGCCTAGACCTGGGAAGAGATGCTCTTGAAATATTTAAATGTTCTCAAAATAATTAAAGAGCCTTTACAGAATTGCCCATACCAAAAACATGCTTTGTTCTCACGTGATTTTTTTTTAAAAAAAATCAACATACTGTCATGATTTTAGCTGGTGGATACGCATAAGAGAAAACAGGAACAGCTGTCGTGGAGGGCCCTGGGACTCTCTGCCCACCGTGCTGTGTTTCCTTCTAGGAGTGAAAGCCCTGCTAGATGGTTATTACACAGGCAGGGGCACGGAGTCTGACAAGGCCCTTGAAATATGCTGTCCCTTGCAGGTTTGTGGGACTAATTAACAAGAGAATGTGCAAAAATCTTTCTGCCCTCTCCTTTCCCACTGCTGGTGACATACACAAGAAAAACCACAAGCCCACCGATCCCTTGCATTCCTTCGGTTTACACTTTCTCTGAGCACTTGAATGCAACAACGTGGAAGGAAGCCACATATAAGAAGGTGGTTAGACCAAATGCCTTAGGGGTCTCTTCCAGTCCCAAGGGTTTTGATTTCATGTCTCTTCATTTCTGCCCATGTATTCAGCACAAACTCTCTGAGATCCTACTGGATGACAACCCACCATGCTGGGCTTGGAGATCCAGCACTTCTCGAGAAATGACTTTCCAATTGAGGGCAGAGGTAGAGACTTCTATTTAAATTTAACACACATGCAAGTTCTTGTTCTTACTCTTACTCTGTAACATTCTCCACTTGGGGTGAATTGTGTCACCCCCATCCCTAGTACCTCAGAATGTGACTGGATTTGGAGATAAGTGCTTTACAAGGATAATTTAGTTAAAATGGGGGCCCTAATTCATTACAACTGGCCTCCTTATAAAAAGTGGGAATTTGGAGACAAACGGGTACAGAGTGAACAGTAGGTGAGGACACAGGACACCATCTACAAGCCAAGAAGGGAAGCCCAGAACAGATCCTTCCCTCACAGCCCTCAGAAGAAACTCATCCTACCAACACCGTGATCTTGAACTTCTGGTCTCCAGAACTCTTAGACAATAAATTTACGTCATTTACTCCAAAGTCACACATTGGAAATGACTGCTCTGGGGATCTGAAGACCAGAGGTCCCATCTTAGCTTTACCACTCCAAGCCTGGTGAACCCAAGCAAGCCACTTTTCCCTGAGCCTTTGTTTCCTCCTTTACAAATGGGCAAGTTGACCCCAAGAGTCCCCTCCAACATGAACAACCGATGATTCCACGGCCCCCCTGGACTGGGCCAAGAACTAACTGCCACGTCAGCTACAATCTAACAATGTTCTGACTCTGAGAAATTCCCAAGTTCCAGCATCGAAACAAATGGACATCCCCAGTATTCCTCTGGCCCTAGCCACATCAGACTGTGACTTTCCAAAGAACAGGGCCAGTGGATCCCCCACTCTCAAGTCCTCAGTGCCGGCTGACAGAGGCCCTGACACAAGCTTCTTCTTGGAGCATTCTTAACGCTCTCAACTGCTTGTCCAGAGGTCTGGACCCTAGACCCAAGAAACAACATAAAACTTGGCATTAGAGTTTGCAAATACAAAAGCCACATCTTAAACATCACAAATTAAAACTGTGGCTTGGCAAAATATTTTTGTGCTCCTTTGAGGACCTGAAACTCCAAGAATAGTAGAAAACAGAATGTCTGGGATATTTATATACAGGTTAAGAGTCTCTGATCCAAAAATCCAAACTCCTAAACTTTTTGAGTGCTAACATGACACTCAAAGGAAATGCTCATTGGAGCATTCTGCAAATGGATTCTCCAAATATTCCCAAATCTGAAAACATCCTAAATCCAAAATACTTTCCAAGCATTTTGGATAAGGGGTACTCAACCTGTATTTTAATGGGGAGAAGAGAATGACAAAGTTGACTGTGGGACCGCAGGCCGCCAGAGTCATCAGACAGCCATGTTACACATGGTGTAGACAGCTGGAAGCCAGGAGTCATCTCATGCACGCACCTGTCTCCAGAGGCCTGACGCAATACCTCAGACAATCAAGAGACGAACACTAGAATTTTGATTAGACTCAACACATCCACAATTCAACTCAATTTAAAATTGCCTCACATACTCTTGGTAGCAATAAAACTGCAGCCTTTGGAAGATAATCTGGTCCTATCTTTCAGTATTTTCCATGTGGATATTCTTTGTCCCATCAGTGTCACCTCTAGGCCCAAACCCAGAGAAATCTCTGAAGGACACCAGGATGCTCACTGCAGCATTGTGTAGGACAGCACAACCTGGACACAACCTGAGTGTCCACCCGTGGGGCACGGGGTAAATACATGATGGTAAAATCATAATTGATGCCGCTTTAAAAAAGAATGAGACGGTCCTCTCTACCCTGACATGGAAATAGAGGTCTGCAGGTTTGTGGATATCAGAGCAGATTTAAACACAGGTGTTCGGACAGCGTGACGGGACCTGAGCTGAGGGACAGGAAAGTGCAGCCTCAAGTCCCCGTGTCATTCCGCTTTCTCGCTCTCTTTCCCTGGGATCCAGAACCTCCGCCCTCCTTTTAGGCGCACTGGCTGGGGAAAGGCTGTGGCGGGAGCGGGAGCACGCGGGCAGCGGCTCAAGTGGGGCAGAGGCTGCAGCAGGATCAGGAGCGGGCGGGCAGCGGCCGGAGCCCGGCAGAGCCTGCAGGGGGAGCGGGAGCGCGCGGGCAACGGCTCCAGCCAGGCAGAGGCTGTAGCGGGATCGGGAGCGCGCAGGCAGCGGCTGGAGCAGGGCAGAGGCTGCAGCCAGATCGGGAGACCGGGGGCAGCGGCTGAGCGGTGCAGAGGCTGCAGCGCGACGGGAGTGCGCAGGCAGCGGCTCGAGCGGGACAGAGGCTGGAGCGGGAGCAGGAGGGCGCGGACAACAGCTGGAGCTGGGCAAAGGCAGAGGCGGGAGCGGGACCGTGAGCGTGGGGGCAGCGGCGGGAGAGGGGCAGAGGCTGCAGCGGGATCAGGAGCGCCAGGGCAGCGGCTCGAACAGGGCAGAGGCTGCAGCTAGATCGGGAGTGGGCGGGCAGCGGCTCTAGCGGGGCAGAGGCTGCAGCGGGAGCGGGAGGGCGTGGGCAACAACTGGAGCTGGGCAAAGGCTGCGGAGAGGGCTGGAGCGCTAGCGTGCGGGCAGAAGCTCGAGCAGGGCAGAGGCTGCGGCGGGATTGGGAACGCGTGGGCAGCGCCTTGAGCAGGGCAGAGGCTGCGGCGGGATCAGGAGCGCGAGGGCAGCGGTTCCAGCCGGGCAGAGGCTGCAGCGAGATCGGGAGCGTGCGGGCAGCCGCTGGAGCGAGGCAGTGGCTGCAGCGGGATCGTGAGCATGGGCAGCGGCTCCAGCAGGGCAAAAGCTGCAGTGGGATCTGGAGCAAGCGGGCAGCAGCTCTAGCGGAGCAGAGGCTGGAGCGGGAGCAGGAGGGCGCGGGCAACAGCTGGAGCTGCGCCAAGGCGGAGGCGGCAGCGGGAGCGTGAGTGTGGGGGCAGCGGCGGGAGAGGGGCAGAGGCTCGAGAGGGGCAGAGGCTGCAGCGGGATCGGGAGCGCCAGGGCAGCCGCTCCAGCAGGGCAGAGGCTGCAGCGAGATGGGGAGCGCGCGGGCAGCGGCTCGAACAGGGCAGAGGCTGCAGCGAGATCGGAAGGCGGCGGGCAGTGACTCTAGCGGGGCAGAGGCTGCAGCGGGAGCGGGAGGGCGTGGGCAACAGCTGGAGCTGGGCAAAGGCTGCGGTGAGGCGGGAGCAGGAGGGGGTGGGAAACAGCACGAGCTGGGCAAAGACTGCGGCGGGAGCTGGAGCGCTAGCGTGCGGGCAGAAGCTCGAGCGGGGCAGAGGCTGCGGCGGGATCGGGACCGCGCGGGCAGCGCCTGAACAGGGCAGAGGCTGCAGCGCGATCGGGAGCGCCAGGGCAGCGGCTCCAGCACGGCAGAGACTGCAGCGAGATGGGGAGCGCGCGGGCAGCGGCTCGAACAGGGCAGAGGCTGCAGCGAGATCGGGAGCCGGCGGGCAGTGGCTCTAGCGGGGCAGAGGCTGCAGCGGGAGCGGGAGGGCGTGGGCAACAGCTCGAGCTGGGCAAAGGCTGCGGTGGGGCGGGAGCAGGAGGGGGTGGGAAACAGCACGAGCTGGGCAAAGACTGCGGCGAGAGCTGGAGCGCTAGCATGCGGGCAGAAGCTCGAGCGGGGCAGAAGCTGCGGCGGGAGCGGGACCGCGCGGGCAGCGCCTCGTACAGGGCAGAGGCTGCAGGCAGATCGGGAGCGCGGAGACAGCGGGCTCAAGCAGTGCAGAGGCTGCAGCCAGATCGGGAGCGTGCGGGCAGCTGCTCGAGCGGGGCAGAGGCTGCAGCGGGATCGGGAACACGCGGGCAGTGGCACCAGCTGGGCAGAGGCTGCAGCCTGAGCGGGAGCGCGCGGGCAGCCGCTCGAGAGAGGCAGAGGCTGCAGCGGGATCTTGAGCGCGGGCAGCGGCTCCAGCAGGGCGAAAGCTGCAGCAGGATCGGATCGGAAGCAAGCGGGCAGCAGCTCTAGCGGAGCAGAGGCTGGAGCGGGAGCAGGAGGGCGCGGGCAATAGCTGGAGCTGGGCAAAGGCGGAGGCGGGAGCGGGAGCGTGAGCGTGGGGGAAGCTGCTCGAGAGGGGCACGGGCTGCAGCGGGATCGGAAGGGCGCGGGCAGCGGCTCAAACAGGGCAGAGGCTGCAGCGGGATCGGGAGCGCCAGGGCAGCGGCTCGAGCCAGGCAGAGGCTGCAGCGCGATCGGGAGCGCACGGCAGCAGCTCGAACGGGGCAGAGGCTGCAGCGGGAGCAGGAGCGGGAGCGTGCATGCAGCGGCTGCAGCGGGGCAGCGGCTGGAAAGGGGCAGCGGCTGCCTAGGGAGCGGGAGCTGGCGGCAGCAGCTCCAATGGGCCGATGCTGCACTGGGATCGGGAGCACGCGGGCAGCGGCTCTAGCCGGGCAGAGGCTGCAGCAGAGCGGGAGCGCTGGAGCGCTGAGGAGGCCGCTGCAGCGCTGACGCTCCTCAGAAGCAGCTGGACTCTCCTACCTGCTGCTGCAGAAATCTGTGGCAACACGTTGCTTTGGTGGAAGAACGTGAAGCAAGTTGAGCGTCACAGAGACACTAACTGCAGAAGAAGTGCTTCAGCAGCCACTTCAGATGACTGTGAAGGGTCTTTGATGCTGCACCAAAACTCAACGACAAATACTAGGTTTTTAAAGGCCAAGAATCTTTAGAGAAGAAAATTTCCAGAAAAATGGCTTTGGTTTGAGGAGAACATCCGTGAACAAAGAAAAACGGAAGCACTCCCCTCAGGACAACCTCGGGATACGTCACTTCACAGACTCGGCTGGAGGTTTTTACCCACATGGGCCCGGCCTCTTCTTCTGTCTGTCTCTGTATCTGCCTGAGAAAAGATCTGCAGATGGTTATGGCCACTGCCTCATTTCCAGTTTCCAATATTGTGCAAGTTTCTTTCTTGGCCAATTCTAATCTGGAAGAAGAGATGGAAGGGAACTGTGGAAAATGTAATTAATTCCCAGCTTAGCTGCACTGACAGAGTACAAAGCACCAGAGTGTAATGCCACATACTGTCTTTTTTCTAAGGCATAAATATGAGACTTACCAAATTATTTTCTAGATAAGAAATATCAAAGAATTTTCTAGAGAATTTCCCCTATTTTACAAAAAAAAATTTTTGTTTTGCAAAAAATGAGAAGAAAATCTCATTTATTTTGTTAATGCATACCACCCATATTGGCGCTATACAGTTGAATGATTTTTTTTTTCCCCAAGGATTAAAGTTCTTAACGTTGCGGTCACATGGAAATCATCCTTAATTTTAACCTAAAGATTGACTGGTGCATATTCTTCAGATATTTCAAGCAAAAATTAGCAGTAATGTATTATTTTTATCATCAGAAAAACGTTAACTGTCAATTACACACACACATGCATAATTATATAATACACACATCTCCATGTACGGCGGCACTTCAAAAAGCTCAGGGAAGATTCATATTATCTTTCAATTCTATTTTTCCACAAACATTTTGAAGTTCTCAGATACCCATATATGCAGGATGTTATAGGGCTTTTTACCTGTATACAGTGCTCGCTGTTTTCTATTCATAAAAAATTTAAATTAGAACCATAGAAGCATCATTATACCCTCCTTACAGGTTTCTTTCTAGATAGTAAAGGTCTATGAAACACATAAACACTGGTTAATAATATGCTTCATCTTCTTATCATATCTTCTCACCACAGACTTTTTCATTGCAGTATGGACAGAGGCTTAGATTTCATGTTTTAAGAGCATAAAAATATCCATCGACAGCAAGTTTTTATAAATAGAGGGTCTTGAAGGGTCTTAGATCCACAATTTCTTTTGGTAATTTTAAAAGATTATTATTATTTTTAACGGACACCTAATAACTGTACATATTTATGGGGTACATTGTGATTTTTTAAATTAAAAACCAAGCTGATTTTATTATTATTATCAATACCAAGCAAGTCTTTAAATCAATGAAAATTTAATTAAGCATAAAGTTACTTTCACATTTGTCTACAACCGTAGTAAATACAGTTCTTGGCATAAAGACACAGCCCTTGGAGTTTAAAACATCCCCAACTGCAAGATTACCTAAATAAATTTCCCATTATTGTTTATGTAATAGTGGGTGAGTTAATCAAATTAAAATAATTATACAATCTAGGATAAAATAAAATGGAAATAATTTACTCATGAAATTCATATTTAAATCATCTTTATTTACAAAGTAGTATCCTGAGAATTATAATTCCATTAAGCTTCAATTTGAGCAAAAAATGTAGTTACTTAAACTGAAAATGAAAGATAAGTCAAAATTATTTATGAAGAGAGACCAAAAATATCATCAGGTTTCTTGCTGTGCTTCTGGATTTCAGGAGCAGGCTCATTTGAGCACGGAATCGACCCTGAAGGGAACTCACCCCTACTTTCAGAATGTGGGGGTGGAGGTGAAAATCCAGCTCCTAGAGGAACATAAGGAGGAAATCCCCTCAGTGAATAGACATTTCTCATTGCAAATGGAGGTGGTGGCTGCACAGGGAAATCCCTTGGTAGATAATAATTTTGAGGAGCTCCATACATGCTTCCTGGAGGAGGTGGAGAAAAAGGAGGTTCTCTTCTCATGAATGGACCCCTCCTATCCACTGGAAACAATGGACCTCTGATTGCAGGAAAAGGTGGAGGAGCAAAGCCAGGGCCACTTGCTTCCCTTTCAGCAGGCACAGATGAATGAGGCACATTTATTTTACCAAGGTCGTCTTTGGTATCATTTCTGCTGGATTCCGTTTGTGAGGGCTTTGGCCCATCCACTTTATCCAAAGAAGGCAGATTGAAACTTCTGAGTTCTGCTGGGCCAGACGGTCCACCAGGATCAGGATCAAATCCGTCTTGCCTTTGTGGAAGAAGAGCTGGATCAGAACATGGGTGGCCTGGTGGAGGAATCATCATCCTTCGGTGTTGTTCCCACGGAGGTGACAGGAACCCAGATGGAGGTGGTGGCTGCACAGGGAAATCCCTTGGTACATAATGATTTTGAGGAGCTCCATACATGCTTCCTGGAGGAGGTGGAGGAAAAGGAGGTTCTCTTCTCATGAATGGACCCCTCCTATCCACTGGAAACAATGGACCTCTGATTGCAGGAAAAGGTGGAGGAGAAAAGCCAGGGCCACTTGCTTCCCTTTCAGCAGACACAGATGAATGAGGCACATTTACATCACCAAGGTCGTCTTTGGTATCATTTCTGCTGGATTCCGTTTGTGAGGGCTTTGGCCCATCCACTTTATACAAAGAAGGCAGATTGAAACTTCTGAGTTCTGCTGGGCCAGACGGTCCACCAGGATCAGGATCAAATCCGTCTTGCCTTTGTGGAAGAAGAGCTGGATCAGAACATGGGTGGCCTGGTGGAGGAATCATCATCCTTCGGTGTTGTTCCCACGGAGGTGACAGGAACCCAGATGGAGGTGGTGGCTGCACAGGGAAATCCCTTGGTACATAATAATTTTGAGGAGCTCCATACATGCTTCCTGGAGGAGGTGGAGGAAAAGGAGGTTCTCTTCTCATGAATGGACCCCTCCTATCCACTGGAAACAATGGACCTCTGTTTGCAGGAAAAGGTGGAGGAGCAAAGCCAGGGCCACTTGCTTCCCTTTCAGCAGACACAGATGAATGAGGCACATTTACATCACCAAGGTCGTCTTTGGTATCATTTCTGCTGGATTCCGTTTGGGAGGGCTTTGGCCCATCCACTTTATACAAAGAAGGCAGATTGAAACTTCTGAGTTCTGCTGGGCCAGACGGTCCACCAGGATCAGGATCAAATCCGTCTTGCCTTTGTGGAAGAAGAGCTGGATCAGAACATGGGTGGCCTGGTGGAGGAATCATCATCCTTCGGTGTTGTTCCCACGGAGGTGACAGGAACCCAGATGGAGGTGGTGGCTGCACAGGGAAATCCCTTGGTACATAATAATTTTGAGGAGCTCCATACATGCTTCCTGGAGGAGGTGGAGGAAAAGGAGGTTCTCTTCTCATGAATGGACCCCTCCTATCCACTGGAAACAATGGACCTCTGTTTGCAGGAAAAGGTGGAGGAGAAAAGCCAGGGCCACTTGCTTCCCTTTCAGCAGGCACAGATGAATGAGGCACATTTACATCACCAAGGTCGTCTTTGGTATCATTTCTGCTGGATTCCGTTTGTGAGGGCTTTGGCCCATCCACTTTATCCAGAGAAGGCAGATTGAAACTTCTGAGTTCTGCTGGTCCAGACGGTCCACCAGGATTAGAATCAAATCCGTCTTGCCTTCGTGGAAGAAGAGCTGGATCAGAACATGGGTGGCCTGGTGGAGGGATCCTCATCCTCCGGTGCTGTTCCCACGGAGGTGACAGGTACCCAGACGGTGCTCCATGAGAATCGGTTAACCTATCACAGCCCGATTCTCCTCTTTCATTGGTCATCTGGTGATCCAGAGTATTCTCTGGGCCTCTTGAGCCTCTTCCTCCTCCTCGCCCTGGAGTCAAAGGTGCGAGTCTGAGTGGAGAGAGAAAAGCTCTCGTTTCGGATGAAGGTCGACCCACTGGTGAGGCACCACATGGGGAATGCTCTCCGCCAAATGCTGTCTTTGGAACATCAACTACATATGGATCTTTTTTGAAAAGTTCAAATTTAAACTCTTTTGCAGCTAATTTTTGTCTCTTGGAAACATTTACTTTCCTTAAATACCTGAGGTGTCTTTCAGCAGTCTCAGCTGCCACCCAGCTGCCATGCGCTTCTTTCTCATAGGAAGTCATCTGCCCTTGATAAGAACGAACGCTTCTCTCCAATTCTTCTTCCGCATCTCTGGCTCTCCTTCTGTAGGTCTCCAGTTCCTCAGCTGCATGGCTCATCTTCTCTTCTACTTTGGAAAGTTTCTCCTCCTTCTCTAACCGGTCCTTTTCCTCTGCTATTAACTTCCTGTGGAGTTTCATTCCATTTTCTTGATACAGTTCAGTCATTCCTTTAAGTTTCTGCTGAAGCTTCTGATTTTCACTTTCCAACTGTGTGTTTTCTGACTGTAAAGATGCTTGTTCAGTCTGGAGATTTGTAATATGCTCTATAAGCTCTTCCTTTGTTTTATCTACTTCAGACAACTCAGTGTAAATTTGGTTTCTTTCTCCTTCTAGGGTTTTGAAAGAAGCACTTAACTTAGCAGTGTGAATCAGTTTCTTCAAAGCTCCTTTTGGCAGATCATCTAAGCGAGCACCATTTTGTGATTCACTCTTCATCTCCAATTCCAAGTCATCAGCCATCATGTCTTCTCCAAGCACAGCAGCCCAGTCTGTCATCTTGAGCAAGCGTTCAGCCAGAGACTTGATGTGATTTTCTTTATCACTCAGAACTCGTTCTGCCTGGACTTTGGAGTTTTCAAATAGTATTTTCTGTTTATTAAGTTCACTCACTTGTTCTTTCAATACTTCCGCTTCCTGTAAAAGCTGTTTCTGGCTTTCCTGAAGTTGGGAATTTTCATTCAAGGCGTCTTTTATTGCCACCTTCAGACGTTCTTCATTCATTTGAAATATTTTGCAGATTAGTTTGGCTTCAGCTACTTGTGACTGGATGGATTTCGATTCATCTTCTAGGGACTGTATCCTCTTTGAAATGTCCGCCATCAATTCATCTTGCTCACAATGTTTAGATTTCTGTTCCTTTAATTCTTTGGCTAGAAAGACTATTTCATCCTCAAGTTTAGATTTGGAGCTGCTCAGCTTTTCATAGGTTGCCTCCAAGCTTTGTGCTTCTGTTGACCCCTTCTCAAAGCTGGCATCCTTCACAGCTGACTCCAAGCCTTCATACTCCTCTTGAACAACGCAAAGTTTGTCAAGTAGTTTACATTTTTCTTCAATTAGTCCAGAAAGCTTTTCAGCAAGCTTTTTCTCTCTTCTTACATAAAGCCGGCTTCTCACCGATCGAACACTTCTCCACAAAAACAAGAGAATCAAAAATCCAGTAAGAGCCGCACATGTCACCAGTTCCCACGGAAAAGCAGGGCCTGGTCTCAGGTCTTCAGGCAATGCTGCCACAGTCCTGCACAGCTTTCCCAGGACCAGCCCCAAGTACGGCTGAGGGGCAGCCCCGGGCACCTCCATGGTGCCGAGGCTGCTCCGGCTGTGGCCACAGTAGCCACGGCCTGGCCGGGCCACCACCAGCAGCTGAGACAGCTCTGCGTTCTGTCGGGAACGCGAACCGGCCCCGGCGACAGCAGCAGACACAGCGCAGCCGGCCTTGAGGGGAGCCGGGGAGCACTGGCGCCCACCGGCCTCAGGCGTCCCCCACGCGCACCATGGTAACCAGGCCCCTTTGTGACGTCACTTCCGCCACGCGGTTCCGGAGCCTGCCCCCCCCCCCCCCCCCCCCCCCCGCGAGCCTGTGACACAGGCTGTCCTAGCCACCCCCACCTCGGCTTGGTTTTGGCCGGGCCACCGCTGGATTTGAATCCATGTTTATAATGATGAAATCTGGGTAATCAGCATACTCATCACTCAAATATTTGTCATTTCTTTGTGCTGGGAAAATTCAAAATCCTCTCTTTTAGCTATTTGAAATTATCTAATAAATGTGTGCTGACTCTAGCCACCTTACAAAGCTGTAGATCAGTACAAATAGTTCCTCCTGTCCAGCTGCAACTTTGTATCTGTAACCTCTGCCTTTCCCCTCCTCGCCCTACCCTTCCCAGCCTCTAGTGACCACTAGTCTGCTACTTCTAGGAGATCAACTTTTCCTTTGGCAATTTTTTAAAGGAAATTTTGCGATTTTAATTTCTTTCAGAGGAGCATCCTTCCTTAGATATCTGCCAAGGAACAAAAGTGTTTTCTTTGGACTAACTTTGCCAAAATAGCCGTAGAATGTGGCAATGGGAAGAGGCGTGAGACACTCTGGGCTTCAGCTGGCCCAACGCTTTCTTTATAGGTAATGAAGCAAAGGTCTACAGTAAGTGCACTACTTGTCCAGGGCTGTTTAGCTATTTAGTGGCAGAAGTGTGTTGCATTTCGGGATCTGCTGGATGTCAGTGAGATGCTCTTTGTTTAAAAAACACTTTATTGAGGAATATTTTAGATACCTTGTAATCCACCCATTTCAGGTATGCAATTCAATGAGTTCTAGTAAGTTCATCAAGTTGTGCAGCCATCACCACAAATCAGTTTTAGAACATTTTCACCACACCAATAAGATCTCCTGTACCCATTTATTCTTTTTTTCCCCCAATTTTATTGGTTATGAATATTCACGGGATGCAAGGCTGATTGTCACCGTTCATGCCCAAGCTGTGATGGCCAGATTCATACTGGCCACATGACCGTTACATTTATTGTATCACCTTTATTGACTTTCATATGTTGAACCATCCTTGTATCCCTGGCATGAATCCCACTTCAGGTGCCTGAAACCTCTGCCAAGTTTCTCTTTTTGGTGCCCATAGGAGCCAGCCTGTGCCGCTGGTTCCCATGGAAACAGATCCCTGAGACACACCCTGCCTTGCAGCACGCACAAAGCACTTGCTCGCCCTTTGCCTTTTTTTTTTTTTTTTTTTTTTTTAGCCAGCCAGTTAGTTCCAACTTTCAGGACCCCAGGGGAATAAAATGAGGACTGTTCCAGAGGGGAGGCAGCTGCCCAGGTGTCTGGCCCAAGCTCCCAGCCCACCCTGCCCTCTGGGGAAAAGGGGGGCAAGCCTCAGGTCAGGGCACAGCTCCCCAGGAGCCCCTCGGCCTTTCAAGGCCAGGACAGCCCTGCTCCTTTGGCTCCCAGCACACTTCCAGGAGCAGGGACGTGCTGAGCGTTTTGAGTGTTCACGGTGCACTTGGGAGGAAGGTGTCTTTATCTCACTCTACGGATGATGACAGTGAGACCCAGAAAAGTAAAAGGGTTTGCCCAAGTCACAGGCTAGAAAGTGACAGAGCCGGGACATAAAGCCTGTTCCTTTCATCCCAAAGCGAGCATGGCGGTCAAGATGCACCCCAACCGATGACACACCCATGTTTCATATGTCAGCTTGGAGACTTGCTGATCACACTGCCCAGGACAGGCCTGGCCTTCCTTACTGTATGAACTGAAAAGGTAGGACCAGAGAAGCCCACCCCCAAACCAGTGCTGCCCTCTGGAGAGTCACCCTCCCGCTGCTCAGAGGTGCTTTCTTCGAAGTTAACAAGCTGTGCAACCAAACAGGTCAGGACGACTGCCCTGCCCACTGGGCCCCCCAGGCCCCGGGGCCTTGGGAAACTCCCACTGCAGCAGCCAACCTGGAGGGTTCCCCTCATGCAACACAGATGTGAATGTTCCTGCCCCCTGCCATGACCCCCCCCCGCCACTGGTTCCTTTCCCAGGCAGGAGGGAATGGGGACCGAGGACGCCTGAGTAGGCTCCTTGCATGGGCCTCAGCGGTGGCCGTGCTGTGGGCACGTGGCCATTAGCAAACTCCCCAAGAGAGAGTCAGTTTTGCAAAAGTCTCTGGCAGCTATCAGACCAAGAAAAGGGGCGGAAGGCTGCAGGAGTGCCTGCCCTGTTAGCTACGAGCTTGAGCCTGATGGGTTGGAACTGTGCTTTTCCTCCCACGGTGGCAGGAGCCCGAGGGCAGGGCAGTTTGGAAGTGGAAAGGGAAGGAATCGTTTCAAGTCTGGATGAAGGCTGCGTTTCCTTATGTTGCAATTACTGAGCACGTCACACTGGAGGCGGCGGTGATGAGACGCGTTAGCTGACCAGGGTCTTATACTCTCATCCCAGGCAGGGGAGGGGCTTGGCAAGCCCCACCCACAAGTCTTGGGGTCTCCTGGACCTTCCTCATGACCCCCTCCACTCCAGGCCCAAGTTCAATCCCTCCTCCCCAGGACCCCAAGCCGGCAGGTGGAGCTCTTCCGTACCTTTCCCTCAGGCCCTTTCTACTGTTGGGCCTGGCTGAGGGGCAGAGACAGAGAAATTCCCCCTCGGGGTTTGGGCCCTGCCCCACCAAGAGCCCCTGCCTGAGACCAAGGCCCCTCTGGGAGGGGGGTGCGTCTCACCATGCATGTGGTGCCCGCTCTTTAAAGAAGGTCAATAAACACCTGTTGCCCCCCCAAAGCCCTCCTCTGGTTGCCACAGAACTCAGGGATGTCACCAGGACACTGAGCCAGCACAGCTGTGGAACTGGAAACCACTGAAAGCAGCTTTATTTGTGTCCACCTCTGGCCCTTGAAACCTCTTCTGCTGGCCAGTCCTCCCACGGCCAGATGGAAACCTGACAGGCCCAGGCTGCTTCTTGGTAGGGTAATACCCGTGGTCTCCACCACTTCACGTCACACAGCACTGCTCGGCTCACGTCCAGGCCCAACAATAAAAAGGGCCTGACGTCATCGTCAAGTCCCCTGCTTTGAAGTGGAGGCCGCTCCTGCTGCCCCGGCCTGGTGGGGAGGGAAGCCTCGGCCGGGCAGCAGGCGTGGTCAGCCTCCAGCTGAACTCTGCTCTGGGCTTGGTGGAGGTTGAAAGCTACACCTCTTTCTCTCATCGGCATCTCCAAGTGTCTTCAGAGCCCGGACATGGTCCCCACTGTCCCCCTGACTAGAATATTTTGTGTGGGCCTCAGAGAACCAAGGAGCCCCTGACGGGTAGTGGCAGCCCCACCTTCTCTTGGCCTGCGTCTGTTCACTGCCCAGGCTGCCTCCTGGGACTGGGCCTGTGAGATTGCACGCCGACTCTCTCACACGAGGCCCTCACCTGAGCCGTCGGCCCTCTCCTCAGCTCCGCCATCAAAGCAGCCAGCCTGTCTCTTGCCCTCTAGACTTTGGGGTGGGGGTGGGGGTGAGGCATCAGTCCACTGGATTTCTCCACCTGCGGAGGACACCTCAAAGCCTAAAGCTCTCTTTAAAGCCCTCTTCCTCTGGCTTGATGTGAACGAGGGCATCTCACCTCACCCTCTGGTCTCAGCTCACCTCCCTGATATCCCCGCCTCTAACCTCAACACTTGACTCCTTGGTACCCTTGGTGTGGGTGAGGGGTCAGGCCATCTCTTCTCTAAATGCGGCATCAATGTGGGCAGAGGTCAGGGGCTGGGCGGGGTCATCTCACGGCACACACCGGCCTCCCTCCCCACATGGGGCTGTGATCATCAGTGCTTGTACGAGGGTTGGAAGCTAACTGCTCCATGCTTGTCCAGAAAGTGCAAGGAAGGATTTGGGACCATGGAGGAGGGGCCCATGGTGTGGACCAGGCTGGCTGCCAGCCTCCTGGTTTGGTCCCTGGCATTTAGGCTCAGAGAGACAGGGTGCTAGGAGGTAAGATGGGAGGCCCAGAGGGTGGGGAGGGACACTGGCCACCACCACCCAGAGCAGGGCCTCAGGCTGACTCCAGAGAACTCAGTTATGTCCTGAAATGCCACCATCATACGTTGACTCCTTTGGGTAAGTATTGCCTTTGCTTTGCAGCCCACATCCAGTCTCTGCATCCTAGTTTCTCAGCCCTCAGGTAGATAAGCAACAAGTCCTGTCTCTTGGTTGATCCTTGTAAAGCGTTTAACACGCTTCCCGGTTGATACTCATAGCTCGATAAATACATGTTAACTCACACTGCTTGGCCCTTCGGGTAGCATGGGCAGGCTCTCGCCCACCAGGCGACCCTCTCTTAGCACAACTCGGCCAACTGGAGCTGCCCTGGCCAGTCACCTGAGACCTTGGATGCCTTGGCCCATCTGGCATTTCTTTGGCAGAATCTTCCATGGGGCCTTTCGCTGGGTGGCAAGGCTGGAGCGTCTGGCACAACAATTCGAGTTTGCAAATACAAAAGCCACATCTTAAACATCACAAATTAGAACTGTGGTTTGGCAAAATATTTTTGTGCTCCTTTGAGGACCTGAAACTCCAAGAATAGTAGAAAACAGAATGTCTGGGATATTTATATACAGGTTAAGAGTCTCTGATCCAAAAATCCAAACTCCTAAACTTTTTGAGTGCTAACATGACACTCAAAGGAAATGCTCATTGGAGCATTCTGCAAATGGATTCTCCAAATATTCCCAAATCTGAAAACATCCTAAATCCAAAATACTTTCCAAGCATTTTGGATAAGGGGTACTCAACCTGTATTTTAATGGGGAGAAGAGAATGACAAAGTTGACTGTGGGACCGCAGGCCGCCAGAGTCATCAGACAGCCATGTTACACATGGTGTAGACAGCTGGAAGCCAGGAGTCATCTCATGCACGCACCTGTCTCCAGAGGCCTGACGCAATACCTCAGACAATCAAGAGACGAACACTAGAATTTTGATTAGACTCAACACATCCACAATTCAACTCAATTTAAAATTGCCTCACATACTCTTGGTAGCAATAAAACTGCAGCCTTTGGAAGATAATCTGGTCCTATCTTTCAGTATTTTCCATGTGGATATTCTTTGTCCCATCAGTGTCACCTCTAGGCCCAAACCCAGAGAAATCTCTGAAGGACACCAGGATGCTCACTGCAGCATTGTGTAGGACAGCACAACCTGGACACAACCTGAGTGTCCACCCGTGGGGCACGGGGTAAATACATGATGGTAAAATCATAATTGATGCCGCTTTAAAAAAGAATGAGACGGTCCTCTCTACCCTGACATGGAAATAGAGGTCTGCAGGTTTGTGGATATCAGAGCAGATTTAAACACAGGTGTTCGGACAGCGTGACGGGACCTGAGCTGAGGGACAGGAAAGTGCAGCCTCAAGTCCCCGTGTCATTCCGCTTTCTCGCTCTCTTTCCCTGGGATCCAGAACCTCCGCCCTCCTTTTAGGCGCACTGGCTGGGGAAAGGCTGTGGCGGGAGCGGGAGCACGCGGGCAGCGGCTCAAGCGGGGCAGAGGCTGCAGCAGGATCAGGAGCGGGCGGGCAGCGGCCGGAGCCGGGCAGAGCCTGCAGGGGGAGCGGGAGCGCGCGGGCAACGGCTCCAGCCAGGCAGAGGCTGTAGCGGGATCGGGAGCGCGCAGGCAGCGGCTGGAGCAGGGCAGAGGCTGCAGCCAGATCGGGAGACCGGGGGCAGCGGCTGAGCGGTGCAGAGGCTGCAGCGCGACGGGAGTGCGCAGGCAGCGGCTCGAGCGGGACAGAGGCTGGAGCGGGAGCAGGAGGGCGCGGACAACAGCTGGAGCTGGGCAAAGGCAGAGGCGGGAGCGGGACCGTGAGCGTGGGGGCAGCGGCGGGAGAGGGGCAGAGGCTGCAGCGGGATCAGGAGCGCCAGGGCAGCGGCTCGAACAGGGCAGAGGCTGCAGCTAGATCGGGAGTGGGCGGGCAGCGGCTCTAGCGGGGCAGAGGCTGCAGCGGGAGCGGGAGGGCGTGGGCAACAACTGGAGCTGGGCAAAGGCTGCGGAGAGGGCTGGAGCGCTAGCGTGCGGGCAGAAGCTCGAGCAGGGCAGAGGCTGCGGCGGGATTGGGAACGCGTGGGCAGCGCCTTGAGCAGGGCAGAGGCTGCGGCGGGATCAGGAGCGCGAGGGCAGCGGTTCCAGCCGGGCAGAGGCTGCAGCGAGATCGGGAGCGTGCGGGCAGCCGCTGGAGCGAGGCAGTGGCTGCAGCGGGATCGTGAGCATGGGCAGCGGCTCCAGCAGGGCAAAAGCTGCAGTGGGATCGGGAGCAAGCGGGCAGCAGCTCTAGCGGAGCAGAGGCTGGAGCGGGAGCAGGAGGGCGCGGGCAACAGCTGGAGCTGCGCCAAGGCGGAGGCGGCAGCGGGAGCGTGAGTGTGGGGGCAGCGGCGGGAGAGGGGCAGAGGCTCGAGAGGGGCAGAGGCTGCAGCGGGATCGGGAGCGCCAGGGCAGCCGCTCCAGCAGGGCAGAGGCTGCAGCGAGATGGGGAGCGCGCGGGCAGCGGCACGAACAGGGCAGAGGCTGCAGCGAGATCGGAAGCCGGCGGGCAGTGACTCTAGCGGGGCAGAGGCTGCAGCGGGAGCGGGAGGGCGTGGGCAACAGCTGGAGCTGGGCAAAGGCTGCGGTGAGGCGGGAGCAGGAGGGGGTGGGAAACAGCACGAGCTGGGCAAAGACTGCGGCGGGAGCTGGAGCGCTAGCGTGCGGGCAGAAGCTCGAGCGGGGCAGAAGCTGCGGCGGGATCGGAGCGCGCGGGCAGCCGCTCGAGAGAGGCAGAGGCTTCAGCGGGATCTTGAGCGCGGGCAGCGGCTCCAGCAGGGCAAAAGCTGCATCAGGATCGGATCGGAAGCAAGCGGGCAGCAGCTCTAGCGGAGCAGAGGCTGGAGCGGGAGCAGGAGGGCGCGGGCAATAGCTGGAGCTGGGCAAAGGCGGAGGCGGGAGCGGGAGCGTGAGCGTGGGGGAAGCTGCCCGAGAGGGGCACGGGCTGCAGCGGGATCGGAAGGGCGCGGGCAGCGGCTCAAACAGGGCAGAGGCTGCAGAGGGATCGGGAGCGCACGGCAGCAGCTCGAACGGGGCAGAGGCTGCAGCGGGAGCAGGAGCGGGAGCGTGCATGCAGCGGCTGCAGCGGGGCAGCGGCTGGAAAGGGGCAGCGGCTGCCTAGGGAGCGGGAGCCTGCGGCAGCAGCTCCAATGGGCCGATGCTGCACTGGGATCGGGAGCACGCGGGCAGCGGCTCTAGCCGGGCAGAGGCTGCAGCAGAGCGGGAGCGCTGGAGCGCTGAGGAGGCCGCTGCAGCGCTGACGCTCCTCAGAAGCAGCTGGACTCTCCTACCTGCTGCTGCAGAAATCTGTGGCAACACGTTGCTTTGGTGGAAGAACGTGAAGCAAGTTGAGCGTCACAGAGACACTAACTGCAGAAGAAGTGCTTCAGCAGCCACTTCAGATGACTGTGAAGGGTCTTTGATGCTGCACCAAAACTCAACGACAAATACTAGGTTTTTAAAGGCCAAGAATCTTTAGAGAAGAAAATTTCCAGAAAAATGGCTTTGGTTTGAGGAGAACATCCGTGAACAAAGAAAAACGGAAGCACTCCCCTCAGGACAACCTCGGGATACGTCACTTCACAGACTCGGCTGGAGGTTTTTACCCACATGGGCCCGGCCTCTTCTTCTGTCTGTCTCTGTATCTGCCTGAGAAAAGATCTGCAGATGGTTATGGCCACTGCCTCATTTCCAGTTTCCAATATTGTGCAAGTTTCTTTCTTGGCCAATTCTAATCTGGAAGAAGAGATGGAAGGGAACTGTGGAAAATGTAATTAATTCCCAGCTTAGCTGCACTGACAGAGTACAAAGCACCAGAGTGTAATGCCACATACTGTCTTTTTTCTAAGGCATAAATATGAGACTTACCAAATTATTTTCTAGATAAGAAATATCAAAGAATTTTCTAGAGAATTTCCCCTATTTTACAAAAAAAATTTTTTTGTTTTGCAAAAAATGAGAAGAAAATCTCATTTATTTTGTTAATGCATACCACCCATATAGGCGCTATACAGTTGAATGATTTTTTTTTCCCCAAGGATTAAAGTTCTTAACGTTGCGGTCACATGGAAATCATCCTTAATTTTAACCTAAAGATTGACTGGTGCATATTCTTCAGATATTTCAAGCAAAAATTAGCAGTAATGTATTATTTTTATCATCAGAAAAACGTTAACTGTCAATTACACACACACATGCATAATTATATAATACACACATCTCCATGTACGGCGGCACTTCAAAAAGCTCAGGGAAGATTCATATTATCTTTCAATTCTATTTTTCCACAAACATTTTGAAGTTCTCAGATACCCATATATGCAGGATGTTATAGGGCTTTTTACCTGTATACAGTGCTCGCTGTTTTCTATTCATAAAAAATTTAAATTAGAACCATAGAAGCATCATTATACCCTCCTTACAGGTTTCTTTCTAGATAGTAAAGGTCTATGAAACACATAAACACTGGTTAATAATATGCTTCATCTTCTTATCATATCTTCTCACCACAGACTTTTTCATTGCAGTATGGACAGAGGCTTAGATTTCATGTTTTAAGAGCATAAAAATATCCATCGACAGCAAGTTTTTATAAATAGAGGGTCTTGAAGGGTCTTAGATCCACAATTTCTTTTGGTAATTTTAAAAGATTATTATTATTTTTAACGGACACCTAATAACTGTACATATTTATGGGGTACATTGTGATTTTTTAAATTAAAAACCAAGCTGATTTTATTATTATTATCAATACCAAGCAAGTCTTTAAATCAATGAAAATTTAATTAAGCATAAAGTTACTTTCACATTTGTCTACAACCGTAGTAAATACAGTTCTTGGCATAAAGACACAGCCCTTGGAGTTTAAAACATCCCCAACTGCAAGATTACCTAAATAAATTTCCCATTATTGTTTATGTAATAGTGGGTGAGTTAATCAAATTAAAATAATTATACAATCTAGGATAAAATAAAATGGAAATAATTTACTCATGAAATTCATATTTAAATCATCTTTATTTACAAAGTAGTATCCTGAGAATTATAATTCCATTAAGCTTCAATTTGAGCAAAAAATGTAGTTACTTAAACTGAAAATGAAAGATAAGTCAAAATTATTTATGAAGAGAGACCAAAAATATCATCAGGTTTCTTGCTGTGCTTCTGGATTTCAGGAGCAGGCTCATTTGAGCACGGAATCGACCCTGAAGGGAACTCACCCCTACTTTCAGAATGTGGGGGTGGAGGTGAAAATCCAGCTCCTAGAGGAACATAAGGAGGAAATCCCCTCAGTGAATAGACATTTCTCATTGCAAATGGAGGTGGTGGCTGCACAGGGAAATCCCTTGGTAGATAATAATTTTGAGGAGCTCCATACATGCTTCCTGGAGGAGGTGGAGGAAAAGGAGGTTCTCTTCTCATGAATGGACCCCTCCTATCCACTGGAAACAATGGACCTCTGATTGCAGGAAAAGGTGGAGGAGCAAAGCCAGGGCCACTTGCTTCCCTTTCAGCAGCCACAGATGAATGAGGCACATTTACATCACCAAGGTCGTCTTTGGTATCATTTCTGCTGGATTCCGTTTGTGAGGGCTTTGGCCCATCCACTTTATCCAAAGAAGGCAGATTGAAACTTCTGAGTTCTGCTGGGCCAGACGGTCCACCAGGATCAGGATCAAATCCGTCTTGCCTTTGTGGAAGAAGAGCTGGATCAGAACATGGGTGGCCTGGTGGAGGAATCATCATCCTTCGGTGTTGTTCCCACGGAGGTGACAGGAACCCAGATGGAGGTGGTGGCTGCACAGGGAAATCCCTTGGCACATAATAATTTTGAGGAGCTCCATACATGCTTCCTGGAGGAGGTGGAGGAAAAGGAGGTTCTCTTCTCATGAATGGACCCCTCCTATCCACTGGAAACAATGGACCTCTGTTTGCAGGAAAAGGTGGAGGAGAAAAGCCAGGGCCACTTGCTTCCCTTTCAGCAGGCACAGATGAATGAGGCACATTTACATCACCAAGGTCGTCTTTGGTATCATTTCTGCTGGATTCCGTTTGTGAGGGCTTTGGCCCATCCACTTTATCCAGAGAAGGCAGATTGAAACTTCTGAGTTCTGCTGGTCCAGACGGTCCACCAGGATTAGAATCAAATCCGTCTTGCCTTCGTGGAAGAAGAGCTGGATCAGAACATGGGTGGCCTGGTGGAGGGATCCTCATCCTCCGGTGCTGTTCCCACGGAGGTGACAGGTACCCAGACGGTGCTCCATGAGAATCGGTTAACCTATCACAGCCCGATTCTCCTCTTTCATTGGTCATCTGGTGATCCAGAGTATTCTCTGGGCCTCTTGAGCCTCTTCCTCCTCCTCGCCCTGGAGTCAAAGGTGCGAGTCTGAGTGGAGAGAGAAAAGCTCTCGTTTCGGATGAAGGTCGACCCACTGGTGAGGCACCACATGGGGAATGCTCTCCGCCAAATGCTGTCTTTGGAACATCAACTACATATGGATCTTTTTTGAAAAGTTCAAATTTAAACTCTTTTGCAGCTAATTTTTGTCTCTTGGAAACATTTACTTTCCTTAAATACCTGAGGTGTCTTTCAGCAGTCTCAGCTGCCACCCAGCTGCCATGCGCTTCTTTCTCATAGGAAGTCATCTGCCCTTGATAAGAACGAACGCTTCTCTCCAATTCTTCTTCCGCATCTCTGGCTCTCCTTCTGTAGGTCTCCAGTTCCTCAGCTGCATGGCTCATCTTCTCTTCTACTTTGGAAAGTTTCTCCTCCTTCTCTAACCGGTCCTTTTCCTCTGCTATTAACTTCCTGTGGAGTTTCATTCCATTTTCTTGATACAGTTCAGTCATTCCTTTAAGTTTCTGCTGAAGCTTCTGATTTTCACTTTCCAACTGTGTGTTTTCTGACTGTAAAGATGCTTGTTCAGTCTGGAGATTTGTAATATGCTCTATAAGCTCTTCCTTTGTTTTATCTACTTCAGACAACTCAGTGTAAATTTGGTTTCTTTCTCCTTCTAGGGTTTTGAAAGAAGCACTTAACTTAGCAGTGTGAATCAGTTTCTTCAAAGCTCCTTTTGGCAGATCATCTAAGCGAGCACCATTTTGTGATTCACTCTTCATCTCCAATTCCAAGTCATCAGCCATCATGTCTTCTCCAAGCACAGCAGCCCAGTCTGTCATCTTGAGCAAGCGTTCAGCCAGAGACTTGATGTGATTTTCTTTATCACTCAGAACTCGTTCTGCCTGGACTTTGGAGTTTTCAAATAGTATTTTCTGTTTATTAAGTTCACTCACTTGTTCTTTCAATACTTCCGCTTCCTGTAAAAGCTGTTTCTGGCTTTCCTGAAGTTGGGAATTTTCATTCAAGGCGTCTTTTATTGCCACCTTCAGACGTTCTTCATTCATTTGAAATATTTTGCAGATTAGTTTGGCTTCAGCTACTTGTGACTGGATGGATTTCGATTCATCTTCTAGGGACTGTATCCTCTTTGAAATGTCCGCCATCAATTCATCTTGCTCACAATGTTTAGATTTCTGTTCCTTTAATTCTTTGGCTAGAAAGACTATTTCATCCTCAAGTTTAGATTTGGAGCTGCTCAGCTTTTCATAGGTTGCCTCCAAGCTTTGTGCTTCTGTTGACCCCTTCTCAAAGCTGGCATCCTTCACAGCTGACTCCAAGCCTTCATACTCCTCTTGAACAACGCAAAGTTTGTCAAGTAGTTTACATTTTTCTTCAATTAGTCCAGAAAGCTTTTCAGCAAGCTTTTTCTCTCTTCTTACATAAAGCCGGCTTCTCACCGATCGAACACTTCTCCACAAAAACAAGAGAATCAAAAATCCAGTAAGAGCCGCACATGTCACCAGTTCCCACGGAAAAGCAGGGCCTGGTCTCAGGTCTTCAGGCAATGCTGCCACAGTCCTGCACAGCTTTCCCAGGACCAGCCCCAAGTACGGCTGAGGGGCAGCCCCGGGCACCTCCATGGCGCCGAGGCTGCTCCGGCTGTGGCCACAGTAGCCACGGCCTGGCCGGGCCACCACCAGCAGCTGAGACAGCTCTGCGTTCTGTCGGGAACGCGAACCGGCCCCGGCGACAGCAGCAGACACAGCGCAGCCGGCCTTGAGGGGAGCCGGGGAGCACTGGCGCCCACCGGCCTCAGGCGTCCCCCACGCGCACCATGGTAACCAGGCCCCTTTGTGACGTCACTTCCGCCACGCGGTTCCGGAGCCTGCCCCCCCCCCCCGCGAGCCTGTGACACACGCTGTCCTAGCCACCCCCACCTCGGCTTGGTTTTGGCCGGGCCACCGCTGGATTTGAATCCATGTTTATAATGATGAAATCTGGGTAATCAGCATACTCATCACTCAAATATTTGTCATTTCTTTGTGCTGGGAAAATTCAAAATCCTCTCTTTTAGCTATTTGAAATTATCTAATAAATGTGTGCTGACTCTAGCCACCTTACAAAGCTGTAGATCAGTACAAATAGTTCCTCCTGTCCAGCTGCAACTTTGTATCTGTAACCTCTGCCTTTCCCCTCCTCGCCCTACCCTTCCCAGCCTCTAGTGACCACTAGTCTGCTACTTCTAGGAGATCAACTTTTCCTTTGGCAATTTTTTAAAGGAAATTTTGCGATTTTAATTTCTTTCAGAGGAGCATCCTTCCTTAGATATCTGCCAAGGAACAAAAGTGTTTTCTTTGGACTAACTTTGCCAAAATAGCCGTAGAATGTGGCAATGGGAAGAGGCGTGAGACACTCTGGGCTTCAGCTGGCCCAACGCTTTCTTTATAGGTAATGAAGCAAAGGTCTACAGTAAGTGCACTACTTGTCCAGGGCTGTTTAGCTATTTAGTGGCAGAAGTGTGTTGCATTTCGGGATCTGCTGGATGTCAGTGAGATGCTCTTTGTTTAAAAAACACTTTATTGAGGAATATTTTAGATACCTTGTAATCCACCCATTTCAGGTATGCAATTCAATGAGTTCTAGTAAGTTCATCAAGTTGTGCAGCCATCACCACAAATCAGTTTTAGAACATTTTCACCACACCAATAAGATCTCCTGTACCCATTTATTCTTTTTTTCCCCCAATTTTATTGGTTATGAATATTCACGGGATGCAAGGCTGATTGTCACCGTTCATGCCCAAGCTGTGATGGCCAGATTCATACTGGCCACATGACCGTTACATTTATTGTATCACCTTTATTGACTTTCATATGTTGAACCATCCTTGTATCCCTGGCATGAATCCCACTTCAGGTGCCTGAAACCTCTGCCAAGTTTCTCTTTTTGGTGCCCATAGGAGCCAGCCTGTGCCGCTGGTTCCCATGGAAACAGATCCCTGAGACACACCCTGCCTTGCAGCACGCACAAAGCACTTGCTCGCCCTTTGCCTTTTTTTTTTTTTTTTTTTTTTTTAGCCAGCCAGTTAGTTCCAACTTTCAGGACCCCAGGGGAATAAAATGAGGACTGTTCCAGAGGGGAGGCAGCTGCCCAGGTGTCTGGCCCAAGCTCCCAGCCCACCCTGCCCTCTGGGGAAAAGGGGGGCAAGCCTCAGGTCAGGGCACAGCTCCCCAGGAGCCCCTCGGCCTTTCAAGGCCAGGACAGCCCTGCTCCTTTGGCTCCCAGCACACTTCCAGGAGCAGGGACGTGCTGAGCGTTTTGAGTGTTCACGGTGCACTTGGGAGGAAGGTGTCTTTATCTCACTCTACGGATGATGACAGTGAGACCCAGAAAAGTAAAAGGGTTTGCCCAAGTCACAGGCTAGAAAGTGACAGAGCCGGGACATAAAGCCTGTTCCTTTCATCCCAAAGCGAGCATGGCGGTCAAGATGCACCCCAACCGATGACACACCCATGTTTCATATGTCAGCTTGGAGACTTGCTGATCACACTGCCCAGGACAGGCCTGGCCTTCCTTACTGTATGAACTGAAAAGGTAGGACCAGAGAAGCCCACCCCCAAACCAGTGCTGCCCTCTGGAGAGTCACCCTCCCGCTGCTCAGAGGTGCTTTCTTCGAAGTTAACAAGCTGTGCAACCAAACAGGTCAGGACGACTGCCCTGCCCACTGGGCCCCCCAGGCCCCGGGGCCTTGGGAAACTCCCACTGCAGCAGCCAACCTGGAGGATTCCCCTCATGCAACACAGATGTGAATGTTCCTGCCCCCTGCCATGACCCCCCCCCGCCACTGGTTCCTTTCCCAGGCAGGAGGGAATGGGGACCGAGGACGCCTGAGTAGGCTCCTTGCATGGGCCTCAGCGGTGGCCGTGCTGTGGGCACGTGGCCATTAGCAAACTCCCCAAGAGAGAGTCAGTTTTGCAAAAGTCTCTGGCAGCTATCAGACCAAGAAAAGGGGCGGAAGGCTGCAGGAGTGCCTGCCCTGTTAGCTACGAGCTTGAGCCTGATGGGTTGGAACTGTGCTTTTCCTCCCACGGTGGCAGGAGCCCGAGGGCAGGGCAGTTTGGAAGTGGAAAGGGAAGGAATCGTTTCAAGTCTGGATGAAGGCTGCGTTTCCTTATGTTGCAATTACTGAGCACGTCACACTGGAGGCGGCGGTGATGAGACGCGTTAGCTGACCAGGGTCTTATACTCTCATCCCAGGCAGGGGAGGGGCTTGGCAAGCCCCACCCACAAGTCTTGGGGTCTCCTGGACCTTCCTCATGACCCCCTCCACTCCAGGCCCAAGTTCAATCCCTCCTCCCCAGGACCCCAAGCCGGCAGGTGGAGCTCTTCCGTACCTTTCCCTCAGGCCCTTTCTACTGTTGGGCCTGGCTGAGGGGCAGAGACAGAGAAATTCCCCCTCGGGGTTTGGGCCCTGCCCCACCAAGAGCCCCTGCCTGAGACCAAGGCCCCTCTGGGAGGGGGGTGCGTCTCACCATGCATGTGGTGCCCGCTCTTTAAAGAAGGTCAATAAACACCTGTTGCCCCCCCAAAGCCCTCCTCTGGTTGCCACAGAACTCAGGGATGTCACCAGGACACTGAGCCAGCACAGCTGTGGAACTGGAAACCACTGAAAGCAGCTTTATTTGTGTCCACCTCTGGCCCTTGAAACCTCTTCTGCTGGCCAGTCCTCCCACGGCCAGATGGAAACCTGACAGGCCCAGGCTGCTTCTTGGTAGGGTAATACCCGTGGTCTCCACCACTTCACGTCACACAGCACTGCTCGGCTCACGTCCAGGCCCAACAATAAAAAGGGCCTGACGTCATCGTCAAGTCCCCTGCTTTGAAGTGGAGGCCGCTCCTGCTGCCCCGGCCTGGTGGGGAGGGAAGCCTCGGCCGGGCAGCAGGCGTGGTCAGCCTCCAGCTGAACTCTGCTCTGGGCTTGGTGGAGGTTGAAAGCTACACCTCTTTCTCTCATCGGCATCTCCAAGTGTCTTCAGAGCCCGGACATGGTCCCCACTGTCCCCCTGACTAGAATATTTTGTGTGGGCCTCAGAGAACCAAGGAGCCCCTGACGGGTAGTGGCAGCCCCACCTTCTCTTGGCCTGCGTCTGTTCACTGCCCAGGCTGCCTCCTGGGACTGGGCCTGTGAGATTGCACGCCGACTCTCTCACACGAGGCCCTCACCTGAGCCGTCGGCCCTCTCCTCAGCTCCGCCATCAAAGCAGCCAGCCTGTCTCTTGCCCTCTAGACTTTGGGGTGGGGGTGGGGGTGAGGCATCAGTCCACTGGATTTCTCCACCTGCGGAGGACACCTCAAAGCCTAAAGCTCTCTTTAAAGCCCTCTTCCTCTGGCTTGATGTGAACGAGGGCATCTCACCTCACCCTCTGGTCTCAGCTCACCTCCCTGATATCCCCGCCTCTAACCTCAACACTTGACTCCTTGGTACCCTTGGTGTGGGTGAGGGGTCAGGCCATCTCTTCTCTAAATGCGGCATCAATGTGGGCAGAGGTCAGGGGCTGGGCGGGGTCATCTCACGGCACACACCGGCCTCCCTCCCCACATGGGGCTGTGATCATCAGTGCTTGTACGAGGGTTGGAAGCTAACTGCTCCATGCTTGTCCAGAAAGTGCAAGGAAGGATTTGGGACCATGGAGGAGGGGCCCATGGTGTGGACCAGGCTGGCTGCCAGCCTCCTGGTTTGGTCCCTGGCATTTAGGCTCAGAGAGACAGGGTGCTAGGAGGTAAGATGGGAGGCCCAGAGGGTGGGGAGGGACACTGGCCACCACCACCCAGAGCAGGGCCTCAGGCTGACTCCAGAGAACTCAGTTATGTCCTGAAATGCCACCATCATACGTTGACTCCTTTGGGTAAGTATTGCCTTTGCTTTGCAGCCCACATCCAGTCTCTGCATCCTAGTTTCTCAGCCCTCAGGTAGATAAGCAACAAGTCCTGTCTCTTGGTTGATCCTTGTAAAGCGTTTAACACGCTTCCCGGTTGATACTCATAGCTCGATAAATACATGTTAACTCACACTGCTTGGCCCTTCGGGTAGCATGGGCAGGCTCTCGCCCACCAGGCGACCCTCTCTTAGCACAACTCGGCCAACTGGAGCTGCCCTGGCCAGTCACCTGAGACCTTGGATGCCTTGGCCCATCTGGCATTTCTTTGGCAGAATCTTCCATGGGGCCTTTCGCTGGGTGGCAAGGCTGGAGCGTCTGGCACAACAATTCGAGTTTGCAAATACAAAAGCCACATCTTAAACATCACAAATTAGAACTGTGGTTTGGCAAAATATTTTTGTGCTCCTTTGAGGACCTGAAACTCCAAGAATAGTAGAAAACAGAATGTCTGGGATATTTATATACAGGTTAAGAGTCTCTGATCCAAAAATCCAAACTCCTAAACTTTTTGAGTGCTAACATGACACTCAAAGGAAATGCTCATTGGAGCATTCTGCAAATGGATTCTCCAAATATTCCCAAATCTGAAAACATCCTAAATCCAAAATACTTTCCAAGCATTTTGGATAAGGGGTACTCAACCTGTATTTTAATGGGGAGAAGAGAATGACAAAGTTGACTGTGGGACCGCAGGCCGCCAGAGTCATCAGACAGCCATGTTACACATGGTGTAGACAGCTGGAAGCCAGGAGTCATCTCATGCACGCACCTGTCTCCAGAGGCCTGACGCAATACCTCAGACAATCAAGAGACGAACACTAGAATTTTGATTAGACTCAACACATCCACAATTCAACTCAATTTAAAATTGCCTCACATACTCTTGGTAGCAATAAAACTGCAGCCTTTGGAAGATAATCTGGTCCTATCTTTCAGTATTTTCCATGTGGATATTCTTTGTCCCATCAGTGTCACCTCTAGGCCCAAACCCAGAGAAATCTCTGAAGGACACCAGGATGCTCACTGCAGCATTGTGTAGGACAGCACAACCTGGACACAACCTGAGTGTCCACCCGTGGGGCACGGGGTAAATACATGATGGTAAAATCATAATTGATGCCGCTTTAAAAAAGAATGAGACGGTCCTCTCTACCCTGACATGGAAATAGAGGTCTGCAGGTTTGTGGATATCAGAGCAGATTTAAACACAGGTGTTCGGACAGCGTGACGGGACCTGAGCTGAGGGACAGGAAAGTGCAGCCTCAAGTCCCCGTGTCATTCCGCTTTCTCGCTCTCTTTCCCTGGGATCCAGAACCTCCGCCCTCCTTTTAGGCGCACTGGCTGGGGAAAGGCTGTGGCGGGAGCGGGAGCACGCGGGCAGCGGCTCAAGCGGGGCAGAGGCTGCAGCAGGATCAGGAGCGGGCGGGCAGCGGCCGGAGCCGGGCAGAGCCTGCAGGGGGAGCGGGAGCGCGCGGGCAACGGCTCCAGCCAGGCAGAGGCTGTAGCGGGATCGGGAGCGCGCAGGCAGCGGCTGGAGCAGGGCAGAGGCTGCAGCCAGATCGGGAGACCGGGGGCAGCGGCTGAGCGGTGCAGAGGCTGCAGCGCGACGGGAGTGCGCAGGCAGCGGCTCGAGCGGGACAGAGACTGGAGCGGGAGCAGGAGGGCGCGGACAACAGCTGGAGCTGGGCAAAGGCAGAGGCGGGAGCGGGACCGTGAGCGTGGGGGCAGCGGCGGGAGAGGGGCAGAGGCTGCAGCGGGATCAGGAGCGCCAGGGCAGCGGCTCGAACAGGGCAGAGGCTGCAGCTAGATCGGGAGTGGGCGGGCAGCGGCTCTAGCGGGGCAGAGGCTGCAGCGGGAGCGGGAGGGCGTGGGCAACAACTGGAGCTGGGCAAAGGCTGCGGAGAGGGCTGGAGCGCTAGCGTGCGGGCAGAAGCTCGAGCAGGGCAGAGGCTGCGGCGGGATTGGGAACGCGTGGGCAGCGCCTTGAGCAGGGCAGAGGCTGCGGCGGGATCAGGAGCGCGAGGGCAGCGGTTCCAGCCGGGCAGAGGCTGCAGCGAGATCGGGAGCGTGCGGGCAGCCGCTGGAGCGAGGCAGTGGCTGCAGCGGGATCGTGAGCATGGGCAGCGGCTCCAGCAGGGCAAAAGCTGCAGTGGGATCGGGAGCAAGCGGGCAGCAGCTCTAGCGGAGCAGAGGCTGGAGCGGGAGCAGGAGGGCGCGGGCAACAGCTGGAGCTGCGCCAAGGCGGAGGCGGCAGCGGGAGCGTGAGTGTGGGGGCAGCGGCGGGAGAGGGGCAGAGGCTCGAGAGGGGCAGAGGCTGCAGCGGGATCGGGAGCGCCAGGGCAGCCGCTCCAGCAGGGCAGAGGCTGCAGCGAGATGGGGAGCGCGCGGGCAGCGGCACGAACAGGGCAGAGGCTGCAGCGAGATCGGAAGCCGGCGGGCAGTGACTCTAGCGGGGCAGAGGCTGCAGCGGGAGCGGGAGGGCGTGGGCAACAGCTGGAGCTGGGCAAAGGCTGCGGTGAGGCGGGAGCAGGACGGGGTGGGAAACAGCACGAGCTGGGCAAAGACTGCGGCGGGAGCTGGAGCGCTAGCGTGCGGGCAGAAGCTCGAGCGGGGCAGAAGCTGCGGCGGGATCGGAGCGCGCGGGCAGCCGCTCGAGAGAGGCAGAGGCTGCAGCGGGATCTTGAGCGCGGGCAGCGGCTCCAGCAGGGCAAAAGCTGCATCAGGATCGGATCGGAAGCAAGTTGGCAGCAGCTCTAGCGGAGCAGAGGCTGGAGCGGGAGCAGGAGGGCGCGGGCAATAGCTGGAGCTGGGCAAAGGCGGAGGCGGGAGCGGGAGCGTGAGCGTGGGGGAAGCTGCTCGAGAGGGGCACGGGCTGCAGCGGGATCGGAAGGGCGCGGGCAGCGGCTCAAACAGGGCAGAGGCTGCAGAGGGATCGGGAGCGCACGGCAGCAGCTCGAACGGGGCAGAGGCTGCAGCGGGAGCAGGAGCGGGAGCGTGCATGCAGCGGCTGCAGCGGGGCAGCGGCTGGAAAGGGGCAGCGGCTGCCTAGGGAGCGGGAGCCTGCGGCAGCAGCTCCAATGGGCCGATGCTGCACTGGGATCGGGAGCACGCGGGCAGCGGCTCTAGCCGGGCAGAGGCTGCAGCAGAGCGGGAGCGCTGGAGCGCTGAGGAGGCCGCTGCAGCGCTGACGCTCCTCAGAAGCAGCTGGACTCTCCTACCTGCTGCTGCAGAAATCTGTGGCAACACGTTGCTTTGGTGGAAGAACGTGAAGCAAGTTGAGCGTCACAGAGACACTAACTGCAGAAGAAGTGCTTCAGCAGCCACTTCAGATGACTGTGAAGGGTCTTTGATGCTGCACCAAAACTCAACGACAAATACTAGGTTTTTAAAGGCCAAGAATCTTTAGAGAAGAAAATTTCCAGAAAAATGGCTTTGGTTTGAGGAGAACATCCGTGAACAAAGAAAAACGGAAGCACTCCCCTCAGGACAACCTCGGGATACGTCACTTCACAGACTCGGCTGGAGGTTTTTACCCACATGGGCCCGGCCTCTTCTTCTGTCTGTCTCTGTATCTGCCTGAGAAAAGATCTGCAGATGGTTATGGCCACTGCCTCATTTCCAGTTTCCAATATTGTGCAAGTTTCTTTCTTGGCCAATTCTAATCTGGAAGAAGAGATGGAAGGGAACTGTGGAAAATGTAATTAATTCCCAGCTTAGCTGCACTGACAGAGTACAAAGCACCAGAGTGTAATGCCACATACTGTCTTTTTTCTAAGGCATAAATATGAGACTTACCAAATTATTTTCTAGATAAGAAATATCAAAGAATTTTCTAGAGAATTTCCCCTATTTTACAAAAAAAAATTTTTTGTTTTGCAAAAAATGAGAAGAAAATCTCATTTATTTTGTTAATGCATACCACCCATATAGGCGCTATACAGTTGAATGATTTTTTTTTCCCCAAGGATTAAAGTTCTTAACGTTGCGGTCACATGGAAATCATCCTTAATTTTAACCTAAAGATTGACTGGTGCATATTCTTCAGATATTTCAAGCAAAAATTAGCAGTAATGTATTATTTTTATCATCAGAAAAACGTTAACTGTCAATTACACACACACATGCATAATTATATAATACACACATCTCCATGTACGGCGGCACTTCAAAAAGCTCAGGGAAGATTCATATTATCTTTCAATTCTATTTTTCCACAAACATTTTGAAGTTCTCAGATACCCATATATGCAGGATGTTATAGGGCTTTTTACCTGTATACAGTGCTCGCTGTTTTCTATTCATAAAAAATTTAAATTAGAACCATAGAAGCATCATTATACCCTCCTTACAGGTTTCTTTCTAGATAGTAAAGGTCTATGAAACACATAAACACTGGTTAATAATATGCTTCATCTTCTTATCATATCTTCTCACCACAGACTTTTTCATTGCAGTATGGACAGAGGCTTAGATTTCATGTTTTAAGAGCATAAAAATATCCATCGACAGCAAGTTTTTATAAATAGAGGGTCTTGAAGGGTCTTAGATCCACAATTTCTTTTGGTAATTTTAAAAGATTATTATTATTTTTAACGGACACCTAATAACTGTACATATTTATGGGGTACATTGTGATTTTTTAAATTAAAAACCAAGCTGATTTTATTATTATTATCAATACCAAGCAAGTCTTTAAATCAATGAAAATTTAATTAAGCATAAAGTTACTTTCACATTTGTCTACAACCGTAGTAAATACAGTTCTTGGCATAAAGACACAGCCCTTGGAGTTTAAAACATCCCCAACTGCAAGATTACCTAAATAAATTTCCCATTATTGTTTATGTAATAGTGGGTGAGTTAATCAAATTAAAATAATTATACAATCTAGGATAAAATAAAATGGAAATAATTTACTCATGAAATTCATATTTAAATCATCTTTATTTACAAAGTAGTATCCTGAGAATTATAATTCCATTAAGCTTCAATTTGAGCAAAAAATGTAGTTACTTAAACTGAAAATGAAAGATAAGTCAAAATTATTTATGAAGAGAGACCAAAAATATCATCAGGTTTCTTGCTGTGCTTCTGGATTTCAGGAGCAGGCTCATTTGAGCACGGAATCGACCCTGAAGGGAACTCACCCCTACTTTCAGAATGTGGGGGTGGAGGTGAAAATCCAGCTCCTAGAGGAACATAAGGAGGAAATCCCCTCAGTGAATAGACATTTCTCATTGCAAATGGAGGTGGTGGCTGCACAGGGAAATCCCTTGGTAGATAATAATTTTGAGGAGCTCCATACATGCTTCCTGGAGGAGGTGGAGGAAAAGGAGGTTCTCTTCTCATGAATGGACCCCTCCTATCCACTGGAAACAATGGACCTCTGATTGCAGGAAAAGGTGGAGGAGCAAAGCCAGGGCCACTTGCTTCCCTTTCAGCAGCCACAGATGAATGAGGCACATTTACATCACCAAGGTCGTCTTTGGTATCATTTCTGCTGGATTCCGTTTGTGAGGGCTTTGGCCCATCCACTTTATCCAAAGAAGGCAGATTGAAACTTCTGAGTTCTGCTGGGCCAGACGGTCCACCAGGATCAGGATCAAATCCGTCTTGCCTTTGTGGAAGAAGAGCTGGATCAGAACATGGGTGGCCTGGTGGAGGAATCATCATCCTTCGGTGTTGTTCCCACGGAGGTGACAGGAACCCAGATGGAGGTGGTGGCTGCACAGGGAAATCCCTTGGCACATAATAATTTTGAGGAGCTCCATACATGCTTCCTGGAGGAGGTGGAGGAAAAGGAGGTTCTCTTCTCATGAATGGACCCCTCCTATCCACTGGAAACAATGGACCTCTGTTTGCAGGAAAAGGTGGAGGAGAAAAGCCAGGGCCACTTGCTTCCCTTTCAGCAGGCACAGATGAATGAGGCACATTTACATCACCAAGGTCGTCTTTGGTATCATTTCTGCTGGATTCCGTTTGTGAGGGCTTTGGCCCATCCACTTTATCCAGAGAAGGCAGATTGAAACTTCTGAGTTCTGCTGGTCCAGACGGTCCACCAGGATTAGAATCAAATCCGTCTTGCCTTCGTGGAAGAAGAGCTGGATCAGAACATGGGTGGCCTGGTGGAGGGATCCTCATCCTCCGGTGCTGTTCCCACGGAGGTGACAGGTACCCAGACGGTGCTCCATGAGAATCGGTTAACCTATCACAGCCCGATTCTCCTCTTTCATTGGTCATCTGGTGATCCAGAGTATTCTCTGGGCCTCTTGAGCCTCTTCCTCCTCCTCGCCCTGGAGTCAAAGGTGCGAGTCTGAGTGGAGAGAGAAAAGCTCTCGTTTCGGATGAAGGTCGACCCACTGGTGAGGCACCACATGGGGAATGCTCTCCGCCAAATGCTGTCTTTGGAACATCAACTACATATGGATCTTTTTTGAAAAGTTCAAATTTAAACTCTTTTGCAGCTAATTTTTGTCTCTTGGAAACATTTACTTTCCTTAAATACCTGAGGTGTCTTTCAGCAGTCTCAGCTGCCACCCAGCTGCCATGCGCTTCTTTCTCATAGGAAGTCATCTGCCCTTGATAAGAACGAACGCTTCTCTCCAATTCTTCTTCCGCATCTCTGGCTCTCCTTCTGTAGGTCTCCAGTTCCTCAGCTGCATGGCTCATCTTCTCTTCTACTTTGGAAAGTTTCTCCTCCTTCTCTAACCGGTCCTTTTCCTCTGCTATTAACTTCCTGTGGAGTTTCATTCCATTTTCTTGATACAGTTCAGTCATTCCTTTAAGTTTCTGCTGAAGCTTCTGATTTTCACTTTCCAACTGTGTGTTTTCTGACTGTAAAGATGCTTGTTCAGTCTGGAGATTTGTAATATGCTCTATAAGCTCTTCCTTTGTTTTATCTACTTCAGACAACTCAGTGTAAATTTGGTTTCTTTCTCCTTCTAGGGTTTTGAAAGAAGCACTTAACTTAGCAGTGTGAATCAGTTTCTTCAAAGCTCCTTTTGGCAGATCATCTAAGCGAGCACCATTTTGTGATTCACTCTTCATCTCCAATTCCAAGTCATCAGCCATCATGTCTTCTCCAAGCACAGCAGCCCAGTCTGTCATCTTGAGCAAGCGTTCAGCCAGAGACTTGATGTGATTTTCTTTATCACTCAGAACTCGTTCTGCCTGGACTTTGGAGTTTTCAAATAGTATTTTCTGTTTATTAAGTTCACTCACTTGTTCTTTCAATACTTCCGCTTCCTGTAAAAGCTGTTTCTGGCTTTCCTGAAGTTGGGAATTTTCATTCAAGGCGTCTTTTATTGCCACCTTCAGACGTTCTTCATTCATTTGAAATATTTTGCAGATTAGTTTGGCTTCAGCTACTTGTGACTGGATGGATTTCGATTCATCTTCTAGGGACTGTATCCTCTTTGAAATGTCCGCCATCAATTCATCTTGCTCACAATGTTTAGATTTCTGTTCCTTTAATTCTTTGGCTAGAAAGACTATTTCATCCTCAAGTTTAGATTTGGAGCTGCTCAGCTTTTCATAGGTTGCCTCCAAGCTTTGTGCTTCTGTTGACCCCTTCTCAAAGCTGGCATCCTTCACAGCTGACTCCAAGCCTTCATACTCCTCTTGAACAACGCAAAGTTTGTCAAGTAGTTTACATTTTTCTTCAATTAGTCCAGAAAGCTTTTCAGCAAGCTTTTTCTCTCTTCTTACATAAAGCCGGCTTCTCACCGATCGAACACTTCTCCACAAAAACAAGAGAATCAAAAATCCAGTAAGAGCCGCACATGTCACCAGTTCCCACGGAAAAGCAGGGCCTGGTCTCAGGTCTTCAGGCAATGCTGCCACAGTCCTGCACAGCTTTCCCAGGACCAGCCCCAAGTACGGCTGAGGGGCAGCCCCGGGCACCTCCATGGCGCCGAGGCTGCTCCGGCTGTGGCCACAGTAGCCACGGCCTGGCCGGGCCACCACCAGCAGCTGAGACAGCTCTGTGTTCTGTCGGGAACGCGAACCGGCCCCGGCGACAGCAGCAGACACAGCGCAGCCGGCCTTGAGGGGAGCCGGGGAGCACTGGCGCCCACCGGCCTCAGGCGTCCCCCACGCGCACCATGGTAACCAGGCCCCTTTGTGACGTCACTTCCGCCACGCGGTTCCGGAGCCTGCCCCCCCCCCCCCCCCCCGCGCGCGAGCCTGTGACACACGCTGTCCTAGCCACCCCCACCTCGGCTTGGTTTTGGCCGGGCCACCGCTGGATTTGAATCCATGTTTATAATGATGAAATCTGGGTAATCAGCATACTCATCACTCAAATATTTGTCATTTCTTTGTGCTGGGAAAATTCAAAATCCTCTCTTTTAGCTATTTGAAATTATCTAATAAATGTGTGCTGACTCTAGCCACCTTACAAAGCTGTAGATCAGTACAAATAGTTCCTCCTGTCCAGCTGCAACTTTGTATCTGTAACCTCTGCCTTTCCCCTCCTCGCCCTACCCTTCCCAGCCTCTAGTGACCACTAGTCTGCTACTTCTAGGAGATCAACTTTTCCTTTGGCAATTTTTTAAAGGAAATTTTGCGATTTTAATTTCTTTCAGAGGAGCATCCTTCCTTAGATATCTGCCAAGGAACAAAAGTGTTTTCTTTGGACTAACTTTGCCAAAATAGCCGTAGAATGTGGCAATGGGAAGAGGCCTGAGACACTCTGGGCTTCAGCTGGCCCAATGCTTTCTTTATAGGTAATGAAGCAAAGGTCTACAGTAAGTGCACTACTTGTCCAGGGCTGTTTAGCTATTTAGTGGCAGAAGTGTGTTGTATTTCGGGATCTGCTGGATGTCAGTGAGATGCTCTTTGTTTAAAAAACACTTTATTGAGGAATATTTTAGATACCTTGTAATCCACCCATTTCAGGTATGCAATTCAATGAGTTCTAGTAAGTTCATCAAGTTGTGCAGCCATCACCACAAATCAGTTTTAGAACATTTTCACCACACCAATAAGATCTCCTGTACCCATTTATTCTTTTTTTCCCCCAATTTTATTGGTTATGAATATTCACGGGATGCAAGGCTGATTGTCACCGTTCATGCCCAAGCTGTGATGGCCAGATTCATACTGGCCACATGACCGTTACATTTATTGTATCACCTTTATTGACTTTCATATGTTGAACCATCCTTGTATCCCTGGCATGAATCCCACTTCAGGTGCCTGAAACCTCTGCCAAGTTTCTCTTTTTGGTGCCCATAGGAGCCAGCCTGTGCCGCTGGTTCCCATGGAAACAGATCCCTGAGACACACCCTGCCTTGCAGCACGCACAAAGCACTTGCTCGCCCTTTGCCTTTTTTTTTTTTTTTTTTTTTTTTTTTAGCCAGCCAGTTAGTTCCAACTTTCAGGACCCCAGGGGAATAAAATGAGGACTGTTCCAGAGGGGAGGCAGCTGCCCAGGTGTCTGGCCCAAGCTCCCAGCCCACCCTGCCCTCTGGGGAAAAGGGGGGCAAGCCTCAGGTCAGGGCACAGCTCCCCAGGAGCCCCTCGGCCTTTCAAGGCCAGGACAGCCCTGCTCCTTTGGCTCCCAGCACACTTCCAGGAGCAGGGACGTGCTGAGCGTTTTGAGTGTTCACGGTGCACTTGGGAGGAAGGTGTCTTTATCTCACTCTACGGATGATGACAGTGAGACCCAGAAAAGTAAAAGGGTTTGCCCAAGTCACAGGCTAGAAAGTGACAGAGCCGGGACATAAAGCCTGTTCCTTTCATCCCAAAGCGAGCATGGCGGTCAAGATGCACCCCAACCGATGACACACCCATGTTTCATATGTCAGCTTGGAGACTTGCTGATCACACTGCCCAGGACAGGCCTGGCCTTCCTTACTGTATGAACTGAAAAGGTAGGACCAGAGAAGCCCACCCCCAAACCAGTGCTGCCCTCTGGAGAGTCACCCTCCCGCTGCTCAGAGGTGCTTTCTTCGAAGTTAACAAGCTGTGCAACCAAACAGGTCAGGACGACTGCCCTGCCCACTGGGCCCCCCAGGCCCCGGGGCCTTGGGAAACTCCCACTGCAGCAGCCAACCTGGAGGGTTCCCCTCATGCAACACAGATGTGAATGTTCCTGCCCCCTGCCATGACCCCCCCCCGCCACTGGTTCCTTTCCCAGGCAGGAGGGAATGGGGACCGAGGACGCCTGAGTAGGCTCCTTGCATGGGCCTCAGCGGTGGCCGTGCTGTGGGCACGTGGCCATTAGCAAACTCCCCAAGAGAGAGTCAGTTTTGCAAAAGTCTCTGGCAGCTATCAGACCAAGAAAAGGGGCGGAAGGCTGCAGGAGTGCCTGCCCTGTTAGCTACGAGCTTGAGCCTGATGGGTTGGAACTGTGCTTTTCCTCCCACGGTGGCAGGAGCCCGAGGGCAGGGCAGTTTGGAAGTGGAAAGGGAAGGAATCGTTTCAAGTCTGGATGAAGGCTGCGTTTCCTTATGTTGCAATTACTGAGCACGTCACACTGGAGGCGGCGGTGATGAGACGCGTTAGCTGACCAGGGTCTTATACTCTCATCCCAGGCAGGGGAGGGGCTTGGCAAGCCCCACCCACAAGTCTTGGGGTCTCCTGGACCTTCCTCATGACCCCCTCCACTCCAGGCCCAAGTTCAATCCCTCCTCCCCAGGACCCCAAGCCGGCAGGTGGAGCTCTTCCGTACCTTTCCCTCAGGCCCTTTCTACTGTTGGGCCTGGCTGAGGGGCAGAGACAGAGAAATTCCCCCTCGGGGTTTGGGCCCTGCCCCACCAAGAGCCCCTGCCTGAGACCAAGGCCCCTCTGGGAGGGGGGTGCGTCTCACCATGCATGTGGTGCCCGCTCTTTAAAGAAGGTCAATAAACACCTGTTGCCCCCCCAAAGCCCTCCTCTGGTTGCCACAGAACTCAGGGATGTCACCAGGACACTGAGCCAGCACAGCTGTGGAACTGGAAACCACTGAAAGCAGCTTTATTTGTGTCCACCTCTGGCCCTTGAAACCTCTTCTGCTGGCCAGTCCTCCCACGGCCAGATGGAAACCTGACAGGCCCAGGCTGCTTCTTGGTAGGGTAATACCCGTGGTCTCCACCACTTCACGTCACACAGCACCGCTCGGCTCACGTCCAGGCCCAACAATAAAAAGGGCCTGACGTCATCGTCAAGTCCCCTGCTTTGAAGTGGAGGCCGCTCCTGCTGCCCCGGCCTGGTGGGGAGGGAAGCCTCGGCCGGGCAGCAGGCGTGGTCAGCCTCCAGCTGAACTCTGCTCTGGGCTTGGTGGAGGTTGAAAGCTACACCTCTTTCTCTCATCGGCATCTCCAAGGGTCTTCAGAGCCCGGACATGGTCCCCACTGTCCCCCTGACTAGAATATTTTGTGTGGGCCTCAGAGAACCAAGGAGCCCCTGACGGGTAGTGGCAGCCCCACCTTCTCTTGGCCTGCGTCTGTTCACTGCCCAGGCTGCCTCCTGGGACTGGGCCTGTGAGATTGCACGCCGACTCTCTCACACGAGGCCCTCACCTGAGCCGTCGGCCCTCTCCTCAGCTCCGCCATCAAAGCAGCCAGCCTGTCTCTTGCCCTCTAGACTTTGGGGTGGGGGTGGGGGTGAGGCATCAGTCCACTGGATTTCTCCACCTGCGGAGGACACCTCAAAGCCTAAAGCTCTCTTTAAAGCCCTCTTCCTCTGGCTTGATGTGAACGAGGGCATCTCACCTCACCCTCTGGTCTCAGCTCACCTCCCTGATATCCCCGCCTCTAACCTCAACACTTGACTCCTTGGTACCCTTGGTGTGGGTGAGGGGTCAGGCCATCTCTTCTCTAAATGCGGCATCAATGTGGGCAGAGGTCAGGGGCTGGGCGGGGTCATCTCACGGCACACACCGGCCTCCCTCCCCACATGGGGCTGTGATCATCAGTGCTTGTACGAGGGTTGGAAGCTAACTGCTCCATGCTTGTCCAGAAAGTGCAAGGAAGGATTTGGGACCATGGAGGAGGGGCCCATGGTGTGGACCAGGCTGGCTGCCAGCCTCCTGGTTTGGTCCCTGGCATTTAGGCTCAGAGAGACAGGGTGCTAGGAGGTAAGATGGGAGGCCCAGAGGGTGGGGAGGGACACTGGCCACCACCACCCAGAGCAGGGCCTCAGGCTGACTCCAGAGAACTCAGTTATGTCCTGAAATGCCACCATCATACGTTGACTCCTTTGGGTAAGTATTGCCTTTGCTTTGCAGCCCACATCCAGTCTCTGCATCCTAGTTTCTCAGCCCTCAGGTAGATAAGCAACAAGTCCTGTCTCTTGGTTGATCCTTGTAAAGCGTTTAACACGCTTCCCGGTTGATACTCATAGCTCGATAAATACATGTTAACTCACACTGCTTGGCCCTTCGGGTAGCATGGGCAGGCTCTCGCCCACCAGGCGACCCTCTCTTAGCACAACTCGGCCAACTGGAGCTGCCCTGGCCAGTCACCTGAGACCTTGGATGCCTTGGCCCATCTGGCATTTCTTTGGCAGAATCTTCCATGGGGCCTTTCGCTGGGTGGCAAGGCTGGAGCGTCTGGCACAACAATTCGAGTTTGCAAATACAAAAGCCACATCTTAAACATCACAAATTAGAACTGTGGTTTGGCAAAATATTTTTGTGCTCCTTTGAGGACCTGAAACTCCAAGAATAGTAGAAAACAGAATGTCTGGGATATTTATATACAGGTTAAGAGTCTCTGATCCAAAAATCCAAACTCCTAAACTTTTTGAGTGCTAACATGACACTCAAAGGAAATGCTCATTGGAGCATTCTGCAAATGGATTCTCCAAATATTCCCAAATCTGAAAACATCCTAAATCCAAAATACTTTCCAAGCATTTTGGATAAGGGGTACTCAACCTGTATTTTAATGGGGAGAAGAGAATGACAAAGTTGACTGTGGGACCGCAGGCCGCCAGAGTCATCAGACAGCCATGTTACACATGGTGTAGACAGCTGGAAGCCAGGAGTCATCTCATGCACGCACCTGTCTCCAGAGGCCTGACGCAATACCTCAGACAATCAAGAGACGAACACTAGAATTTTGATTAGACTCAACACATCCACAATTCAACTCAATTTAAAATTGCCTCACATACTCTTGGTAGCAATAAAACTGCAGCCTTTGGAAGATAATCTGGTCCTATCTTTCAGTATTTTCCATGTGGATATTCTTTGTCCCATCAGTGTCACCTCTAGGCCCAAACCCAGAGAAATCTCTGAAGGACACCAGGATGCTCACTGCAGCATTGTGTAGGACAGCACAACCTGGACACAACCTGAGTGTCCACCCGTGGGGCACGGGGTAAATACATGATGGTAAAATCATAATTGATGCCGCTTTAAAAAAGAATGAGACGGTCCTCTCTACCCTGACATGGAAATAGAGGTCTGCAGGTTTGTGGATATCAGAGCAGATTTAAACACAGGTGTTCGGACAGCGTGACGGGACCTGAGCTGAGGGACAGGAAAGTGCAGCCTCAAGTCCCCGTGTCATTCCGCTTTCTCGCTCTCTTTCCCTGGGATCCAGAACCTCCGCCCTCCTTTTAGGCGCACTGGCTGGGGAAAGGCTGTGGCGGGAGCGGGAGCACGCGGGCAGCGGCTCAAGTGGGGCAGAGGCTGCAGCAGGATCAGGAGCGGGCGGGCAGCGGCCGGAGCCCGGCAGAGCCTGCAGGGGGAGCGGGAGCGCGCGGGCAACGGCTCCAGCCAGGCAGAGGCTGTAGCGGGATCGGGAGCGCGCAGGCAGCGGCTGGAGCAGGGCAGAGGCTGCAGCCAGATCGGGAGACCGGGGGCAGCGGCTGAGCGGTGCAGAGGCTGCAGCGCGACGGGAGTGCGCAGGCAGCGGCTCGAGCGGGACAGAGGCTGGAGCGGGAGCAGGAGGGCGCGGACAACAGCTGGAGCTGGGCAAAGGCAGAGGCGGGAGCGGGACCGTGAGCGTGGGGGCAGCGGCGGGAGAGGGGCAGAGGCTGCAGCGGGATCAGGAGCGCCAGGGCAGCGGCTCGAACAGGGCAGAGGCTGCAGCTAGATCGGGAGTGGGCGGGCAGCGGCTCTAGCGGGGCAGAGGCTGCAGCGGGAGCGGGAGGGCGTGGGCAACAACTGGAGCTGGGCAAAGGCTGCGGAGAGGGCTGGAGCGCTAGCGTGCGGGCAGAAGCTCGAGCAGGGCAGAGGCTGCGGCGGGATTGGGAACGCGTGGGCAGCGCCTTGAGCAGGGCAGAGGCTGCGGCGGGATCAGGAGCGCGAGGGCAGCGGTTCCAGCCGGGCAGAGGCTGCAGCGAGATCGGGAGCGTGCGGGCAGCCGCTGGAGCGAGGCAGTGGCTGCAGCGGGATCGTGAGCATGGGCAGCGGCTCCAGCAGGGCAAAAGCTGCAGTGGGATCGGGAGCAAGCGGGCAGCAGCTCTAGCGGAGCAGAGGCTGGAGCGGGAGCAGGAGGGCGCGGGCAACAGCTGGAGCTGCGCCAAGGCGGAGGCGGCAGCGGGAGCGTGAGTGTGGGGGCAGCGGCGGGAGAGGGGCAGAGGCTCGAGAGGGGCAGAGGCTGCAGCGGGATCGGGAGCGCCAGGGCAGCCGCTCCAGCAGGGCAGAGGCTGCAGCGAGATGGGGAGCGCGCGGGCAGCGGCACGAACAGGGCAGAGGCTGCAGCGAGATCGGAAGCCGGCGGGCAGTGACTCTAGCGGGGCAGAGGCTGCAGCGGGAGCGGGAGGGCGTGGGCAACAGCTGGAGCTGGGCAAAGGCTGCGGTGAGGCGGGAGCAGGAGGGGGTGGGAAACAGCACGAGCTGGGCAAAGACTGCGGCGGGAGCTGGAGCGCTAGCGTGCGGGCAGAAGCTCGAGCGGGGCAGAGGCTGCGGCGGGATCGGGACCGCGCGGGCAGCGCCTGAACAGGGCAGAGGCTGCAGCGCGATCGGGAGCGCCAGGGCAGCGGCTCCAGCAGTGCAGAGACTGCAGCGAGATGGGGAGCGCGCGGGCAGCGGCTCGAACAGGGCAGAGGCTGCAGCGAGATCGGGAGCCGGCGGGCAGTGGCTCTAGCGGGGCAGAGGCTGCAGCGGGAGCGGGAGGGCGTGGGCAAAAGCTCGAGCTGGGCAAAGGCTGCGGTGGGGCGGGAGCAGGAGGGGGTGGGAAACAGCACGAGCTGGGCAAAGACTGCAGCGGGAGCTGGAGCGCTAGCATGCGGGCAGAAGCTCGAGCGGGGCAGAAGCTGCGGCGGGATCGGAGCGCGCGGGCAGCCGCTCGAGAGAGGCAGAGGCTGCAGCGGGATCTTGAGCGCGGGCAGCGGCTCCAGCAGGGCAAAAGCTGCAGCAGGATCGGATCGGAAGCAAGCGGGCAGCAGCTCTAGCGGAGCAGAGGCTGGAGCGGGAGCAGGAGGGCGCGGGCAATAGCTGGAGCTGGGCAAAGGCGGAGGCGGGAGCGGGAGCGTGAGCGTGGGGGAAGCTGCTCGAGAGGGGCACGGGCTGCAGCGGGATCGGAAGGGCGCGGGCAGCGGCTCAAACAGGGCAGAGGCTGCAGCGGGATCGGGAGCGCCAGGGCAGCGGCTCGAGCCAGGCAGAGGCTGCAGCGCGATCGGGAGCGCACGGCAGCAGCTCGAACGGGGCAGAGGCTGCAGCGGGAGCAGGAGCGGAAGCGTGCATGCAGCGGCTGCAGCGGGGCAGCGGCTGGAAAGGGGCAGAGGCTGGAAAGGGGCAGCGGCTGCCTAGGGAGCGGGAGCTGGCGGCAGCAGCTCCAATGGGCCGACGCTGCACTGGGATCGGGAGCACGCGGGCAGCGGCTCTAGCCGGGCAGAGGCTGCAGCAGAGCGGGAGCGCTGGAGCGCTGAGGAGGCCGCTGCAGCGCTGACGCTCCTCAGAAGCAGCTGGACTCTCCTACCTGCTGCTGCAGAAATCTGTGGCAACACGTTGCTTTGGTGGAAGAACGTGAAGCAAGTTGAGCGTCACAGAGACACTAACTGCAGAAGAAGTGCTTCAGCAGCCACTTCAGATGACTGTGAAGGGTCTTTGATGCTGCACCAAAACTCAACGACAAATACTAGGTTTTTAAAGGCCAAGAATCTTTAGAGAAGAAAATTTCCAGAAAAATGGCTTTGGTTTGAGGAGAACATCCGTGAACAAAGAAAAACGGAAGCACTCCCCTCAGGACAACCTCGGGATACGTCACTTCACAGACTCGGCTGGAGGTTTTTACCCACATGGGCCCGGCCTCTTCTTCTGTCTGTCTCTGTATCTGCCTGAGAAAAGATCTGCAGATGGTTATGGCCACTGCCTCATTTCCAGTTTCCAATATTGTGCAAGTTTCTTTCTTGGCCAATTCTAATCTGGAAGAAGAGATGGAAGGGAACTGTGGAAAATGTAATTAATTCCCAGCTTAGCTGCACTGACAGAGTACAAAGCACCAGAGTGTAATGCCACATACTGTCTTTTTTCTAAGGCATAAATATGAGACTTACCAAATTATTTTCTAGATAAGAAATATCAAAGAATTTTCTAGAGAATTTCCCCTATTTTACAAAAAAAAATTTTTGTTTTGCAAAAAATGAGAAGAAAATCTCATTTATTTTGTTAATGCATACCACCCATATTGGCGCTATACAGTTGAATGATTTTTTTTTCCCCAAGGATTAAAGTTCTTAACGTTGCGGTCACATGGAAATCATCCTTAATTTTAACCTAAAGATTGACTGGTGCATATTCTTCAGATATTTCAAGCAAAAATTAGCAGTAATGTATTATTTTTATCATCAGAAAAACGTTAACTGTCAATTACACACACACATGCATAATTATATAATACACACATCTCCATGTACGGCGGCACTTCAAAAAGCTCAGGGAAGATTCATATTATCTTTCAATTCTATTTTTCCACAAACATTTTGAAGTTCTCAGATACCCATATATGCAGGATGTTATAGGGCTTTTTACCTGTATACAGTGCTTGCTGTTTTCTATTCATAAAAAATTTAAATTAGAACCATAGAAGCATCATTATACCCTCCTTACAGGTTTCTTTCTAGATAGTAAAGGTCTATGAAACACATAAACACTGGTTAATAATATGCTTCATCTTCTTATCATATCTTCTCACCACAGACTTTTTCATTGCAGTATGGACAGAGGCTTAGATTTCATGTTTTAAGAGCATAAAAATATCCATCGACAGCAAGTTTTTATAAATAGAGGGTCTTGAAGGGTCTTAGATCCACAATTTCTTTTGGTAATTTTAAAAGATTATTATTATTTTTAACGGACACCTAATAACTGTACATATTTATGGGGTACATTGTGATTTTTTAAATTAAAAACCAAGCTGATTTTATTATTATTATCAATACCAAGCAAGTCTTTAAATCAATGAAAATTTAATTAAGCATAAAGTTACTTTCACATTTGTCTATAACCGTAGTAAATACAGTTCTTGGCATAAAGACACAGCCCTTGGAGTTTAAAACATCCCCAACTGCAAGATTACCTAAATAAATTTCCCATTATTGTTTATGTAATAGTGGGTGAGTTAATCAAATTAAAATAATTATACAATCTAGGATAAAATAAAATGGAAATAATTTACTCATGAAATTCATATTTAAATCATCTTTATTTACAAAGTAGTATCCTGAGAATTATAATTCCATTAAGCTTCAATTTGAGCAAAAAATGTAGTTACTTAAACTGAAAATGAAAGATAAGTCAAAATTATTTATGAAGAGAGACCAAAAATATCATCAGGTTTCTTGCTGTGCTTCTGGATTTCAGGAGCAGGCTCATTTGAGCACGGAATCGACCCTGAAGGGAACTCACCCCTACTTTCAGAATGTGGGGGTGGAGGTGAAAATCCAGCTCCTAGAGGAACATAAGGAGGAAATCCCCTCAGTGAATAGACATTTCTCATTGCAAATGGAGGTGGTGGCTGCACAGGGAAATCCCTTGGTAGATAATAATTTTGAGGAGCTCCATACATGCTTCCTGGAGGAGGTGGAGGAAAAGGAGGTTCTCTTCTCATGAATGGACCCCTCCTATCCACTGGAAACAATGGACCTCTGATTGCAGGAAAAGGTGGAGGAGCAAAGCCAGGGCCACTTGCTTCCCTTTCAGCAGCCACAGATGAATGAGGCACATTTACATCACCAAGGTCGTCTTTGGTATCATTTCTGCTGGATTCCCTTTGGGAGGGCTTTGGCCCATCCACTTTATCCAAAGAATTCAGGTTAAAACTTCTGAGTTCTGCTGGGCCAGACGGTCCACCAGGATCAGGATCAAATCCGTCTTGCCTTTGTGGAAGAAGAGCTGGATCAGAACATGGGTGGCCTGGTGGAGGAATCATCATCCTTCGGTGTTGTTCCCATGGAGGTGACAGGAACCCAGATGGAGGTGGTGGCTGCACAGGGAAATCCCTTGGCACATAATAATTTTGAGGAGCTCCATACATGCTTCCTGGAGGAGGTGGAGGAAAAGGAGGTTCTCTTCTCATGAATGGACCCCTCCTATCCACTGGAAACAATGGACCTCTGATTGCAGGAAAAGGTGGAGGAGCAAAGCCAGGGCCACTTGCTTCCCTTTCAGCAGGCACAGATGAATGAGGCACATTTATTTTACCAAGGTCGTCTTTGGTATCATTTCTGCTGGATTCCGTTTGTGAGGGCTTTGGCCCATCCACTTTATCCAAAGAAGGCAGATTGAAACTTCTGAGTTCTGCTGGGCCAGACGGTCCACCAGGATCAGGATCAAATCCGTCTTGCCTTTGTGGAAGAAGAGCTGGATCAGAACATGGGCGGCCTGGTGGAGGAATCATCATCCTTCGGTGTTGTTCCCACGGAGGTGACAGGAACCCAGATGGAGGTGGTGGCTGCACAGGGAAATCCCTTGGTACATAATGATTTTGAGGAGCTCCATACATGCTTCCTGGAGGAGGTGGAGGAAAAGGAGGTTCTCTTCTCATGAATGGACCCCTCCTATCCACTGGAAACAATGGACCTCTGATTGCAGGAAAAGGTGGAGGAGAAAAGCCAGGGCCACTTGCTTCCCTTTCAGCAGACACAGATGAATGAGGCACATTTACATCACCAAGGTTGTCTTTGGTATCATTTCTGCTGGATTCCGTTTGTGAGGGCTTTGGCCCATCCACTTTATACAAAGAAGGCAGATTGAAACTTCTGAGTTCTGCTGGGCCAGACGGTCCACCAGGATCAGGATCAAATCCGTCTTGCCTTTGTGGAAGAAGAGCTGGATCAGAACATGGGTGGCCTGGTGGAGGAATCATCATCCTTCGGTGTTGTTCCCACGGAGGTGACAGGAACCCAGATGGAGGTGGTGGCTGCACAGGGAAATCCCTTGGTACATAATAATTTTGAGGAGCTCCATACATGCTTCCTGGAGGAGGTGGAGGAAAAGGAGGTTCTCTTCTCATGAATGGACCCCTCCTATCCACTGGAAACAATGGACCTCTGTTTGCAGGAAAAGGTGGAGGAGCAAAGCCAGGGCCACTTGCTTCCCTTTCAGCAGACACAGATGAATGAGGCACATTTACATCACCAAGGTCGTCTTTGGTATCATTTCTGCTGGATTCCGTTTGTGAGGGCTTTGGCCCATCCACTTTATCCAAAGAAGGCAGATTGAAACTTCTGAGTTCTGCTGGGCCAGACGGTCCACCAGGATCAGGATCAAATCCGTCTTGCCTTTGTGGAAGAAGAGCTGGATCAGAACATGGGTGGCCTGGTGGAGGAATCATCATCCTTCGGTGTTGTTCCCACGGAGGTGACAGGAACCCAGATGGAGGTGGTGGCTGCACAGGGAAATCCCTTGGTACATAATAATTTTGAGGAGCTCCATACATGCTTCCTGGAGGAGGTGGAGGAAAAGGAGGTTCTCTTCTCATGAATGGACCCCTCCTATCCACTGGAAACAATGGACCTCTGTTTGCAGGAAAAGGTGGAGGAGCAAAGCCAGGGCCACTTGCTTCCCTTTCAGCAGACACAGATGAATGAGGCACATTTACATCACCAAGGTCGTCTTTGGTATCATTTCTGCTGGATTCCGTTTGTGAGGGCTTTGGCCCATCCACTTTATCCAAAGAAGGCAGATTGAAACTTCTGAGTTCTGCTGGGCCAGACGGTCCACCAGGATCAGGATCAAATCCGTCTTGCCTTTGTGGAAGAAGAGCTGGATCAGAACATGGGTGGCCTGGTGGAGGAATCATCATCCTTCGGTGTTGTTCCCACGGAGGTGACAGGAACCCAGATGGAGGTGGTGGCTGCACAGGGAAATCCCTTGGCACATAATAATTTTGAGGAGCTCCATACATGCTTCCTGGAGGAGGTGGAGGAAAAGGAGGTTCTCTTCTCATGAATGGACCCCTCCTATCCACTGGAAACAATGGACCTCTGTTTGCAGGAAAAGGTGGAGGAGAAAAGCCAGGGCCACTTGCTTCCCTTTCAGCAGGCACAGATGAATGAGGCACATTTACATCACCAAGGTCGTCTTTGGTATCATTTCTGCTGGATTCCGTTTGTGAGGGCTTTGGCCCATCCACTTTATCCAGAGAAGGCAGATTGAAACTTCTGAGTTCTGCTGGTCCAGACGGTCCACCAGGATTAGAATCAAATCCGTCTTGCCTTCGTGGAAGAAGAGCTGGATCAGAACATGGGTGGCCTGGTGGAGGGATCCTCATCCTCCGGTGCTGTTCCCACGGAGGTGACAGGTACCCAGACGGTGCTCCATGAGAATCGGTTAACCTATCACAGCCCGATTCTCCTCTTTCATTGGTCATCTGGTGATCCAGAGTATTCTCTGGGCCTCTTGAGCCTCTTCCTCCTCCTCGCCCTGGAGTCAAAGGTGCGAGTCTGAGTGGAGAGAGAAAAGCTCTCGTTTCGGATGAAGGTCGACCCACTGGTGAGGCACCACATGGGGAATGCTCTCCGCCAAATGCTGTCTTTGGAACATCAACTACATATGGATCTTTTTTGAAAAGTTCAAATTTAAACTCTTTTGCAGCTAATTTTTGTCTCTTGGAAACATTTACTTTCCTTAAATACCTGAGGTGTCTTTCAGCAGTCTCAGCTGCCACCCAGCTGCCATGCGCTTCTTTCTCATAGGAAGTCATCTGCCCTTGATAAGAACGAACGCTTCTCTCCAATTCTTCTTCCGCATCTCTGGCTCTCCTTCTGTAGGTCTCCAGTTCCTCAGCTGCATGGCTCATCTTCTCTTCTACTTTGGAAAGTTTCTCCTCCTTCTCTAACCGGTCCTTTTCCTCTGCTATTAACTTCCTGTGGAGTTTCATTCCATTTTCTTGATACAGTTCAGTCATTCCTTTAAGTTTCTGCTGAAGCTTCTGATTTTCACTTTCCAACTGTGTGTTTTCTGACTGTAAAGATGCTTGTTCAGTCTGGAGATTTGTAATATGCTCTATAAGCTCTTCCTTTGTTTTATCTACTTCAGACAACTCAGTGTAAATTTGGTTTCTTTCTCCTTCTAGGGTTTTGAAAGAAGCACTTAACTTAGCAGTGTGAATCAGTTTCTTCAAAGCTCCTTTTGGCAGATCATCTAAGCGAGCACCATTTTGTGATTCACTCTTCATCTCCAATTCCAAGTCATCAGCCATCATGTCTTCTCCAAGCACAGCAGCCCAGTCTGTCATCTTGAGCAAGCGTTCAGCCAGAGACTTGATGTGATTTTCTTTATCACTCAGAACTCGTTCTGCCTGGACTTTGGAGTTTTCAAATAGTATTTTCTGTTTATTAAGTTCACTCACTTGTTCTTTCAATACTTCCGCTTCCTGTAAAAGCTGTTTCTGGCTTTCCTGAAGTTGGGAATTTTCATTCAAGGCGTCTTTTATTGCCACCTTCAGACGTTCTTCATTCATTTGAAATATTTTGCAGATTAGTTTGGCTTCAGCTACTTGTGACTGGATGGATTTCGATTCATCTTCTAGGGACTGTATCCTCTTTGAAATGTCCGCCATCAATTCATCTTGCTCACAATGTTTAGATTTCTGTTCCTTTAATTCTTTGGCTAGAAAGACTATTTCATCCTCAAGTTTAGATTTGGAGCTGCTCAGCTTTTCATAGGTTGCCTCCAAGCTTTGTGCTTCTGTTGACCCCTTCTCAAAGCTGGCATCCTTCACAGCTGACTCCAAGCCTTCATACTCCTCTTGAACAACGCAAAGTTTGTCAAGTAGTTTACATTTTTCTTCAATTAGTCCAGAAAGCTTTTCAGCAAGCTTTTTCTCTCTTCTTACATAAAGCCGGCTTCTCACCGATCGAACACTTCTCCACAAAAACAAGAGAATCAAAAATCCAGTAAGAGCCGCACATGTCACCAGTTCCCACGGAAAAGCAGGGCCTGGTCTCAGGTCTTCAGGCAATGCTGCCACAGTCCTGCACAGCTTTCCCAGGACCAGCCCCAAGTACGGCTGAGGGGCAGCCCCGGGCACCTCCATGGCGCCGAGGCTGCTCCGGCTGTGGCCACAGTAGCCACGGCCTGGCCGGGCCACCACCAGCAGCTGAGACAGCTCTGCGTTCTGTCGGGAACGCGAACCGGCCCCGGCGACAGCAGCAGACACAGCGCAGCCGGCCTTGAGGGGAGCCGGGGAGCACTGGCGCCCACCGGCCTCAGGCGTCCCCCACGCGCACCATGGTAACCAGGCCCCTTTGTGACGTCACTTCCGCCACGCGGTTCCGGAGCCTGCCCCCCCCCCCCCCGCGAGCCTGTGACACACGCTGTCCTAGCCACCCCCACCTCGGCTTGGTTTTGGCCGGGCCACCGCTGGATTTGAATCCATGTTTATAATGATGAAATCTGGGTAATCAGCATACTCATCACTCAAATATTTGTCATTTCTTTGTGCTGGGAAAATTCAAAATCCTCTCTTTTAGCTATTTGAAATTATCTAATAAATGTGTGCTGACTCTAGCCACCTTACAAAGCTGTAGATCAGTACAAATAGTTCCTCCTGTCCAGCTGCAACTTTGTATCTGTAACCTCTGCCTTTCCCCTCCTCGCCCTACCCTTCCCAGCCTCTAGTGACCACTAGTCTGCTACTTCTAGGAGATCAACTTTTCCTTTGGCAATTTTTTAAAGGAAATTTTGCGATTTTAATTTCTTTCAGAGGAGCATCCTTCCTTAGATATCTGCCAAGGAACAAAAGTGTTTTCTTTGGACTAACTTTGCCAAAATAGCCGTAGAATGTGGCAATGGGAAGAGGCCTGAGACACTCTGGGCTTCAGCTGGCCCAACGCTTTCTTTATAGGTAATGAAGCAAAGGTCTACAGTAAGTGCACTACTTGTCCAGGGCTGTTTAGCTATTTAGTGGCAGAAGTGTGTTGTATTTCGGGATCTGCTGGATGTCAGTGAAATGCTCTTTGTTTAAAAAACACTTTATTGAGGAATATTTTAGATACCTTGTAATCCACCCATTTCAGGTATGCAATTCAATGAGTTCTAGTAAGTTCATCAAGTTGTGCAGCCATCACCACAAATCAGTTTTAGAACATTTTCACCACACCAATAAGATCTCCTGTACCCATTTATTCTTTTTTTCCCCCAATTTTATTGGTTATGAATATTCACGGGATGCAAGGCTGATTGTCACCGTTCATGCCCAAGCTGTGATGGCCAGATTCATACTGGCCACATGACCGTTACATTTATTGTATCACCTTTATTGACTTTCATATGTTGAACCATCCTTGTATCCCTGGCATGAATCCCACTTCAGGTGCCTGAAACCTCTGCCAAGTTTCTCTTTTTGGTGCCCATAGGAGCCAGCCTGTGCCGCTGGTTCCCATGGAAACAGATCCCTGAGACACACCCTGCCTTGCAGCACGCACAAAGCACTTGCTCGCCCTTTGCCTTTTTTTTTTTTTTTTTTTTTTTTTTAGCCAGCCAGTTAGTTCCAACTTTCAGGACCCCAGGGGAATAAAATGAGGACTGTTCCAGAGGGGAGGCAGCTGCCCAGGTGTCTGGCCCAAGCTCCCAGCCCACCCTGCCCTCTGGGGAAAAGGGGGGCAAGCCTCAGGTCAGGGCACAGCTCCCCAGGAGCCCCTCGGCCTTTCAAGGCCAGGACAGCCCTGCTCCTTTGGCTCCCAGCACACTTCCAGGAGCAGGGACGTGCTGAGCGTTTTGAGTGTTCACGGTGCACTTGGGAGGAAGGTGTCTTTATCTCACTCTACGGATGATGACAGTGAGACCCAGAAAAGTAAAAGGGTTTGCCCAAGTCACAGGCTAGAAAGTGACAGAGCCGGGACATAAAGCCTGTTCCTTTCATCCCAAAGCGAGCATGGCGGTCAAGATGCACCCCAACCGATGACACACCCATGTTTCATATGTCAGCTTGGAGACTTGCTGATCACACTGCCCAGGACAGGCCTGGCCTTCCTTACTGTATGAACTGAAAAGGTAGGACCAGAGAAGCCCACCCCCAAACCAGTGCTGCCCTCTGGAGAGTCACCCTCCCGCTGCTCAGAGGTGCTTTCTTCGAAGTTAACAAGCTGTGCAACCAAACAGGTCAGGACGACTGCCCTGCCCACTGGGCCCCCCAGGCCCCGGGGCCTTGGGAAACTCCCACTGCAGCAGCCAACCTGGAGGGTTCCCCTCATGCAACACAGATGTGAATGTTCCTGCCCCCTGCCATGACCCCCCCCCGCCACTGGTTCCTTTCCCAGGCAGGAGGGAATGGGGACCGAGGACGCCTGAGTAGGCTCCTTGCATGGGCCTCAGCGGTGGCCGTGCTGTGGGCACGTGGCCATTAGCAAACTCCCCAAGAGAGAGTCAGTTTTGCAAAAGTCTCTGGCAGCTATCAGACCAAGAAAAGGGGCAGAAGGCTGCAGGAGTGCCTGCCCTGTTAGCTACGAGCTTGAGCCTGATGGGTTGGAACTGTGCTTTTCCTCCCACGGTGGCAGGAGCCCGAGGGCAGGGCAGTTTGGAAGTGGAAAGGGAAGGAATCGTTTCAAGTCTGGATGAAGGCTGCGTTTCCTTATGTTGCAATTACTGAGCACGTCACACTGGAGGCGGCGGTGATGAGACGCGTTAGCTGACCAGGGTCTTATACTCTCATCCCAGGCAGGGGAGGGGCTTGGCAAGCCCCACCCACAAGTCTTGGGGTCTCCTGGACCTTCCTCATGACCCCCTCCACTCCAGGCCCAAGTTCAATCCCTCCTCCCCAGGACCCCAAGCCGGCAGGTGGAGCTCTTCCGTACCTTTCCCTCAGGCCCTTTCTACTGTTGGGCCTGGCTGAGGGGCAGAGACAGAGAAATTCCCCCTCGGGGTTTGGGCCCTGCCCCACCAAGAGCCCCTGCCTGAGACCAAGGCCCCTCTGGGAGGGGGGTGCGTCTCACCATGCATGTGGTGCCCGCTCTTTAAAGAAGGTCAATAAACACCTGTTGCCCCCCCAAAGCCCTCCTCTGGTTGCCACAGAACTCAGGGATGTCACCAGGACACTGAGCCAGCACAGCTGTGGAACTGGAAACCACTGAAAGCAGCTTTATTTGTGTCCACCTCTGGCCCTTGAAACCTCTTCTGCTGGCCAGTCCTCCCACGGCCAGATGGAAACCTGACAGGCCCAGGCTGCTTCTTGGTAGGGTAATACCCGTGGTCTCCACCACTTCACGTCACACAGCACCGCTCGGCTCACGTCCAGGCCCAACAATAAAAAGGGCCTGACGTCATCGTCAAGTCCCCTGCTTTGAAGTGGAGGCCGCTCCTGCTGCCCCGGCCTGGTGGGGAGGGAAGCCTCGGCCGGGCAGCAGGCGTGGTCAGCCTCCAGCTGAACTCTGCTCTGGGCTTGGTGGAGGTTGAAAGCTACACCTCTTTCTCTCATCGGCATCTCCAAGGGTCTTCAGAGCCCGGACATGGTCCCCACTGTCCCCCTGACTAGAATATTTTGTGTGGGCCTCAGAGAACCAAGGAGCCCCTGACGGGTAGTGGCAGCCCCACCTTCTCTTGGCCTGCGTCTGTTCACTGCCCAGGCTGCCTCCTGGGACTGGGCCTGTGAGATTGCACGCCGACTCTCTCACACGAGGCCCTCACCTGAGCCGTCGGCCCTCTCCTCAGCTCCGCCATCAAAGCAGCCAGCCTGTCTCTTGCCCTCTAGACTTTGGGGTGGGGGTGGGGGTGAGGCATCAGTCCACTGGATTTCTCCACCTGCGGAGGACACCTCAAAGCCTAAAGCTCTCTTTAAAGCCCTCTTCCTCTGGCTTGATGTGAACGAGGGCATCTCACCTCACCCTCTGGTCTCAGCTCACCTCCCTGATATCCCCGCCTCTAACCTCAACACTTGACTCCTTGGTACCCTTGGTGTGGGTGAGGGGTCAGGCCATCTCTTCTCTAAATGCGGCATCAATGTGGGCAGAGGTCAGGGGCTGGGCGGGGTCATCTCACGGCACACACCGGCCTCCCTCCCCACATGGGGCTGTGATCATCAGTGCTTGTACGAGGGTTGGAAGCTAACTGCTCCATGCTTGTCCAGAAAGTGCAAGGAAGGATTTGGGACCATGGAGGAGGGGCCCATGGTGTGGACCAGGCTGGCTGCCAGCCTCCTGGTTTGGTCCCTGGCATTTAGGCTCAGAGAGACAGGGTGCTAGGAGGTAAGATGGGAGGCCCAGAGGGTGGGGAGGGACACTGGCCACCACCACCCAGAGCAGGGCCTCAGGCTGACTCCAGAGAACTCAGTTATGTCCTGAAATGCCACCATCATACGTTGACTCCTTTGGGTAAGTATTGCCTTTGCTTTGCAGCCCACATCCAGTCTCTGCATCCTAGTTTCTCAGCCCTCAGGTAGATAAGCAACAAGTCCTGTCTCTTGGTTGATCCTTGTAAAGCGTTTAACACGCTTCCCGGTTGATACTCATAGCTCGATAAATACATGTTAACTCACACTGCTTGGCCCTTCGGGTAGCATGGGCAGGCTCTCGCCCACCAGGCGACCCTCTCTTAGCACAACTCGGCCAACTGGAGCTGCCCTGGCCAGTCACCTGAGACCTTGGATGCCTTGGCCCATCTGGCATTTCTTTGGCAGAATCTTCCATGGGGCCTTTCGCTGGGTGGCAAGGCTGGAGCGTCTGGCACAACAATTCGAGTTTGCAAATACAAAAGCCACATCTTAAACATCACAAATTAGAACTGTGGTTTGGCAAAATATTTTTGTGCTCCTTTGAGGACCTGAAACTCCAAGAATAGTAGAAAACAGAATGTCTGGGATATTTATATACAGGTTAAGAGTCTCTGATCCAAAAATCCAAACTCCTAAACTTTTTGAGTGCTAACATGACACTCAAAGGAAATGCTCATTGGAGCATTCTGCAAATGGATTCTCCAAATATTCCCAAATCTGAAAACATCCTAAATCCAAAATACTTTCCAAGCATTTTGGATAAGGGGTACTCAACCTGTATTTTAATGGGGAGAAGAGAATGACAAAGTTGACTGTGGGACCGCAGGCCGCCAGAGTCATCAGACAGCCATGTTACACATGGTGTAGACAGCTGGAAGCCAGGAGTCATCTCATGCACGCACCTGTCTCCAGAGGCCTGACGCAATACCTCAGACAATCAAGAGACGAACACTAGAATTTTGATTAGACTCAACACATCCACAATTCAACTCAATTTAAAATTGCCTCACATACTCTTGGTAGCAATAAAACTGCAGCCTTTGGAAGATAATCTGGTCCTATCTTTCAGTATTTTCCATGTGGATATTCTTTGTCCCATCAGTGTCACCTCTAGGCCCAAACCCAGAGAAATCTCTGAAGGACACCAGGATGCTCACTGCAGCATTGTGTAGGACAGCACAACCTGGACACAACCTGAGTGTCCACCCGTGGGGCACGGGGTAAATACATGATGGTAAAATCATAATTGATGCCGCTTTAAAAAAGAATGAGACGGTCCTCTCTACCCTGACATGGAAATAGAGGTCTGCAGGTTTGTGGATATCAGAGCAGATTTAAACACAGGTGTTCGGACAGCGTGACGGGACCTGAGCTGAGGGACAGGAAAGTGCAGCCTCAAGTCCCCGTGTCATTCCGCTTTCTCGCTCTCTTTCCCTGGGATCCAGAACCTCCGCCCTCCTTTTAGGCGCACTGGCTGGGGAAAGGCTGTGGCGGGAGCGGGAGCACGCGGGCAGCGGCTCAAGCGGGGCAGAGGCTGCAGCAGGATCAGGAGCCGGCGGGCAGCGGCCGGAGCCGGGCAGAGCCTGCAGGGGGAGCGGGAGCGCGCGGGCAACGGCTCCAGCCAGGCAGAGGCTGTAGCGGGATCGGGAGCGCGCAGGCAGCGGCTGGAGCAGGGCAGAGGCTGCAGCCAGATCGGGAGACCGGGGGCAGCGGCTGAGCGGTGCAGAGGCTGCAGCGCGACGGGAGTGCGCAGGCAGCGGCTCGAGCGGGACAGAGGCTGGAGCGGGAGCAGGAGGGCGCGGACAACAGCTGGAGCTGGGCAAAGGCAGAGGCGGGAGCGGGACCGTGAGCGTGGGGGCAGCGGCGGGAGAGGGGCAGAGGCTGCAGCGGGATCAGGAGCGCCAGGGCAGCGGCTCGAACAGGGCAGAGGCTGCAGCTAGATCGGGAGTGGGCGGGCAGCGGCTCTAGCGGGGCAGAGGCTGCAGCGGGAGCGGGAGGGCGTGGGCAACAACTGGAGCTGGGCAAAGGCTGCGGAGAGGGCTGGAGCGCTAGCGTGCGGGCAGAAGCTCGAGCAGGGCAGAGGCTGCGGCGGGATTGGGAACGCGTGGGCAGCGCCTTGAGCAGGGCAGAGGCTGCGGCGGGATCAGGAGCGCGAGGGCAGCGGTTCCAGCCGGGCAGAGGCTGCAGCGAGATCGGGAGCGTGCGGGCAGCCGCTGGAGCGAGGCAGTGGCTGCAGCGGGATCGTGAGCATGGGCAGCGGCTCCAGCAGGGCAAAAGCTGCAGTGGGATCGGGAGCAAGCGGGCAGCAGCTCTAGCGGAGCAGAGGCTGGAGCGGGAGCAGGAGGGCGCGGGCAACAGCTGGAGCTGCGCCAAGGCGGAGGCGGCAGCGGGAGCGTGAGTGTGGGGGCAGCGGCGGGAGAGGGGCAGAGGCTCGAGAGGGGCAGAGGCTGCAGCGGGATCGGGAGCGCCAGGGCAGCCGCTCCAGCAGGGCAGAGGCTGCAGCGAGATGGGGAGCGCGCGGGCAGCGGCACGAACAGGGCAGAGGCTGCAGCGAGATCGGAAGCCGGCGGGCAGTGACTCTAGCGGGGCAGAGGCTGCAGCGGGAGCGGGAGGGCGTGGGCAACAGCTGGAGCTGGGCAAAGGCTGCGGTGAGGCGGGAGCAGGAGGGGGTGGGAAACAGCACGAGCTGGGCAAAGACTGCGGCGGGAGCTGGAGCGCTAGCGTGCGGGCAGAAGCTCGAGCGGGGCAGAGGCTGCGGCGGGATCGGGACCGCGCGGGCAGCGCCTGAACAGGGCAGAGGCTGCAGCGCGATCGGGAGCGCCAGGGCAGCGGCTCCAGCAGTGCAGAGACTGCAGCGAGATGGGGAGCGCGCGGGCAGCGGCTCGAACAGGGCAGAGGCTGCAGCGAGATCGGGAGCCGGCGGGCAGTGGCTCTAGCGGGGCAGAGGCTGCAGCGGGAGCGGGAGGGCGTGGGCAAAAGCTCGAGCTGGGCAAAGGCTGCGGTGGGGCGGGAGCAGGAGGGGGTGGGAAACAGCACGAGCTGGGCAAAGACTGCAGCGGGAGCTGGAGCGCTAGCATGCGGGCAGAAGCTCGAGCGGGGCAGAAGCTGCGGCGGGATCGGAGCGCGCGGGCAGCCGCTCGAGAGAGGCAGAGGCTGCAGCGGGATCTTGAGCGCGGGCAGCGGCTCCAGCAGGGCAAAAGCTGCAGCAGGATCGGATCGGAAGCAAGCGGGCAGCAGCTCTAGCGGAGCAGAGGCTGGAGCGGGAGCAGGAGGGCGCGGGCAATAGCTGGAGCTGGGCAAAGGCGGAGGCGGGAGCGGGAGCGTGAGCGTGGGGGAAGCTGCTCGAGAGGGGCACGGGCTGCAGCGGGATCGGAAGGGCGCGGGCAGCGGCTCAAACAGGGCAGAGGCTGCAGCGGGATCGGGAGCGCCAGGGCAGCGGCTCGAGCCAGGCAGAGGCTGCAGCGCGATCGGGAGCGCACGGCAGCAGCTCGAACGGGGCAGAGGCTGCAGCGGGAGCAGGAGCGGAAGCGTGCATGCAGCGGCTGCAGCGGGGCAGCGGCTGGAAAGGGGCAGAGGCTGGAAAGGGGCAGCGGCTGCCTAGGGAGCGGGAGCTGGCGGCAGCAGCTCCAATGGGCCGACGCTGCACTGGGATCGGGAGCACGCGGGCAGCGGCTCTAGCCGGGCAGAGGCTGCAGCAGAGCGGGAGCGCTGGAGCGCTGAGGAGGCCGCTGCAGCGCTGACGCTCCTCAGAAGCAGCTGGACTCTCCTACCTGCTGCTGCAGAAATCTGTGGCAACACGTTGCTTTGGTGGAAGAACGTGAAGCAAGTTGAGCGTCACAGAGACACTAACTGCAGAAGAAGTGCTTCAGCAGCCACTTCAGATGACTGTGAAGGGTCTTTGATGCTGCACCAAAACTCAACGACAAATACTAGGTTTTTAAAGGCCAAGAATCTTTAGAGAAGAAAATTTCCAGAAAAATGGCTTTGGTTTGAGGAGAACATCCGTGAACAAAGAAAAACGGAAGCACTCCCCTCAGGACAACCTCGGGATACGTCACTTCACAGACTCGGCTGGAGGTTTTTACCCACATGGGCCCGGCCTCTTCTTCTGTCTGTCTCTGTATCTGCCTGAGAAAAGATCTGCAGATGGTTATGGCCACTGCCTCATTTCCAGTTTCCAATATTGTGCAAGTTTCTTTCTTGGCCAATTCTAATCTGGAAGAAGAGATGGAAGGGAACTGTGGAAAATGTAATTAATTCCCAGCTTAGCTGCACTGACAGAGTACAAAGCACCAGAGTGTAATGCCACATACTGTCTTTTTTCTAAGGCATAAATATGAGACTTACCAAATTATTTTCTAGATAAGAAATATCAAAGAATTTTCTAGAGAATTTCCCCTATTTTACAAAAAAAAATTTTTGTTTTGCAAAAAATGAGAAGAAAATCTCATTTATTTTGTTAATGCATACCACCCATATTGGCGCTATACAGTTGAATGATTTTTTTTTCCCCAAGGATTAAAGTTCTTAACGTTGCGGTCACATGGAAATCATCCTTAATTTTAACCTAAAGATTGACTGGTGCATATTCTTCAGATATTTCAAGCAAAAATTAGCAGTAATGTATTATTTTTATCATCAGAAAAACGTTAACTGTCAATTACACACACACATGCATAATTATATAATACACACATCTCCATGTACGGCGGCACTTCAAAAAGCTCAGGGAAGATTCATATTATCTTTCAATTCTATTTTTCCACAAACATTTTGAAGTTCTCAGATACCCATATATGCAGGATGTTATAGGGCTTTTTACCTGTATACAGTGCTTGCTGTTTTCTATTCATAAAAAATTTAAATTAGAACCATAGAAGCATCATTATACCCTCCTTACAGGTTTCTTTCTAGATAGTAAAGGTCTATGAAACACATAAACACTGGTTAATAATATGCTTCATCTTCTTATCATATCTTCTCACCACAGACTTTTTCATTGCAGTATGGACAGAGGCTTAGATTTCATGTTTTAAGAGCATAAAAATATCCATCGACAGCAAGTTTTTATAAATAGAGGGTCTTGAAGGGTCTTAGATCCACAATTTCTTTTGGTAATTTTAAAAGATTATTATTATTTTTAACGGACACCTAATAACTGTACATATTTATGGGGTACATTGTGATTTTTTAAATTAAAAACCAAGCTGATTTTATTATTATTATCAATACCAAGCAAGTCTTTAAATCAATGAAAATTTAATTAAGCATAAAGTTACTTTCACATTTGTCTATAACCGTAGTAAATACAGTTCTTGGCATAAAGACACAGCCCTTGGAGTTTAAAACATCCCCAACTGCAAGATTACCTAAATAAATTTCCCATTATTGTTTATGTAATAGTGGGTGAGTTAATCAAATTAAAATAATTATACAATCTAGGATAAAATAAAATGGAAATAATTTACTCATGAAATTCATATTTAAATCATCTTTATTTACAAAGTAGTATCCTGAGAATTATAATTCCATTAAGCTTCAATTTGAGCAAAAAATGTAGTTACTTAAACTGAAAATGAAAGATAAGTCAAAATTATTTATGAAGAGAGACCAAAAATATCATCAGGTTTCTTGCTGTGCTTCTGGATTTCAGGAGCAGGCTCATTTGAGCACGGAATCGACCCTGAAGGGAACTCACCCCTACTTTCAGAATGTGGGGGTGGAGGTGAAAATCCAGCTCCTAGAGGAACATAAGGAGGAAATCCCCTCAGTGAATAGACATTTCTCATTGCAAATGGAGGTGGTGGCTGCACAGGGAAATCCCTTGGTAGATAATAATTTTGAGGAGCTCCATACATGCTTCCTGGAGGAGGTGGAGGAAAAGGAGGTTCTCTTCTCATGAATGGACCCCTCCTATCCACTGGAAACAATGGACCTCTGATTGCAGGAAAAGGTGGAGGAGCAAAGCCAGGGCCACTTGCTTCCCTTTCAGCAGCCACAGATGAATGAGGCACATTTACATCACCAAGGTCGTCTTTGGTATCATTTCTGCTGGATTCCCTTTGGGAGGGCTTTGGCCCATCCACTTTATCCAAAGAATTCAGGTTAAAACTTCTGAGTTCTGCTGGGCCAGACGGTCCACCAGGATCAGGATCAAATCCGTCTTGCCTTTGTGGAAGAAGAGCTGGATCAGAACATGGGTGGCCTGGTGAGGAATCATCATCCTTCGGTGTTGTTCCCATGGAGGTGACAGGAACCCAGATGGAGGTGGTGGCTGCACAGGGAAATCCTTGGCACATAATAATTTTGAGGGAGCTCCATACATGCTTCCTGGAGGAGGTGGAGGAAAAGGAGGTTCTCTTCTCATGAATGGACCCCTCCTATCCACTGGAAACAATGGACCTCTGATTGCAGGAAAAGGTGGAGGAGCAAAGCCAGGGCCACTTGCTTCCCTTTCAGCAGGCACAGATGAATGAGGCACATTTATTTTACCAAGGTCGTCTTTGGTATCATTTCTGCTGGATTCCGTTTGTGAGGGCTTTGGCCATCCACTTTATCCAAAGAAGGCAGATTGAAACTTCTGAGTTCTGCTGGGCCAGACGGTCCACCAGGATCAGGATCAAATCCGTCTTGCCTTTGTGGAAGAAGAGCTGGATCAGAACATGGGCGGCCTGGTGGAGGAATCATCATCCTTCGGTGTTGTTCCCACGGAGGTGACAGGAACCCAGATGGAGGTGGTGGCTGCACAGGGAAATCCCTTGGTACATAATGATTTTGAGGAGCTCCATACATGCTTCCTGGAGGAGGTGGAGGAAAAGGAGGTTCTCTTCTCATGAATGGACCCCTCCTATCCACTGGAAACAATGGACCTCTGATTGCAGGAAAAGGTGGAGGAGAAAAGCCAGGGCCACTTGCTTCCCTTTCAGCAGACACAGATGAATGAGGCACATTTACATCACCAAGGTTGTCTTTGGTATCATTTCTGCTGGATTCCGTTTGTGAGGGCTTTGGCCCATCCACTTTATACAAAGAAGGCAGATTGAAACTTCTGAGTTCTGCTGGGCCAGACGGTCCACCTGGATCAGGATCAAATCCGTCTTGCCTTTGTGGAAGAAGAGCTGGATCAGAACATGGGTGGCCTGGTGGAGGAATCATCATCCTTCGGTGTTGTTCCCACGGAGGTGACAGGAACCCAGATGGAGGTGGTGGCTGCACAGGGAAATCCCTTGGTACATAATAATTTTGAGGAGCTCCATACATGCTTCCTGGAGGAGGTGAGGGAAAAGGAGGTTCTCTTCTCATGAATGGACCCCTCCTATCCACTGGAAACAATGGACCTCTGTTTGCAGGAAAAGGTGGAGGAGCAAAGCCAGGGCCACTTGCTTCCCTTTCAGCAGACACAGATGAATGAGGCACATTTACATCACCAAGGTCGTCTTTGGTATCATTTCTGCTGGATTCCGTTTGTGAGGGCTTTGGCCCATCCACTTTATCCAAAGAAGGCAGATTGAAACTTCTGAGTTCTGCTGGGCCAGACGGTCCACCAGGATCAGGATCAAATCCGTCTTGCCTTTGTGGAAGAAGAGCTGGATCAGAACATGGGTGGCCTGGTGGAGGAATCATCATCCTTCGGTGTTGTTCCCACGGAGGTGACAGGAACCCAGATGGAGGTGGTGGCTGCACAGGGAAATCCCTTGGTACATAATAATTTTGAGGAGCTCCATACATGCTTCCTGGAGGAGGTGGAGGAAAAGGAGGTTCTCTTCTCATGAATGGACCCCTCCTATCCACTGGAAACAATGGACCTCTGTTTGCAGGAAAAGGTGGAGGAGAAAAGCCAGGGCCACTTGCTTCCCTTTCAGCAGGCACAGATGAATGAGGCACATTTACATCACCAAGGTCGTCTTTGGTATCATTTCTGCTGGATTCCGTTTGTGAGGGCTTTGGCCCATCCACTTTATCCAGAGAAGGCAGATTGAAACTTCTGAGTTCTGCTGGTCCAGACGGTCCACCAGGATTAGAATCAAATCCGTCTTGCCTTCGTGGAAGAAGAGCTGGATCAGAACATGGGTGGCCTGGTGGAGGGATCCTCATCCTCCGGTGCTGTTCCCACGGAGGTGACAGGTACCCAGACGGTGCTCCATGAGAATCGGTTAACCTATCACAGCCCGATTCTCCTCTTTCATTGGTCATCTGGTGATCCAGAGTATTCTCTGGGCCTCTTGAGCCTCTTCCTCCTCCTCGCCCTGGAGTCAAAGGTGCGAGTCTGAGTGGAGAGAGAAAAGCTCTCGTTTCGGATGAAGGTCGACCCACTGGTGAGGCACCACATGGGGAATGCTCTCCGCCAAATGCTGTCTTTGGAACATCAACTACATATGGATCTTTTTTGAAAAGTTCAAATTTAAACTCTTTTGCAGCTAATTTTTGTCTCTTGGAAACATTTACTTTCCTTAAATACCTGAGGTGTCTTTCAGCAGTCTCAGCTGCCACCCAGCTGCCATGCGCTTCTTTCTCATAGGAAGTCATCTGCCCTTGATAAGAACGAACGCTTCTCTCCAATTCTTCTTCCGCATCTCTGGCTCTCCTTCTGTAGGTCTCCAGTTCCTCAGCTGCATGGCTCATCTTCTCTTCTACTTTGGAAAGTTTCTCCTCCTTCTCTAACCGGTCCTTTTCCTCTGCTATTAACTTCCTGTGGAGTTTCATTCCATTTTCTTGATACAGTTCAGTCATTCCTTTAAGTTTCTGCTGAAGCTTCTGATTTTCACTTTCCAACTGTGTGTTTTCTGACTGTAAAGATGCTTGTTCAGTCTGGAGATTTGTAATATGCTCTATAAGCTCTTCCTTTGTTTTATCTACTTCAGACAACTCAGTGTAAATTTGGTTTCTTTCTCCTTCTAGGGTTTTGAAAGAAGCACTTAACTTAGCAGTGTGAATCAGTTTCTTCAAAGCTCCTTTTGGCAGATCATCTAAGCGAGCACCATTTTGTGATTCACTCTTCATCTCCAATTCCAAGTCATCAGCCATCATGTCTTCTCCAAGCACAGCAGCCCAGTCTGTCATCTTGAGCAAGCGTTCAGCCAGAGACTTGATGTGATTTTCTTTATCACTCAGAACTCGTTCTGCCTGGACTTTGGAGTTTTCAAATAGTATTTTCTGTTTATTAAGTTCACTCACTTGTTCTTTCAATACTTCCGCTTCCTGTAAAAGCTGTTTCTGGCTTTCCTGAAGTTGGGAATTTTCATTCAAGGCGTCTTTTATTGCCACCTTCAGACGTTCTTCATTCATTTGAAATATTTTGCAGATTAGTTTGGCTTCAGCTACTTGTGACTGGATGGATTTCGATTCATCTTCTAGGGACTGTATCCTCTTTGAAATGTCCGCCATCAATTCATCTTGCTCACAATGTTTAGATTTCTGTTCCTTTAATTCTTTGGCTAGAAAGACTATTTCATCCTCAAGTTTAGATTTGGAGCTGCTCAGCTTTTCATAGGTTGCCTCCAAGCTTTGTGCTTCTGTTGACCCCTTCTCAAAGCTGGCATCCTTCACAGCTGACTCCAAGCCTTCATACTCCTCTTGAACAACGCAAAGTTTGTCAAGTAGTTTACATTTTTCTTCAATTAGTCCAGAAAGCTTTTCAGCAAGCTTTTTCTCTCTTCTTACATAAAGCCGGCTTCTCACCGATCGAACACTTCTCCACAAAAACAAGAGAATCAAAAATCCAGTAAGAGCCGCACATGTCACCAGTTCCCACGGAAAAGCAGGGCCTGGTCTCAGGTCTTCAGGCAATGCTGCCACAGTCCTGCACAGCTTTCCCAGGACCAGCCCCAAGTACGGCTGAGGGGCAGCCCCGGGCACCTCCATGGCGCCGAGGCTGCTCCGGCTGTGGCCACAGTAGCCACGGCCTGGCCGGGCCACCACCAGCAGCTGAGACAGCTCTGCGTTCTGTCGGGAACGCGAACCGGCCCCGGCGACAGCAGCAGACACAGCGCAGCCGGCCTTGAGGGGAGCCGGGGAGCACTGGCGCCCACCGGCCTCAGGCGTCCCCCACGCGCACCATGGTAACCAGGCCCCTTTGTGACGTCACTTCCGCCACGCGGTTCCGGAGCCTGCCCCCCCCCCCCCCCCCCCCCCGCGCGAGCCTGTGACACACGCTGTCCTAGCCACCCCCACCTCGGCTTGGTTTTGGCCGGGCCACCGCTGGATTTGAATCCATGTTTATAATGATGAAATCTGGGTAATCAGCATACTCATCACTCAAATATTTGTCATTTCTTTGTGCTGGGAAAATTCAAAATCCTCTCTTTTAGCTATTTGAAATTATCTAATAAATGTGTGCTGACTCTAGCCACCTTACAAAGCTGTAGATCAGTACAAATAGTTCCTCCTGTCCAGCTGCAACTTTGTATCTGTAACCTCTGCCTTTCCCCTCCTCGCCCTACCCTTCCCAGCCTCTAGTGACCACTAGTCTGCTACTTCTAGGAGATCAACTTTTCCTTTGGCAATTTTTTAAAGGAAATTTTGCGATTTTAATTTCTTTCAGAGGAGCATCCTTCCTTAGATATCTGCCAAGGAACAAAAGTGTTTTCTTTGGACTAACTTTGCCAAAATAGCCGTAGAATGTGGCAATGGGAAGAGGCGTGAGACACTCTGGGCTTCAGCTGGCCCAACGCTTTCTTTATAGGTAATGAAGCAAAGGTCTACAGTAAGTGCACTACTTGTCCAGGGCTGTTTAGCTATTTAGTGGCAGAAGTGTGTTGTATTTCGGGATCTGCTGGATGTCAGTGAAATGCTCTTTGTTTAAAAAACACTTTATTGAGGAATATTTTAGATACCTTGTAATCCACCCATTTCAGGTATGCAATTCAATGAGTTCTAGTAAGTTCATCAAGTTGTGCAGCCATCACCACAAATCAGTTTTAGAACATTTTCACCACACCAATAAGATCTCCTGTACCCATTTATTCTTTTTTTCCCCCAATTTTATTGGTTATGAATATTCACGGGATGCAAGGCTGATTGTCACCGTTCATGCCCAAGCTGTGATGGCCAGATTCATACTGGCCACATGACCGTTACATTTATTGTATCACCTTTATTGACTTTCATATGTTGAACCATCCTTGTATCCCTGGCATGAATCCCACTTCAGGTGCCTGAAACCTCTGCCAAGTTTCTCTTTTTGGTGCCCATAGGAGCCAGCCTGTGCCGCTGGTTCCCATGGAAACAGATCCCTGAGACACACCCTGCCTTGCAGCACGCACAAAGCACTTGCTCGCCCTTTGCCTTTTTTTTTTTTTTTTTTTTTTTTTTAGCCAGCCAGTTAGTTCCAACTTTCAGGACCCCAGGGGAATAAAATGAGGACTGTTCCAGAGGGGAGGCAGCTGCCCAGGTGTCTGGCCCAAGCTCCCAGCCCACCCTGCCCTCTGGGGAAAAGGGGGGCAAGCCTCAGGTCAGGGCACAGCTCCCCAGGAGCCCCTCGGCCTTTCAAGGCCAGGACAGCCCTGCTCCTTTGGCTCCCAGCACACTTCCAGGAGCAGGGACGTGCTGAGCGTTTTGAGTGTTCACGGTGCACTTGGGAGGAAGGTGTCTTTATCTCACTCTACGGATGATGACAGTGAGACCCAGAAAAGTAAAAGGGTTTGCCCAAGTCACAGGCTAGAAAGTGACAGAGCCGGGACATAAAGCCTGTTCCTTTCATCCCAAAGCGAGCATGGCGGTCAAGATGCACCCCAACCGATGACACACCCATGTTTCATATGTCAGCTTGGAGACTTGCTGATCACACTGCCCAGGACAGGCCTGGCCTTCCTTACTGTATGAACTGAAAAGGTAGGACCAGAGAAGCCCACCCCCAAACCAGTGCTGCCCTCTGGAGAGTCACCCTCCCGCTGCTCAGAGGTGCTTTCTTCGAAGTTAACAAGCTGTGCAACCAAACAGGTCAGGACGACTGCCCTGCCCACTGGGCCCCCCAGGCCCCGGGGCCTTGGGAAACTCCCACTGCAGCAGCCAACCTGGAGGGTTCCCCTCATGCAACACAGATGTGAATGTTCCTGCCCCCTGCCATGACCCCCCCCCGCCACTGGTTCCTTTCCCAGGCAGGAGGGAATGGGGACCGAGGACGCCTGAGTAGGCTCCTTGCATGGGCCTCAGCGGTGGCCGTGCTGTGGGCACGTGGCCATTAGCAAACTCCCCAAGAGAGAGTCAGTTTTGCAAAAGTCTCTGGCAGCTATCAGACCAAGAAAAGGGGCAGAAGGCTGCAGGAGTGCCTGCCCTGTTAGCTACGAGCTTGAGCCTGATGGGTTGGAACTGTGCTTTTCCTCCCACGGTGGCAGGAGCCCGAGGGCAGGGCAGTTTGGAAGTGGAAAGGGAAGGAATCGTTTCAAGTCTGGATGAAGGCTGCGTTTCCTTATGTTGCAATTACTGAGCACGTCACACTGGAGGCGGCGGTGATGAGACGCGTTAGCTGACCAGGGTCTTATACTCTCATCCCAGGCAGGGGAGGGGCTTGGCAAGCCCCACCCACAAGTCTTGGGGTCTCCTGGACCTTCCTCATGACCCCCTCCACTCCAGGCCCAAGTTCAATCCCTCCTCCCCAGGACCCCAAGCCGGCAGGTGGAGCTCTTCCGTACCTTTCCCTCAGGCCCTTTCTACTGTTGGGCCTGGCTGAGGGGCAGAGACAGAGAAATTCCCCCTCGGGGTTTGGGCCCTGCCCCACCAAGAGCCCCTGCCTGAGACCAAGGCCCCTCTGGGAGGGGGGTGCGTCTCACCATGCATGTGGTGCCCGCTCTTTAAAGAAGGTCAATAAACACCTGTTGCCCCCCCAAAGCCCTCCTCTGGTTGCCACAGAACTCAGGGATGTCACCAGGACACTGAGCCAGCACAGCTGTGGAACTGGAAACCACTGAAAGCAGCTTTATTTGTGTCCACCTCTGGCCCTTGAAACCTCTTCTGCTGGCCAGTCCTCCCACGGCCAGATGGAAACCTGACAGGCCCAGGCTGCTTCTTGGTAGGGTAATACCCGTGGTCTCCACCACTTCACGTCACACAGCACCGCTCGGCTCACGTCCAGGCCCAACAATAAAAAGGGCCTGACGTCATCGTCAAGTCCCCTGCTTTGAAGTGGAGGCCGCTCCTGCTGCCCCGGCCTGGTGGGGAGGGAAGCCTCGGCCGGGCAGCAGGCGTGGTCAGCCTCCAGCTGAACTCTGCTCTGGGCTTGGTGGAGGTTGAAAGCTACACCTCTTTCTCTCATCGGCATCTCCAAGGGTCTTCAGAGCCCGGACATGGTCCCCACTGTCCCCCTGACTAGAATATTTTGTGTGGGCCTCAGAGAACCAAGGAGCCCCTGACGGGTAGTGGCAGCCCCACCTTCTCTTGGCCTGCGTCTGTTCACTGCCCAGGCTGCCTCCTGGGACTGGGCCTGTGAGATTGCACGCCGACTCTCTCACACGAGGCCCTCACCTGAGCCGTCGGCCCTCTCCTCAGCTCCGCCATCAAAGCAGCCAGCCTGTCTCTTGCCCTCTAGACTTTGGGGTGGGGGTGGGGGTGAGGCATCAGTCCACTGGATTTCTCCACCTGCGGAGGACACCTCAAAGCCTAAAGCTCTCTTTAAAGCCCTCTTCCTCTGGCTTGATGTGAACGAGGGCATCTCACCTCACCCTCTGGTCTCAGCTCACCTCCCTGATATCCCCGCCTCTAACCTCAACACTTGACTCCTTGGTACCCTTGGTGTGGGTGAGGGGTCAGGCCATCTCTTCTCTAAATGCGGCATCAATGTGGGCAGAGGTCAGGGGCTGGGCGGGGTCATCTCACGGCACACACCGGCCTCCCTCCCCACATGGGGCTGTGATCATCAGTGCTTGTACGAGGGTTGGAAGCTAACTGCTCCATGCTTGTCCAGAAAGTGCAAGGAAGGATTTGGGACCATGGAGGAGGGGCCCATGGTGTGGACCAGGCTGGCTGCCAGCCTCCTGGTTTGGTCCCTGGCATTTAGGCTCAGAGAGACAGGGTGCTAGGAGGTAAGATGGGAGGCCCAGAGGGTGGGGAGGGACACTGGCCACCACCACCCAGAGCAGGGCCTCAGGCTGACTCCAGAGAACTCAGTTATGTCCTGAAATGCCACCATCATACGTTGACTCCTTTGGGTAAGTATTGCCTTTGCTTTGCAGCCCACATCCAGTCTCTGCATCCTAGTTTCTCAGCCCTCAGGTAGATAAGCAACAAGTCCTGTCTCTTGGTTGATCCTTGTAAAGCGTTTAACACGCTTCCCGGTTGATACTCATAGCTCGATAAATACATGTTAACTCACACTGCTTGGCCCTTCGGGTAGCATGGGCAGGCTCTCGCCCACCAGGCGACCCTCTCTTAGCACAACTCGGCCAACTGGAGCTGCCCTGGCCAGTCACCTGAGACCTTGGATGCCTTGGCCCATCTGGCATTTCTTTGGCAGAATCTTCCATGGGGCCTTTCGCTGGGTGGCAAGGCTGGAGCGTCTGGCACAACAATTCGAGTTTGCAAATACAAAAGCCACATCTTAAACATCACAAATTAGAACTGTGGTTTGGCAAAATATTTTTGTGCTCCTTTGAGGACCTGAAACTCCAAGAATAGTAGAAAACAGAATGTCTGGGATATTTATATACAGGTTAAGAGTCTCTGATCCAAAAATCCAAACTCCTAAACTTTTTGAGTGCTAACATGACACTCAAAGGAAATGCTCATTGGAGCATTCTGCAAATGGATTCTCCAAATATTCCCAAATCTGAAAACATCCTAAATCCAAAATACTTTCCAAGCATTTTGGATAAGGGGTACTCAACCTGTATTTTAATGGGGAGAAGAGAATGACAAAGTTGACTGTGGGACCGCAGGCCGCCAGAGTCATCAGACAGCCATGTTACACATGGTGTAGACAGCTGGAAGCCAGGAGTCATCTCATGCACGCACCTGTCTCCAGAGGCCTGACGCAATACCTCAGACAATCAAGAGACGAACACTAGAATTTTGATTAGACTCAACACATCCACAATTCAACTCAATTTAAAATTGCCTCACATACTCTTGGTAGCAATAAAACTGCAGCCTTTGGAAGATAATCTGGTCCTATCTTTCAGTATTTTCCATGTGGATATTCTTTGTCCCATCAGTGTCACCTCTAGGCCCAAACCCAGAGAAATCTCTGAAGGACACCAGGATGCTCACTGCAGCATTGTGTAGGACAGCACAACCTGGACACAACCTGAGTGTCCACCCGTGGGGCACGGGGTAAATACATGATGGTAAAATCATAATTGATGCCGCTTTAAAAAAGAATGAGACGGTCCTCTCTACCCTGACATGGAAATAGAGGTCTGCAGGTTTGTGGATATCAGAGCAGATTTAAACACAGGTGTTCGGACAGCGTGACGGGACCTGAGCTGAGGGACAGGAAAGTGCAGCCTCAAGTCCCCGTGTCATTCCGCTTTCTCGCTCTCTTTCCCTGGGATCCAGAACCTCCGCCCTCCTTTTAGGCGCACTGGCTGGGGAAAGGCTGTGGCGGGAGCGGGAGCACGCGGGCAGCGGCTCAAGCGGGGCAGAGGCTGCAGCAGGATCAGGAGCGGGCGGGCAGCGGCCGGAGCCGGGCAGAGCCTGCAGGGGGAGCGGGAGCGCGCGGGCAACGGCTCCAGCCAGGCAGAGGCTGTAGCGGGATCGGGAGCGCGCAGGCAGCGGCTGGAGCAGGGCAGAGGCTGCAGCCAGATCGGGAGACCGGGGGCAGCGGCTGAGCGGTGCAGAGGCTGCAGCGCGACGGGAGTGCGCAGGCAGCGGCTCGAGCGGGACAGAGGCTGGAGCGGGAGCAGGAGGGCGCGGACAACAGCTGGAGCTGGGCAAAGGCAGAGGCGGGAGCGGGACCGTGAGCGTGGGGGCAGCGGCGGGAGAGGGGCAGAGGCTGCAGCGGGATCAGGAGCGCCAGGGCAGCGGCTCGAACAGGGCAGAGGCTGCAGCTAGATCGGGAGTGGGCGGGCAGCGGCTCTAGCGGGGCAGAGGCTGCAGCGGGAGCGGGAGGGCGTGGGCAACAACTGGAGCTGGGCAAAGGCTGCGGAGAGGGCTGGAGCGCTAGCGTGCGGGCAGAAGCTCGAGCAGGGCAGAGGCTGCGGCGGGATTGGGAACGCGTGGGCAGCGCCTTGAGCAGGGCAGAGGCTGCGGCGGGATCAGGAGCGCGAGGGCAGCGGTTCCAGCCGGGCAGAGGCTGCAGCGAGATCGGGAGCGTGCGGGCAGCCGCTGGAGCGAGGCAGTGGCTGCAGCGGGATCGTGAGCATGGGCAGCGGCTCCAGCAGGGCAAAAGCTGCAGTGGGATCGGGAGCAAGCGGGCAGCAGCTCTAGCGGAGCAGAGGCTGGAGCGGGAGCAGGAGGGCACGGGCAACAGCTGGAGCTGCGCCAAGGCGGAGGCGGCAGCGGGAGCGTGAGTGTGGGGGCAGCGGCGGGAGAGGGGCAGAGGCTCGAGAGGGGCAGAGGCTGCAGCGGGATCGGGAGCGCCAGGGCAGCCGCTCCAGCAGGGCAGAGGCTGCAGCGAGATGGGGAGCGCGCGGGCAGCGGCACGAACAGGGCAGAGGCTGCAGCGCGATCGGGAGCGCCAGGGCAGCGGCTCCAGCAGGGCAGAGACTGCAGCGAGATGGGGAGCGCGCGGGCAGCGGCTCGAACAGGGCAGAGGCTGCAGCGAGATCGGGAGCCGGCGGGCAGTGGCTCTAGCGGGGCAGAGGCTGCAGCGGGAGCGGGAGGGCGTGGGCAACAGCTCGAGCTGGGCAAAGGCTGCGGTGGGGCGGGAGCAGGAGGGGGTGGGAAACAGCACGAGCTGGGCAAAGACTGCGGCGGGAGCTGGAGCGCTAGCATGCGGGCAGAAGCTCGAGCGGGGCAGAAGCTGCGGCGGGATCGGAGCGCGCGGGCAGCCGCTCGAGAGAGGCAGAGGCTGCAGCGGGATCTTGAGCGCGGGCAGCGGCTCCAGCAGGGCAAAAGCTGCATCAGGATCGGATCGGAAGCAAGCGGGCAGCAGCTCTAGCGGAGCAGAGGCTGGAGCGGGAGCAGGAGGGCGCGGGCAATAGCTGGAGCTGGGCAAAGGCGGAGGCGGGAGCGGGAGCGTGAGCGTGGGGGAAGCTGCTCGAGAGGGGCACGGGCTGCAGCGGGATCGGAAGGGCGCGGGCAGCGGCTCAAACAGGGCAGAGGCTGCAGCGGGATCGGGAGCGCCAGGGCAGCGGCTCGAGCCAGGCAGAGGCTGCAGCGCGATCGGGAGCGCACGGCAGCAGCTCGAACGGGGCAGAGGCTGCAGCGGGAGCAGGAGCGGGAGCGTGCATGCAGCGGCTGCAGCGGGGCAGCGGCTGGAAAGGGGCAGCGGCTGCCTAGGGAGCGGGAGCTGGCGGCAGCAGCTCCAATGGGCCGATGCTGCACTGGGATCGGGAGCACGCGGGCAGCGGCTCTAGCCGGGCAGAGGCTGCAGCAGAGCGGGAGCGCTGGAGCGCTGAGGAGGCCGCTGCAGCGCTGACGCTCCTCAGAAGCAGCTGGACTCTCCTACCTGCTGCTGCAGAAATCTGTGGCAACACGTTGCTTTGGTGGAAGAACGTGAAGCAAGTTGAGCGTCACAGAGACACTAACTGCAGAAGAAGTGCTTCAGCAGCCACTTCAGATGACTGTGAAGGGTCTTTGATGCTGCACCAAAACTCAACGACAAATACTAGGTTTTTAAAGGCCAAGAATCTTTAGAGAAGAAAATTTCCAGAAAAATGGCTTTGGTTTGAGGAGAACATCCGTGAACAAAGAAAAACGGAAGCACTCCCCTCAGGACAACCTCGGGATACGTCACTTCACAGACTCGGCTGGAGGTTTTTACCCACATGGGCCCGGCCTCTTCTTCTGTCTGTCTCTGTATCTGCCTGAGAAAAGATCTGCAGATGGTTATGGCCACTGCCTCATTTCCAGTTTCCAATATTGTGCAAGTTTCTTTCTTGGCCAATTCTAATCTGGAAGAAGAGATGGAAGGGAACTGTGGAAAATGTAATTAATTCCCAGCTTAGCTGCACTGACAGAGTACAAAGCACCAGAGTGTAATGCCACATACTGTCTTTTTTCTAAGGCATAAATATGAGACTTACCAAATTATTTTCTAGATAAGAAATATCAAAGAATTTTCTAGAGAATTTCCCCTATTTTACAAAAAAAAATTTTTGTTTTGCAAAAAATGAGAAGAAAATCTCATTTATTTTGTTAATGCATACCACCCATATTGGCGCTATACAGTTGAATGATTTTTTTTTCCCCAAGGATTAAAGTTCTTAACGTTGCGGTCACATGGAAATCATCCTTAATTTTAACCTAAAGATTGACTGGTGCATATTCTTCAGATATTTCAAGCAAAAATTAGCAGTAATGTATTATTTTTATCATCAGAAAAACGTTAACTGTCAATTACACACACACATGCATAATTATATAATACACACATCTCCATGTACGGCGGCACTTCAAAAAGCTCAGGGAAGATTCATATTATCTTTCAATTCTATTTTTCCACAAACATTTTGAAGTTCTCAGATACCCATATATGCAGGATGTTATAGGGCTCTTTACCTGTATACAGTGCTCGCTGTTTTCTATTCATAAAAAATTTAAATTAGAACCATAGAAGCATCATTATACCCTCCTTACAGGTTTCTTTCTAGATAGTAAAGGTCTATGAAACACATAAACACTGGTTAATAATATGCTTCATCTTCTTATCATATCTTCTCACCACAGACTTTTTCATTGCAGTATGGACAGAGGCTTAGATTTCATGTTTTAAGAGCATAAAAATATCCATCGACAGCAAGTTTTTATAAATAGAGGGTCTTGAAGGGTCTTAGATCCACAATTTCTTTTGGTAATTTTAAAAGATTATTATTATTTTTAACGGACACCTAATAACTGTACATATTTATGGGGTACATTGTGATTTTTTAAATTAAAAACCAAGCTGATTTTATTATTATTATCAATACCAAGCAAGTCTTTAAATCAATGAAAATTTAATTAAGCATAAAGTTACTTTCACATTTGTCTACAACCGTAGTAAATACAGTTCTTGGCATAAAGACACAGCCCTTGGAGTTTAAAACATCCCCAACTGCAAGATTACCTAAATAAATTTCCCATTATTGTTTATGTAATAGTGGGTGAGTTAATCAAATTAAAATAATTATACAATCTAGGATAAAATAAAATGGAAATAATTTACTCATGAAATTCATATTTAAATCATCTTTATTTACAAAGTAGTATCCTGAGAATTATAATTCCATTAAGCTTCAATTTGAGCAAAAAATGTAGTTACTTAAACTGAAAATGAAAGATAAGTCAAAATTATTTATGAAGAGAGACCAAAAATATCATCAGGTTTCTTGCTGTGCTTCTGGATTTCAGGAGCAGGCTCATTTGAGCACGGAATCGACCCTGAAGGGAACTCACCCCTACTTTCAGAATGTGGGGGTGGAGGTGAAAATCCAGCTCCTAGAGGAACATAAGGAGGAAATCCCCTCAGTGAATAGACATTTCTCATTGCAAATGGAGGTGGTGGCTGCACAGGGAAATCCCTTGGTAGATAATAATTTTGAGGAGCTCCATACATGCTTCCTGGAGGAGGTGGAGGAAAAGGAGGTTCTCTTCTCATGAATGGACCCCTCCTACCCACTGGAAACAATGGACCTCTGATAGCAGGCAAAGGTGGAGGAGCAAAGCCAGGGCCAGTTGCTTCCCGTTTAGCAGGCACAGATGAATGAGGCACATTTACATTACCAAGGTCGTCTTTGGTATCATTTCTGCTGGATTCCGTTTGGGAGGGCTTTGGCCCATCCACTTTATCCAAAGAATTCAGGTTAAAACTTCTGAGTTCTGCTGGGCCAGACGGTCCACCAGGATCAGGATCAAATCCGTCTTGCCTTTGTGGAAGAAGAGCTGGATCAGAACATGGGTGGCCTGGTGGAGGAATCATCATCCTTCGGTGTTGTTCCCACGGAGGTGACAGGAACCCAGATGGAGGTGGTGGCTGCACAGGGAAATCCCTTGGTAGATAATAATTTTGAGGAGCTCCATACATGCTTCCTGGAGGAGGTGGAGGAAAAGGAGGTTCTCTTCTCATGAATGGACCCCTCCTATCCACTGGAAACAATGGACCTCTGATTGCAGGAAAAGGTGGAGGAGCAAAGCCAGGGCCACTTGCTTCCCTTTCAGCAGACACAGATGAAGGAGGCACATTTACATCACCAAGGTCGTCTTTGGTATCATTTCTGCTGGATTCCGTTTGTGAGGGCTTTGGCCCATCCACTTTATCCAAAGAAGGCAGATTGAAACTTCTGAGTTCTGCTGGGCCAGACGGTCCACCAGGATCAGGATCAAATCCGTCTTGCCTTTGTGGAAGAAGAGCTGGATCAGAACATGGGTGGCCTGGTGGAGGAATCATCATCCTTCGGTGTTGTTCCCACGGAGGTGACAGGAACCCAGATGGAGGTGGTGGCTGCACAGGGAAATCCCTTGGCACATAATAATTTTGAGGAGCTCCATACATGCTTCCTGGAGGAGGTGGAGGAAAAGGAGGTTCTCTTCTCATGAATGGACCCCTCCTATCCACTGGAAACAATGGACCTCTGTTTGCAGGAAAAGGTGGAGGAGAAAAGCCAGGGCCACTTGCTTCCCTTTCAGCAGGCACAGATGAATGAGGCACATTTACATCACCAAGGTCGTCTTTGGTATCATTTCTGCTGGATTCCGTTTGTGAGGGCTTTGGCCCATCCACTTTATCCAGAGAAGGCAGATTGAAACTTCTGAGTTCTGCTGGTCCAGACGGTCCACCAGGATTAGAATCAAATCCGTCTTGCCTTCGTGGAAGAAGAGCTGGATCAGAACATGGGTGGCCTGGTGGAGGGATCCTCATCCTCCGGTGCTGTTCCCACGGAGGTGACAGGTACCCAGACGGTGCTCCATGAGAATCGGTTAACCTATCACAGCCCGATTCTCCTCTTTCATTGGTCATCTGGTGATCCAGAGTATTCTCTGGGCCTCTTGAGCCTCTTCCTCCTCCTCGCCCTGGAGTCAAAGGTGCGAGTCTGAGTGGAGAGAGAAAAGCTCTCGTTTCGGATGAAGGTCGACCCACTGGTGAGGCACCACATGGGGAATGCTCTCCGCCAAATGCTGTCTTTGGAACATCAACTACATATGGATCTTTTTTGAAAAGTTCAAATTTAAACTCTTTTGCAGCTAATTTTTGTCTCTTGGAAACATTTACTTTCCTTAAATACCTGAGGTGTCTTTCAGCAGTCTCAGCTGCCACCCAGCTGCCATGCGCTTCTTTCTCATAGGAAGTCATCTGCCCTTGATAAGAACGAACGCTTCTCTCCAATTCTTCTTCCGCATCTCTGGCTCTCCTTCTGTAGGTCTCCAGTTCCTCAGCTGCATGGCTCATCTTCTCTTCTACTTTGGAAAGTTTCTCCTCCTTCTCTAACCGGTCCTTTTCCTCTGCTATTAACTTCCTGTGGAGTTTCATTCCATTTTCTTGATACAGTTCAGTCATTCCTTTAAGTTTCTGCTGAAGCTTCTGATTTTCACTTTCCAACTGTGTGTTTTCTGACTGTAAAGATGCTTGTTCAGTCTGGAGATTTGTAATATGCTCTATAAGCTCTTCCTTTGTTTTATCTACTTCAGACAACTCAGTGTAAATTTGGTTTCTTTCTCCTTCTAGGGTTTTGAAAGAAGCACTTAACTTAGCAGTGTGAATCAGTTTCTTCAAAGCTCCTTTTGGCAGATCATCTAAGCGAGCACCATTTTGTGATTCACTCTTCATCTCTAATTCCAAGTCATCAGCCATCATGTCTTCTCCAAGCACAGCAGCCCAGTCTGTCATCTTGAGCAAGCGTTCAGCCAGAGACTTGATGTGATTTTCTTTATCACTCAGAACTCGTTCTGCCTGGACTTTGGAGTTTTCAAATAGTATTTTCTGTTTATTAAGTTCACTCACTTGTTCTTTCAATACTTCCGCTTCCTGTAAAAGCTGTTTCTGGCTTTCCTGAAGTTGGGAATTTTCATTCAAGGCGTCTTTTATTGCCACCTTCAGACGTTCTTCATTCATTTGAAATATTTTGCAGATTAGTTTGGCTTCAGCTACTTGTGACTGGATGGATTTCGATTCATCTTCTAGGGACTGTATCCTCTTTGAAATGTCCGCCATCAATTCATCTTGCTCACAATGTTTAGATTTCTGTTCCTTTAATTCTTTGGCTAGAAAGACTATTTCATCCTCAAGTTTAGATTTGGAGCTGCTCAGCTTTTCATAGGTTGCCTCCAAGCTTTGTGCTTCTGTTGACCCCTTCTCAAAGCTGGCATCCTTCACAGCTGACTCCAAGCCTTCATACTCCTCTTGAACAACGCAAAGTTTGTCAAGTAGTTTACATTTTTCTTCAATTAGTCCAGAAAGCTTTTCAGCAAGCTTTTTCTCTCTTCTTACATAAAGCCGGCTTCTCACCGATCGAACACTTCTCCACAAAAACAAGAGAATCAAAAATCCAGTAAGAGCCGCACATGTCACCAGTTCCCACGGAAAAGCAGGGCCTGGTCTCAGGTCTTCAGGCAATGCTGCCACAGTCCTGCACAGCTTTCCCAGGACCAGCCCCAAGTACGGCTGAGGGGCAGCCCCGGGCACCTCCATGGCGCCGAGGCTGCTCCGGCTGTGGCCACAGTAGCCACGGCCTGGCCGGGCCACCACCAGCAGCTGAGACAGCTCTGCGTTCTGTCGGGAACGCGAACCGGCCCCGGCGACAGCAGCAGACACAGCGCAGCCGGCCTTGAGGGGAGCCGGGGAGCACTGGCGCCCACCGGCCTCAGGCGTCCCCCACGCGCACCATGGTAACCAGGCCCCTTTGTGACGTCACTTCCGCCACGCGGTTCCGGAGCCTGCCCCCCCCCCGCGAGCCTGTGACACACGCTGTCCTAGCCACCCCCACCTCGGCTTGGTTTTGGCCGGGCCACCGCTGGATTTGAATCCATGTTTATAATGATGAAATCTGGGTAATCAGCATACTCATCACTCAAATATTTGTCATTTCTTTGTGCTGGGAAAATTCAAAATCCTCTCTTTTAGCTATTTGAAATTATCTAATAAATGTGTGCTGACTCTAGCCACCTTACAAAGCTGTAGATCAGTACAAATAGTTCCTCCTGTCCAGCTGCAACTTTGTATCTGTAACCTCTGCCTTTCCCCTCCTCGCCCTACCCTTCCCAGCCTCTAGTGACCACTAGTCTGCTACTTCTAGGAGATCAACTTTTCCTTTGGCAATTTTTTAAAGGAAATTTTGCGATTTTAATTTCTTTCAGAGGAGCATCCTTCCTTAGATATCTGCCAAGGAACAAAAGTGTTTTCTTTGGACTAACTTTGCCAAAATAGCCGTAGAATGTGGCAATGGGAAGAGGCGTGAGACACTCTGGGCTTCAGCTGGCCCAATGCTTTCTTTATAGGTAATGAAGCAAAGGTCTACAGTAAGTGCACTACTTGTCCAGGGCTGTTTAGCTATTTAGTGGCAGAAGTGTGTTGTATTTCGGGATCTGCTGGATGTCAGTGAGATGCTCTTTGTTTAAAAAACACTTTATTGAGGAATATTTTAGATACCTTGTAATCCACCCATTTCAGGTATGCAATTCAATGAGTTCTAGTAAGTTCATCAAGTTGTGCAGCCATCACCACAAATCAGTTTTAGAACATTTTCACCACACCAATAAGATCTCCTGTACCCATTTATTCTTTTTTTCCCCCAATTTTATTGGTTATGAATATTCACGGGATGCAAGGCTGATTGTCACCGTTCATGCCCAAGCTGTGATGGCCAGATTCATACTGGCCACATGACCGTTACATTTATTGTATCACCTTTATTGACTTTCATATGTTGAACCATCCTTGTATCCCTGGCATGAATCCCACTTCAGGTGCCTGAAACCTCTGCCAAGTTTCTCTTTTTGGTGCCCATAGGAGCCAGCCTGTGCCGCTGGTTCCCATGGAAACAGATCCCTGAGACACACCCTGCCTTGCAGCACGCACAAAGCACTTGCTCGCCCTTTGCCTTTTTTTTTTTTTTTTTTTTTTTTTTAGCCAGCCAGTTAGTTCCAACTTTCAGGACCCCAGGGGAATAAAATGAGGACTGTTCCAGAGGGGAGGCAGCTGCCCAGGTGTCTGGCCCAAGCTCCCAGCCCACCCTGCCCTCTGGGGAAAAGGGGGGCAAGCCTCAGGTCAGGGCACAGCTCCCCAGGAGCCCCTCGGCCTTTCAAGGCCAGGACAGCCCTGCTCCTTTGGCTCCCAGCACACTTCCAGGAGCAGGGACGTGCTGAGCGTTTTGAGTGTTCACGGTGCACTTGGGAGGAAGGTGTCTTTATCTCACTCTACGGATGATGACAGTGAGACCCAGAAAAGTAAAAGGGTTTGCCCAAGTCACAGGCTAGAAAGTGACAGAGCCGGGACATAAAGCCTGTTCCTTTCATCCCAAAGCGAGCATGGCGGTCAAGATGCACCCCAACCGATGACACACCCATGTTTCATATGTCAGCTTGGAGACTTGCTGATCACACTGCCCAGGACAGGCCTGGCCTTCCTTACTGTATGAACTGAAAAGGTAGGACCAGAGAAGCCCACCCCCAAACCAGTGCTGCCCTCTGGAGAGTCACCCTCCCGCTGCTCAGAGGTGCTTTCTTCGAAGTTAACAAGCTGTGCAACCAAACAGGTCAGGACGACTGCCCTGCCCACTGGGCCCCCCAGGCCCCGGGGCCTTGGGAAACTCCCACTGCAGCAGCCAACCTGGAGGGTTCCCCTCATGCAACACAGATGTGAATGTTCCTGCCCCCTGCCATGACCCCCCCCCGCCACTGGTTCCTTTCCCAGGCAGGAGGGAATGGGGACCGAGGACGCCTGAGTAGGCTCCTTGCATGGGCCTCAGCGGTGGCCGTGCTGTGGGCACGTGGCCATTAGCAAACTCCCCAAGAGAGAGTCAGTTTTGCAAAAGTCTCTGGCAGCTATCAGACCAAGAAAAGGGGCGGAAGGCTGCAGGAGTGCCTGCCCTGTTAGCTACGAGCTTGAGCCTGATGGGTTGGAACTGTGCTTTTCCTCCCACGGTGGCAGGAGCCCGAGGGCAGGGCAGTTTGGAAGTGGAAAGGGAAGGAATCGTTTCAAGTCTGGATGAAGGCTGCGTTTCCTTATGTTGCAATTACTGAGCACGTCACACTGGAGGCGGCGGTGATGAGACGCGTTAGCTGACCAGGGTCTTATACTCTCATCCCAGGCAGGGGAGGGGCTTGGCAAGCCCCACCCACAAGTCTTGGGGTCTCCTGGACCTTCCTCATGACCCCCTCCACTCCAGGCCCAAGTTCAATCCCTCCTCCCCAGGACCCCAAGCCGGCAGGTGGAGCTCTTCCGTACCTTTCCCTCAGGCCCTTTCTACTGTTGGGCCTGGCTGAGGGGCAGAGACAGAGAAATTCCCCCTCGGGGTTTGGGCCCTGCCCCACCAAGAGCCCCTGCCTGAGACCAAGGCCCCTCTGGGAGGGGGGTGCGTCTCACCATGCATGTGGTGCCCGCTCTTTAAAGAAGGTCAATAAACACCTGTTGCCCCCCCAAAGCCCTCCTCTGGTTGCCACAGAACTCAGGGATGTCACCAGGACACTGAGCCAGCACAGCTGTGGAACTGGAAACCACTGAAAGCAGCTTTATTTGTGTCCACCTCTGGCCCTTGAAACCTCTTCTGCTGGCCAGTCCTCCCACGGCCAGATGGAAACCTGACAGGCCCAGGCTGCTTCTTGGTAGGGTAATACCCGTGGTCTCCACCACTTCACGTCACACAGCACCGCTCGGCTCACGTCCAGGCCCAACAATAAAAAGGGCCTGACGTCATCGTCAAGTCCCCTGCTTTGAAGTGGAGGCCGCTCCTGCTGCCCCGGCCTGGTGGGGAGGGAAGCCTCGGCCGGGCAGCAGGCGTGGTCAGCCTCCAGCTGAACTCTGCTCTGGGCTTGGTGGAGGTTGAAAGCTACACCTCTTTCTCTCATCGGCATCTCCAAGTGTCTTCAGAGCCCGGACATGGTCCCCACTGTCCCCCTGACTAGAATATTTTGTGTGGGCCTCAGAGAACCAAGGAGCCCCTGACGGGTAGTGGCAGCCCCACCTTCTCTTGGCCTGCGTCTGTTCACTGCCCAGGCTGCCTCCTGGGACTGGGCCTGTGAGATTGCACGCCGACTCTCTCACACGAGGCCCTCACCTGAGCCGTCGGCCCTCTCCTCAGCTCCGCCATCAAAGCAGCCAGCCTGTCTCTTGCCCTCTAGACTTTGGGGTGGGGGTGGGGGTGAGGCATCAGTCCACTGGATTTCTCCACCTGCGGAGGACACCTCAAAGCCTAAAGCTCTCTTTAAAGCCCTCTTCCTCTGGCTTGATGTGAACGAGGGCATCTCACCTCACCCTCTGGTCTCAGCTCACCTCCCTGATATCCCCGCCTCTAACCTCAACACTTGACTCCTTGGTACCCTTGGTGTGGGTGAGGGGTCAGGCCATCTCTTCTCTAAATGCGGCATCAATGTGGGCAGAGGTCAGGGGCTGGGCGGGGTCATCTCACGGCACACACCGGCCTCCCTCCCCACATGGGGCTGTGATCATCAGTGCTTGTACGAGGGTTGGAAGCTAACTGCTCCATGCTTGTCCAGAAAGTGCAAGGAAGGATTTGGGACCATGGAGGAGGGGCCCATGGTGTGGACCAGGCTGGCTGCCAGCCTCCTGGTTTGGTCCCTGGCATTTAGGCTCAGAGAGACAGGGTGCTAGGAGGTAAGATGGGAGGCCCAGAGGGTGGGGAGGGACACTGGCCACCACCACCCAGAGCAGGGCCTCAGGCTGACTCCAGAGAACTCAGTTATGTCCTGAAATGCCACCATCATACGTTGACTCCTTTGGGTAAGTATTGCCTTTGCTTTGCAGCCCACATCCAGTCTCTGCATCCTAGTTTCTCAGCCCTCAGGTAGATAAGCAACAAGTCCTGTCTCTTGGTTGATCCTTGTAAAGCGTTTAACACGCTTCCCGGTTGATACTCATAGCTCGATAAATACATGTTAACTCACACTGCTTGGCCCTTCGGGTAGCATGGGCAGGCTCTCGCCCACCAGGCGACCCTCTCTTAGCACAACTCGGCCAACTGGAGCTGCCCTGGCCAGTCACCTGAGACCTTGGATGCCTTGGCCCATCTGGCATTTCTTTGGCAGAATCTTCCATGGGGCCTTTCGCTGGGTGGCAAGGCTGGAGCGTCTGGCACAACAATTCGAGTTTGCAAATACAAAAGCCACATCTTAAACATCACAAATTAGAACTGTGGTTTGGCAAAATATTTTTGTGCTCCTTTGAGGACCTGAAACTCCAAGAATAGTAGAAAACAGAATGTCTGGGATATTTATATACAGGTTAAGAGTCTCTGATCCAAAAATCCAAACTCCTAAACTTTTTGAGTGCTAACATGACACTCAAAGGAAATGCTCATTGGAGCATTCTGCAAATGGATTCTCCAAATATTCCCAAATCTGAAAACATCCTAAATCCAAAATACTTTCCAAGCATTTTGGATAAGGGGTACTCAACCTGTATTTTAATGGGGAGAAGAGAATGACAAAGTTGACTGTGGGACCGCAGGCCGCCAGAGTCATCAGACAGCCATGTTACACATGGTGTAGACAGCTGGAAGCCAGGAGTCATCTCATGCACGCACCTGTCTCCAGAGGCCTGACGCAATACCTCAGACAATCAAGAGACGAACACTAGAATTTTGATTAGACTCAACACATCCACAATTCAACTCAATTTAAAATTGCCTCACATACTCTTGGTAGCAATAAAACTGCAGCCTTTGGAAGATAATCTGGTCCTATCTTTCAGTATTTTCCATGTGGATATTCTTTGTCCCATCAGTGTCACCTCTAGGCCCAAACCCAGAGAAATCTCTGAAGGACACCAGGATGCTCACTGCAGCATTGTGTAGGACAGCACAACCTGGACACAACCTGAGTGTCCACCCGTGGGGCACGGGGTAAATACATGATGGTAAAATCATAATTGATGCCGCTTTAAAAAAGAATGAGACGGTCCTCTCTACCCTGACATGGAAATAGAGGTCTGCAGGTTTGTGGATATCAGAGCAGATTTAAACACAGGTGTTCGGACAGCGTGACGGGACCTGAGCTGAGGGACAGGAAAGTGCAGCCTCAAGTCCCCGTGTCATTCCGCTTTCTCGCTCTCTTTCCCTGGGATCCAGAACCTCCGCCCTCCTTTTAGGCGCACTGGCTGGGGAAAGGCTGTGGCGGGAGCGGGAGCACGCGGGCAGCGGCTCAAGCGGGGCAGAGGCTGCAGCAGGATCAGGAGCGGGCGGGCAGCGGCCGGAGCCGGGCAGAGCCTGCAGGGGGAGCGGGAGCGCGCGGGCAACGGCTCCAGCCAGGCAGAGGCTGTAGCGGGATCGGGAGCGCGCAGGCAGCGGCTGGAGCAGGGCAGAGGCTGCAGCCAGATCGGGAGACCGGGGGCAGCGGCTGAGCGGTGCAGAGGCTGCAGCGCGACGGGAGTGCGCAGGCAGCGGCTCGAGCGGGACAGAGGCTGGAGCGGGAGCAGGAGGGCGCGGACAACAGCTGGAGCTGGGCAAAGGCAGAGGCGGGAGCGGGACCGTGAGCGTGGGGGCAGCGGCGGGAGAGGGGCAGAGGCTGCAGCGGGATCAGGAGCGCCAGGGCAGCGGCTCGAACAGGGCAGAGGCTGCAGCTAGATCGGGAGTGGGCGGGCAGCGGCTCTAGCGGGGCAGAGGCTGCAGCGGGAGCGGGAGGGCGTGGGCAACAACTGGAGCTGGGCAAAGGCTGCGGAGAGGGCTGGAGCGCTAGCGTGCGGGCAGAAGCTCGAGCAGGGCAGAGGCTGCGGCGGGATTGGGAACGCGTGGGCAGCGCCTTGAGCAGGGCAGAGGCTGCGGCGGGATCAGGAGCGCGAGGGCAGCGGTTCCAGCCGGGCAGAGGCTGCAGCGAGATCGGGAGCGTGCGGGCAGCCGCTGGAGCGAGGCAGTGGCTGCAGCGGGATCGTGAGCATGGGCAGCGGCTCCAGCAGGGCAAAAGCTGCAGTGGGATCGGGAGCAAGCGGGCAGCAGCTCTAGCGGAGCAGAGGCTGGAGCGGGAGCAGGAGGGCGCGGGCAACAGCTGGAGCTGCGCCAAGGCGGAGGCGGCAGCGGGAGCGTGAGTGTGGGGGCAGCGGCGGGAGAGGGGCAGAGGCTCGAGAGGGGCAGAGGCTGCAGCGGGATCGGGAGCGCCAGGGCAGCCGCTCCAGCAGGGCAGAGGCTGCAGCGAGATGGGGAGCGCGCGGGCAGCGGCACGAACAGGGCAGAGGCTGCAGCGAGATCGGAAGCCGGCGGGCAGTGACTCTAGCGGGGCAGAGGCTGCAGCGGGAGCGGGAGGGCGTGGGCAACAGCTGGAGCTGGGCAAAGGCTGCGGTGAGGCGGGAGCAGGAGGGGGTGGGAAACAGCACGAGCTGGGCAAAGACTGCGGCGGGAGCTGGAGCGCTAGCGTGCGGGCAGAAGCTCGAGCGGGGCAGAGGCTGCGGCGGGATCGGGACCGCGCGGGCAGCGCCTGAACAGGGCAGAGGCTGCAGCGCGATCGGGAGCGCCAGGGCAGCGGCTCCAGCAGGGCAGAGACTGCAGCGAGATGGGGAGCGCGCGGGCAGCGGCTCGAACAGGGCAGAGGCTGCAGCGAGATCGGGAGCCGGCGGGCAGTGGCTCTAGCGGGGCAGAGGCTGCAGCGGGAGCGGGAGGGCGTGGGCAACAGCTCGAGCTGGGCAAAGGCTGCGGTGGGGCGGGAGCAGGAGGGGGTGGGAAACAGCACGAGCTGGGCAAAGACTGCGGCGGGAGCTGGAGCGCTAGCATGCGGGCAGAAGCTCGAGCGGGGCAGAAGCTGCGGCGGGATCGGAGCGCGCGGGCAGCCGCTCGAGAGAGGCAGAGGCTGCAGCGGGATCTTGAGCGCGGGCAGCGGCTCCAGCAGGGCAAAAGCTGCAGCAGGATCGGATCGGAAGCAAGCGGGCAGCAGCTCTAGCGGAGCAGAGGCTGGAGCGGGAGCAGGAGGGCGCGGGCAATAGCTGGAGCTGGGCAAAGGCGGAGGCGGGAGCGGGAGCGTGAGCGTGGGGGAAGCTGCTCGAGAGGGGCACGGGCTGCAGCGGGATCGGAAGGGCGCGGGCAGCGGCTCAAACAGGGCAGAGGCTGCAGCGGGATCGGGAGCGCCAGGGCAGCGGCTCGAGCCAGGCAGAGGCTGCAGCGCGATCGGGAGCGCACGGCAGCAGCTCGAACGGGGCAGAGGCTGCAGCGGGAGCAGGAGCGGGAGCGTGCATGCAGCGGCTGCAGCGGGGCAGCGGCTGGAAAGGGGCAGCGGCTGCCTAGGGAGCGGGAGCTGGCGGCAGCAGCTCCAATGGGCCGATGCTGCACTGGGATCGGGAGCACGCGGGCAGCGGCTCTAGCCGGGCAGAGGCTGCAGCAGAGCGGGAGCGCTGGAGCGCTGAGGAGGCCGCTGCAGCGCTGACGCTCCTCAGAAGCAGCTGGACTCTCCTACCTGCTGCTGCAGAAATCTGTGGCAACACGTTGCTTTGGTGGAAGAACGTGAAGCAAGTTGAGCGTCACAGAGACACTAACTGCAGAAGAAGTGCTTCAGCAGCCACTTCAGATGACTGTGAAGGGTCTTTGATGCTGCACCAAAACTCAACGACAAATACTAGGTTTTTAAAGGCCAAGAATCTTTAGAGAAGAAAATTTCCAGAAAAATGGCTTTGGTTTGAGGAGAACATCCGTGAACAAAGAAAAACGGAAGCACTCCCCTCAGGACAACCTCGGGATACGTCACTTCACAGACTCGGCTGGAGGTTTTTACCCACATGGGCCCGGCCTCTTCTTCTGTCTGTCTCTGTATCTGCCTGAGAAAAGATCTGCAGATGGTTATGGCCACTGCCTCATTTCCAGTTTCCAATATTGTGCAAGTTTCTTTCTTGGCCAATTCTAATCTGGAAGAAGAGATGGAAGGGAACTGTGGAAAATGTAATTAATTCCCAGCTTAGCTGCACTGACAGAGTACAAAGCACCAGAGTGTAATGCCACATACTGTCTTTTTTCTAAGGCATAAATATGAGACTTACCAAATTATTTTCTAGATAAGAAATATCAAAGAATTTTCTAGAGAATTTCCCCTATTTTACAAAAAAAAATTTTTTGTTTTGCAAAAAATGAGAAGAAAATCTCATTTATTTTGTTAATGCATACCACCCATATAGGCGCTATACAGTTGAATGATTTTTTTTTCCCCAAGGATTAAAGTTCTTAACGTTGCGGTCACATGGAAATCATCCTTAATTTTAACCTAAAGATTGACTGGTGCATATTCTTCAGATATTTCAAGCAAAAATTAGCAGTAATGTATTATTTTTATCATCAGAAAAACGTTAACTGTCAATTACACACACACATGCATAATTATATAATACACACATCTCCATGTACGGCGGCACTTCAAAAAGCTCAGGGAAGATTCATATTATCTTTCAATTCTATTTTTCCACAAACATTTTGAAGTTCTCAGATACCCATATATGCAGGATGTTATAGGGCTTTTTACCTGTATACAGTGCTCGCTGTTTTCTATTCATAAAAAATTTAAATTAGAACCATAGAAGCATCATTATACCCTCCTTACAGGTTTCTTTCTAGATAGTAAAGGTCTATGAAACACATAAACACTGGTTAATAATATGCTTCATCTTCTTATCATATCTTCTCACCACAGACTTTTTCATTGCAGTATGGACAGAGGCTTAGATTTCATGTTTTAAGAGCATAAAAATATCCATCGACAGCAAGTTTTTATAAATAGAGGGTCTTGAAGGGTCTTAGATCCACAATTTCTTTTGGTAATTTTAAAAGATTATTATTATTTTTAACGGACACCTAATAACTGTACATATTTATGGGGTACATTGTGATTTTTTAAATTAAAAACCAAGCTGATTTTATTATTATTATCAATACCAAGCAAGTCTTTAAATCAATGAAAATTTAATTAAGCATAAAGTTACTTTCACATTTGTCTACAACCGTAGTAAATACAGTTCTTGGCATAAAGACACAGCCCTTGGAGTTTAAAACATCCCCAACTGCAAGATTACCTAAATAAATTTCCCATTATTTTTTTATGTAATAGTGGGTGAGTTAATCAAATTAAAATAATTATACAATCTAGGATAAAATAAAATGGAAATAATTTACTCATGAAATTCATATTTAAATCATCTTTATTTACAAAGTAGTATCCTGAGAATTATAATTCCATTAAGCTTCAATTTGAGCAAAAAATGTAGTTACTTAAACTGAAAATGAAAGATAAGTCAAAATTATTTATGAAGAGAGACCAAAAATATCATCAGGTTTCTTGCTGTGCTTCTGGATTTCAGGAGCAGGCTCATTTGAGCACGGAATCGACCCTGAAGGGAACTCACCCCTACTTTCAGAATGTGGGGGTGGAGGTGAAAATCCAGCTCCTAGAGGAACATAAGGAGGAAATCCCCTCAGTGAATAGACATTTCTCATTGCAAATGGAGGTGGTGGCTGCACAGGGAAATCCCTTGGTAGATAATAATTTTGAGGAGCTCCATACATGCTTCCTGGAGGAGGTGGAGGAAAAGGAGGTTCTCTTCTCATGAACGGACCCCTCCTATCCACTGGAAACAATGGACCTCTGATTGCAGGAAAAGGTGGAGGAGCAAAGCCAGGGCCACTTGCTTCCCTTTCAGCAGCCACAGATGAATGAGGCACATTTACATCACCAAGGTCGTCTTTGGTATCATTTCTGCTGGATTCCGTTTGGGAGGGCTTTGGCCCATCCACTTTATCCAAAGAATTCAGGTTAAAACTTCTGAGTTCTGCTGGGCCAGACGGTCCACCAGGATCAGGATCAAATCCGTCTTGCCTTTGTGGAAGAAGAGCTGGATCAGAACATGGGTGGCCTGGTGGAGGAATCATCATCCTTCGGTGTTGTTCCCATGGAGGTGACAGGAACCCAGATGGAGGTGGTGGCTGCACAGGGAAATCCCTTGGCACATAATAATTTTGAGGAGCTCCATACATGCTTCCTGGAGGAGGTGGAGGAAAAGGAGGTTCTCTTCTCATGAATGGACCCCTCCTATCCACTGGAAACAATGGACCTCTGATTGCAGGAAAAGGTGGAGGAGCAAAGCCAGGGCCACTTGCTTCCCTTTCAGCAGGCACAGATGAATGAGGCACATTTACATCACCAAGGTCGTCTTTGGTATCATTTCTGCTGGATTCCGTTTGTGAGGGCTTTGGCCCATCCACTTTATACAAAGAAGGCAGATTGAAACTTCTGAGTTCTGCTGGGCCAGACGGTCCACCAGGATCAGGATCAAATCCGTCTTGCCTTTGTGGAAGAAGAGCTGGATCAGAACATGGGTGGCCTGGTGGAGGAATCATCATCCTTCGGTGTTGTTCCCACGGAGGTGACAGGAACCCAGATGGAGGTGGTGGCTGCACAGGGAAATCCCTTGGTACATAATGATTTTGAGGAGCTCCATACATGCTTCCTGGAGGAGGTGGAGGAAAAGGAGGTTCTCTTCTCATGAATGGACCCCTCCTATCCACTGGAAACAATGGACCTCTGATTGCAGGAAAAGGTGGAGGAGAAAAGCCAGGGCCACTTGCTTCCCTTTCAGCAGACACAGATGAATGAGGCACATTTACATCACCAAGGTTGTCTTTGGTATCATTTCTGCTGGATTCCGTTTGTGAGGGCTTTGGCCCATCCACTTTATACAAAGAAGGCAGATTGAAACTTCTGAGTTCTGCTGGGCCAGACGGTCCACCAGGATCAGGATCAAATCCGTCTTGCCTTTGTGGAAGAAGAGCTGGATCAGAACATGGGTGGCCTGGTGGAGGAATCATCATCCTTCGGTGTTGTTCCCACGGAGGTGACAGGAACCCAGATGGAGGTGGTGGCTGCACAGGGAAATCCCTTGGTACATAATAATTTTGAGGAGCTCCATACATGCTTCCTGGAGGAGGTGGAGGAAAAGGAGGTTCTCTTCTCATTAATGGACCCCTCCTATCCACTGGAAACAATGGACCTCTGTTTGCAGGAAAAGGTGGAGGAGCAAAGCCAGGGCCACTTGCTTCCCTTTCAGCAGACACAGATGAATGAGGCACATTTACATCACCAAGGTCGTCTTTGGTATCATTTCTGCTGGATTCCGTTTGTGAGGGCTTTGGCCCATCCACTTTATACAAAGAAGGCAGATTGAAACTTCTGAGTTCTGCTGGGCCAGACGGTCCACCAGGATCAGGATCAAATCCGTCTTGCCTTTGTGGAAGAAGAGCTGGATCAGAACATGGGTGGCCTGGTGGAGGAATCATCATCCTTCGGTGTTGTTCCCACGGAGGTGACAGGAACCCAGATGGAGGTGGTGGCTGCACAGGGAAATCCCTTGGTACATAATAATTTTGAGGAGCTCCATACATGCTTCCTGGAGGAGGTGGAGGAAAAGGAGGTTCTCTTCTCATGAATGGACCCCTCCTATCCACTGGAAACAATGGACCTCTGTTTGCAGGAAAAGGTGGAGGAGAAAAGCCAGGGCCACTTGCTTCCCTTTCAGCAGGCACAGATGAATGAGGCACATTTACATCACCAAGGTCGTCTTTGGTATCATTTCTGCTGGATTCCGTTTGTGAGGGCTTTGGCCCATCCACTTTATCCAGAGAAGGCAGATTGAAACTTCTGAGTTCTGCTGGTCCAGACGGTCCACCAGGATTAGAATCAAATCCGTCTTGCCTTCGTGGAAGAAGAGCTGGATCAGAACATGGGTGGCCTGGTGGAGGGATCCTCATCCTCCGGTGCTGTTCCCACGGAGGTGACAGGTACCCAGACGGTGCTCCATGAGAATCGGTTAACCTATCACAGCCCGATTCTCCTCTTTCATTGGTCATCTGGTGATCCAGAGTATTCTCTGGGCCTCTTGAGCCTCTTCCTCCTCCTCGCCCTGGAGTCAAAGGTGCGAGTCTGAGTGGAGAGAGAAAAGCTCTCGTTTCGGATGAAGGTCGACCCACTGGTGAGGCACCACATGGGGAATGCTCTCCGCCAAATGCTGTCTTTGGAACATCAACTACATATGGATCTTTTTTGAAAAGTTCAAATTTAAACTCTTTTGCAGCTAATTTTTGTCTCTTGGAAACATTTACTTTCCTTAAATACCTGAGGTGTCTTTCAGCAGTCTCAGCTGCCACCCAGCTGCCATGCGCTTCTTTCTCATAGGAAGTCATCTGCCCTTGATAAGAACGAACGCTTCTCTCCAATTCTTCTTCCGCATCTCTGGCTCTCCTTCTGTAGGTCTCCAGTTCCTCAGCTGCATGGCTCATCTTCTCTTCTACTTTGGAAAGTTTCTCCTCCTTCTCTAACCGGTCCTTTTCCTCTGCTATTAACTTCCTGTGGAGTTTCATTCCATTTTCTTGATACAGTTCAGTCATTCCTTTAAGTTTCTGCTGAAGCTTCTGATTTTCACTTTCCAACTGTGTGTTTTCTGACTGTAAAGATGCTTGTTCAGTCTGGAGATTTGTAATATGCTCTATAAGCTCTTCCTTTGTTTTATCTACTTCAGACAACTCAGTGTAAATTTGGTTTCTTTCTCCTTCTAGGGTTTTGAAAGAAGCACTTAACTTAGCAGTGTGAATCAGTTTCTTCAAAGCTCCTTTTGGCAGATCATCTAAGCGAGCACCATTTTGTGATTCACTCTTCATCTCCAATTCCAAGTCATCAGCCATCATGTCTTCTCCAAGCACAGCAGCCCAGTCTGTCATCTTGAGCAAGCGTTCAGCCAGAGACTTGATGTGATTTTCTTTATCACTCAGAACTCGTTCTGCCTGGACTTTGGAGTTTTCAAATAGTATTTTCTGTTTATTAAGTTCACTCACTTGTTCTTTCAATACTTCCGCTTCCTGTAAAAGCTGTTTCTGGCTTTCCTGAAGTTGGGAATTTTCATTCAAGGCGTCTTTTATTGCCACCTTCAGACGTTCTTCATTCATTTGAAATATTTTGCAGATTAGTTTGGCTTCAGCTACTTGTGACTGGATGGATTTCGATTCATCTTCTAGGGACTGTATCCTCTTTGAAATGTCCGCCATCAATTCATCTTGCTCACAATGTTTAGATTTCTGTTCCTTTAATTCTTTGGCTAGAAAGACTATTTCATCCTCAAGTTTAGATTTGGAGCTGCTCAGCTTTTCATAGGTTGCCTCCAAGCTTTGTGCTTCTGTTGACCCCTTCTCAAAGCTGGCATCCTTCACAGCTGACTCCAAGCCTTCATACTCCTCTTGAACAACGCAAAGTTTGTCAAGTAGTTTACATTTTTCTTCAATTAGTCCAGAAAGCTTTTCAGCAAGCTTTTTCTCTCTTCTTACATAAAGCCGGCTTCTCACCGATCGAACACTTCTCCACAAAAACAAGAGAATCAAAAATCCAGTAAGAGCCGCACATGTCACCAGTTCCCACGGAAAAGCAGGGCCTGGTCTCAGGTCTTCAGGCAATGCTGCCACAGTCCTGCACAGCTTTCCCAGGACCAGCCCCAAGTACGGCTGAGGGGCAGCCCCGGGCACCTCCATGGCGCCGAGGCTGCTCCGGCTGTGGCCACAGTAGCCACGGCCTGGCCGGGCCACCACCAGCAGCTGAGACAGCTCTGTGTTCTGTCGGGAACGCGAACCGGCCCCGGCGACAGCAGCAGACACAGCGCAGCCGGCCTTGAGGGGAGCCGGGGAGCACTGGCGCCCACCGGCCTCAGGCGTCCCCCACGCGCACCATGGTAACCAGGCCCCTTTGTGACGTCACTTCCGCCACGCGGTTCCGGAGCCTGCCCCCCCCCCCCCCCCCCGCGCGAGCCTGTGACACACGCTGTCCTAGCCACCCCCACCTCGGCTTGGTTTTGGCCGGGCCACCGCTGGATTTGAATCCATGTTTATAATGATGAAATCTGGGTAATCAGCATACTCATCACTCAAATATTTGTCATTTCTTTGTGCTGGGAAAATTCAAAATCCTCTCTTTTAGCTATTTGAAATTATCTAATAAATGTGTGCTGACTCTAGCCACCTTACAAAGCTGTAGATCAGTACAAATAGTTCCTCCTGTCCAGCTGCAACTTTGTATCTGTAACCTCTGCCTTTCCCCTCCTCGCCCTACCCTTCCCAGCCTCTAGTGACCACTAGTCTGCTACTTCTAGGAGATCAACTTTTCCTTTGGCAATTTTTTAAAGGAAATTTTGCGATTTTAATTTCTTTCAGAGGAGCATCCTTCCTTAGATATCTGCCAAGGAACAAAAGTGTTTTCTTTGGACTAACTTTGCCAAAATAGCCGTAGAATGTGGCAATGGGAAGAGGCCTGAGACACTCTGGGCTTCAGCTGGCCCAACGCTTTCTTTATAGGTAATGAAGCAAAGGTCTACAGTAAGTGCACTACTTGTCCAGGGCTGTTTAGCTATTTAGTGGCAGAAGTGTGTTGTATTTCGGGATCTGCTGGATGTCAGTGAGATGCTCTTTGTTTAAAAAACACTTTATTGAGGAATATTTTAGATACCTTGTAATCCACCCATTTCAGGTATGCAATTCAATGAGTTCTAGTAAGTTCATCAAGTTGTGCAGCCATCACCACAAATCAGTTTTAGAACATTTTCACCACACCAATAAGATCTCCTGTACCCATTTATTCTTTTTTTCCCCCAATTTTATTGGTTATGAATATTCACGGGATGCAAGGCTGATTGTCACCGTTCATGCCCAAGCTGTGATGGCCAGATTCATACTGGCCACATGACCGTTACATTTATTGTATCACCTTTATTGACTTTCATATGTTGAACCATCCTTGTATCCCTGGCATGAATCCCACTTCAGGTGCCTGAAACCTCTGCCAAGTTTCTCTTTTTGGTGCCCATAGGAGCCAGCCTGTGCCGCTGGTTCCCATGGAAACAGATCCCTGAGACACACCCTGCCTTGCAGCACGCACAAAGCACTTGCTCGCCCTTTGCCTTTTTTTTTTTTTTTTTTTTTTTTTAGCCAGCCAGTTAGTTCCAACTTTCAGGACCCCAGGGGAATAAAATGAGGACTGTTCCAGAGGGGAGGCAGCTGCCCAGGTGTCTGGCCCAAGCTCCCAGCCCACCCTGCCCTCTGGGGAAAAGGGGGGCAAGCCTCAGGTCAGGGCACAGCTCCCCAGGAGCCCCTCGGCCTTTCAAGGCCAGGACAGCCCTGCTCCTTTGGCTCCCAGCACACTTCCAGGAGCAGGGACGTGCTGAGCGTTTTGAGTGTTCACGGTGCACTTGGGAGGAAGGTGTCTTTATCTCACTCTACGGATGATGACAGTGAGACCCAGAAAAGTAAAAGGGTTTGCCCAAGTCACAGGCTAGAAAGTGACAGAGCCGGGACATAAAGCCTGTTCCTTTCATCCCAAAGCGAGCATGGCGGTCAAGATGCACCCCAACCGATGACACACCCATGTTTCATATGTCAGCTTGGAGACTTGCTGATCACACTGCCCAGGACAGGCCTGGCCTTCCTTACTGTATGAACTGAAAAGGTAGGACCAGAGAAGCCCACCCCCAAACCAGTGCTGCCCTCTGGAGAGTCACCCTCCCGCTGCTCAGAGGTGCTTTCTTCGAAGTTAACAAGCTGTGCAACCAAACAGGTCAGGACGACTGCCCTGCCCACTGGGCCCCCCAGGCCCCGGGGCCTTGGGAAACTCCCACTGCAGCAGCCAACCTGGAGGGTTCCCCTCATGCAACACAGATGTGAATGTTCCTGCCCCCTGCCATGACCCCCCCCCGCCACTGGTTCCTTTCCCAGGCAGGAGGGAATGGGGACCGAGGACGCCTGAGTAGGCTCCTTGCATGGGCCTCAGCGGTGGCCGTGCTGTGGGCACGTGGCCATTAGCAAACTCCCCAAGAGAGAGTCAGTTTTGCAAAAGTCTCTGGCAGCTATCAGACCAAGAAAAGGGGCGGAAGGCTGCAGGAGTGCCTGCCCTGTTAGCTACGAGCTTGAGCCTGATGGGTTGGAACTGTGCTTTTCCTCCCACGGTGGCAGGAGCCCGAGGGCAGGGCAGTTTGGAAGTGGAAAGGGAAGGAATCGTTTCAAGTCTGGATGAAGGCTGCGTTTCCTTATGTTGCAATTACTGAGCACGTCACACTGGAGGCGGCGGTGATGAGACGCGTTAGCTGACCAGGGTCTTATACTCTCATCCCAGGCAGGGGAGGGGCTTGGCAAGCCCCACCCACAAGTCTTGGGGTCTCCTGGACCTTCCTCATGACCCCCTCCACTCCAGGCCCAAGTTCAATCCCTCCTCCCCAGGACCCCAAGCCGGCAGGTGGAGCTCTTCCGTACCTTTCCCTCAGGCCCTTTCTACTGTTGGGCCTGGCTGAGGGGCAGAGACAGAGAAATTCCCCCTCGGGGTTTGGGCCCTGCCCCACCAAGAGCCCCTGCCTGAGACCAAGGCCCCTCTGGGAGGGGGGTGCGTCTCACCATGCATGTGGTGCCCGCTCTTTAAAGAAGGTCAATAAACACCTGTTGCCCCCCCAAAGCCCTCCTCTGGTTGCCACAGAACTCAGGGATGTCACCAGGACACTGAGCCAGCACAGCTGTGGAACTGGAAACCACTGAAAGCAGCTTTATTTGTGTCCACCTCTGGCCCTTGAAACCTCTTCTGCTGGCCAGTCCTCCCACGGCCAGATGGAAACCTGACAGGCCCAGGCTGCTTCTTGGTAGGGTAATACCCGTGGTCTCCACCACTTCACGTCACACAGCACCGCTCGGCTCACGTCCAGGCCCAACAATAAAAAGGGCCTGACGTCATCGTCAAGTCCCCTGCTTTGAAGTGGAGGCCGCTCCTGCTGCCCCGGCCTGGTGGGGAGGGAAGCCTCGGCCGGGCAGCAGGCGTGGTCAGCCTCCAGCTGAACTCTGCTCTGGGCTTGGTGGAGGTTGAAAGCTACACCTCTTTCTCTCATCGGCATCTCCAAGGGTCTTCAGAGCCCGGACATGGTCCCCACTGTCCCCCTGACTAGAATATTTTGTGTGGGCCTCAGAGAACCAAGGAGCCCCTGACGGGTAGTGGCAGCCCCACCTTCTCTTGGCCTGCGTCTGTTCACTGCCCAGGCTGCCTCCTGGGACTGGGCCTGTGAGATTGCACGCCGACTCTCTCACACGAGGCCCTCACCTGAGCCGTCGGCCCTCTCCTCAGCTCCGCCATCAAAGCAGCCAGCCTGTCTCTTGCCCTCTAGACTTTGGGGTGGGGGTGGGGGTGAGGCATCAGTCCACTGGATTTCTCCACCTGCGGAGGACACCTCAAAGCCTAAAGCTCTCTTTAAAGCCCTCTTCCTCTGGCTTGATGTGAACGAGGGCATCTCACCTCACCCTCTGGTCTCAGCTCACCTCCCTGATATCCCCGCCTCTAACCTCAACACTTGACTCCTTGGTACCCTTGGTGTGGGTGAGGGGTCAGGCCATCTCTTCTCTAAATGCGGCATCAATGTGGGCAGAGGTCAGGGGCTGGGCGGGGTCATCTCACGGCACACACCGGCCTCCCTCCCCACATGGGGCTGTGATCATCAGTGCTTGTACGAGGGTTGGAAGCTAACTGCTCCATGCTTGTCCAGAAAGTGCAAGGAAGGATTTGGGACCATGGAGGAGGGGCCCATGGTGTGGACCAGGCTGGCTGCCAGCCTCCTGGTTTGGTCCCTGGCATTTAGGCTCAGAGAGACAGGGTGCTAGGAGGTAAGATGGGAGGCCCAGAGGGTGGGGAGGGACACTGGCCACCACCACCCAGAGCAGGGCCTCAGGCTGACTCCAGAGAACTCAGTTATGTCCTGAAATGCCACCATCATACGTTGACTCCTTTGGGTAAGTATTGCCTTTGCTTTGCAGCCCACATCCAGTCTCTGCATCCTAGTTTCTCAGCCCTCAGGTAGATAAGCAACAAGTCCTGTCTCTTGGTTGATCCTTGTAAAGCGTTTAACACGCTTCCCGGTTGATATTCATAGCTCGATAAATACATGTTAACTCACACTGCTTGGCCCTTCGGGTAGCATGGGCAGGCTCTCGCCCACCAGGCGACCCTCTCTTAGCACAACTCGGCCAACTGGAGCTGCCCTGGCCAGTCACCTGAGACCTTGGATGCCTTGGCCCATCTGGCATTTCTTTGGCAGAATCTTCCATGGGGCCTTTTGCTGGGTGGCAAGGCTGGAGCGTCTGGCACAACAATTCGAGTTTGCAAATACAAAAGCCACATCTTAAACATCACAAATTAGAACTGTGGTTTGGCAAAATATTTTTGTGCTCCTTTGAGGACCTGAAACTCCAAGAATAGTAGAAAACAGAATGTCTGGGATATTTATATACAGGTTAAGAGTCTCTGATCCAAAAATCCAAACTCCTAAACTTTTTGAGTGCTAACATGACACTCAAAGGAAATGCTCATTGGAGCATTCTGCAAATGGATTCTCCAAATATTCCCAAATCTGAAAACATCCTAAATCCAAAATACTTTCCAAGCATTTTGGATAAGGGGTACTCAACCTGTATTTTAATGGGGAGAAGAGAATGACAAAGTTGACTGTGGGACCGCAGGCCGCCAGAGTCATCAGACAGCCATGTTACACATGGTGTAGACAGCTGGAAGCCAGGAGTCATCTCATGCACGCACCTGTCTCCAGAGGCCTGACGCAATACCTCAGACAATCAAGAGACGAACACTAGAATTTTGATTAGACTCAACACATCCACAATTCAACTCAATTTAAAATTGCCTCACATACTCTTGGTAGCAATAAAACTGCAGCCTTTGGAAGATAATCTGGTCCTATCTTTCAGTATTTTCCATGTGGATATTCTTTGTCCCATCAGTGTCACCTCTAGGCCCAAACCCAGAGAAATCTCTGAAGGACACCAGGATGCTCACTGCAGCATTGTGTAGGACAGCACAACCTGGACACAACCTGAGTGTCCACCCGTGGGGCACGGGGTAAATACATGATGGTAAAATAATTGATGCCGCTTTAAAAAAGAATGAGACGGTCCTCTCTACCCTGACATGGAAATAGAGGTCTGCAGGTTTGTGGATATCAGAGCAGATTTAAACACAGGTGTTCGGACAGCGTGACGGGACCTGAGCTGAGGGACAGGAAAGTGCAGCCTCAAGACCCCGTGTCATTCCGCTTTCTCGCTCTCTTTCCCTGGGATCCAGAACCTCCGCCCTCCTTTTAGGCGCACTGGCTGGGGAGAGGCTGTGGCGGGAGCGGGAGCGGGCGGGCAGCGGCTCAAGCTGGGCAGAGGCTGCAACGGGATCAGGAGCGGGCGGGCAGCGGCCGGAGCCGGGCAGAGCCTGCAGGGGCAGCAGGAGCGCAGGGACAGTGGCTCCAGCCGGGCAGAGGGTGCATCGGGATCGATCGGGATCACGGGCAGCGGCTCCAGCAGGGCAAAAGCTGCAGCGGGATCGGGAGCCAAGGGGAAGCAGCTCTAGAGTAGCAGAGGCTGGATCGGGAGAAGGAGGGGCGGGCAACAGCTGGAGCTGGCCCAAGGTGGAGGCGGGAGCAGGATCATGAGTGTGGGGGCAGCGGCGGGAGAGGGGCAGTGGCTCGAGAGGCGCAGAGGGTGCAGCGGGATCGGGAGCGGGCGGGCAGCGGCTCTAGCGGGGCAGAGGCTGCAGCGGGAGCGGGAAGGCGTGGGCAACAGCTGGAGCTGGGCAAAGGCTGCGGCCAGAGCTGGAGCGCTAGCGTGCGGGCAGAAGCTCGAGCGGGGCAGAGGCTGCGGCGGGATCGGGAGGCTGGATCGGGACCGCGCGGGCAGTGGCTCCAGCTGGGCAAAAGCTGCAGCGGGATCAGGAGCAAGCGGGCAGCAGCTCTTGCGGAGCAGAGGCTGGATCGGGGGCAGGAGGGCGCGGGCAACAGCTGGAGCTGGGCAAAGGCGGAGGCGGGAGCGGGAGCGTGAGCGTGGGGGCAGCGGCGGGAGAGGGGCAGTGGCGGGAGAGGGGCAGAGGCTGCAGCGGGATCGGGAGGGCGCGGGCCGTGGCTCAAAAGGGGCAGAGGCTGCAGTGGGATCGGGAGCGCCAGGCTAGCAGCTCAAGCCAGGCAGAGGCTGCAGCGCGATCGGGAGCGGGAGCGTGCATGCAGCGGCTGCAGCGGGGCAGCGGCTGCTTCGGGAGCGGGTGCGCGCAGGCAGTGGCTGGAAACGGGGCAGAGGCTGGAAAGGGGCAGCGGCTGCATAGGGAATTGCATAGGCAATTATCTTGCTAAGTGAAACAAACAAAAAGACCTGTCTCTTATCAGAACTTTTAAGACAGAAGTATTTTAGACGTAAATCAACTAGACAACTGCCTGAACATCCAACGTCCATCAGGCCATGTTACTTCTTAGGTTATTATGATACAGAAGTCAGCATCTGCACATAGTTACTGAGACAAGTCAGGAGCAAAAAATATAAACTAAATTTCAGTTTGTTTGACTTCACCTAATACCTTAACTGTCCAGGACTTTTATCTGCTAAATGAAGGGGGGCGGAGGGGAGCCAGGGGTGATAATAACAACCATGATTCATTCAGACTAAACTGAAAAATATGGTACCAAAATTATACAGAATGAAGAAGATCTGAAGCACTCATTTTAATATCAACATATTGGATTAATGGTTCAGAAGAATGAAGCAGTGTATATGATATGTACTGACATATTTAAAACACATAACTTCGGTTAAAGAAAATTCAATAACTCACTCAGAGCCAAGTAGACCATGACTATGTAGACATGGAGATTCACAAAGGTGATTTCTTAGCAGTTTTTGTTTTTTTAAACCCTACATCCCATCTAGATTACTTTCTATATTCCTGTATGGACTGCATTCCTCAATCACCTAAGAACCAGTTGAATTGAATCTACTCTAACCAGTTCAATCAATTGGCCAAAACCTTCCAAAATGAACTTATTCTCAAGAAAGCATCATGCAACTAATTATTAACTTTTTTAAATGTCAAAACAGTCTCTAGGATACACAGTGCCATTGCAAATAATAAGCCTAGAGTTTAATTCTGAACAGTGATATATGTTACATATCTGTGATTCGAAGACACACCATCAATTATGCAAAGATGCATCCCGATTTCAAAAACATTAAAAAGTTTTAAAATGTATGTTTAGAATCAAGAAAATACAGTAATCACCAAAGATTACTGTTATTAGTCCGTTTTGTGTTGCTATAACAGAAATACCCGAGACTAGGTAATTTATAAGGAAAAGAGGTTTATTTGGCTTACGAGTCTGGGACACCTGCATCTGGCACGTGCCTCATGCTGCTTCTACTCATGGCAGAAAGTGGCAGGCAGCTGGCGGGTACAAGCAGATCACATGGTGAGAGCAAGCAAGAGAGACAGAGAGGAGGTGCCAGGGTCTTATAAACAACAAGCTTTCGTGGGAACTAATGGAGCCAGAAATCACTCATTACTCCCCCCTCCCCCAGGGAGAGCATGAATCCATTCATGAGGGATCCGCCCCCATGACTCCATCAGTTTCCAACACTGCCACGCTGGGGATCAAATTTCCACATAAGTTTTGGAGGGGACAACACATCCAAACTCCATTAATTATCTATAAACAGTACTACTTCATTCTCATGTGGAAACAAACTTAGATGAGCCTATACAATAAGAATTCACACTGGAACACACTAGAATCAACCTTTCAGCCTGACAAAAATTTAGAGTCTGCAATCAAATACTATTCCTAGAGCAATATCATACTGAGTATCCAATCAAATCACAATGTCTACTCTGAGCAAAGTTAACTTGGAATAAATGTGATTCAAAATTCACATTTACAGATGTGTCAACACGTGAAAATGGCAGCAGAATCGATTCAATGAAGATCTCAAAATAGATGTCTTATTGAACTGACTAGTCAACTTAATCTAAATCATCTAAATTTGTCACCACAGATATGGTTTAACTATGTACTTGCAAATATAACAAGAGTGATACAGACATATAAAGAGAACAGGCCATAACAAGAAACAAACTCTCGCCAAAGAAAAGCAAAAATGAATCAAAGGTGTACTTACAATCTTCCCTCCTACCTCTAAAAAAGGTAGAAATTAATTTATACGACTGTTTAAATATTCACTTAAATATCTTCGACATCACACGTCACTATTCTGTAATACCTCAAAAATGAGAATTTTCAAGAAAATGTTTCTAGACCAAATTACTAATTCTACAATTAACAACTGTTCATTCTACAATTATAGCACGTGTCATATAACTGAGCACCTATGTGCAAAGTTTTCCTGAGTTACTAGAAAATGTATCTTATTACAGCATCTGAGTTTTTCTAATTTAACAATAGCCTCAATACTAGCACTAAGTCCTCTGAGGTTAACATATACCTCATTTTCCCAAAGTCTGTACCAGAGGAACTTGAAATATATCATCATAGACTTTAACCGGCACAAAGTCTATAATTGACAGCTTCAGTTTATGAGAAATAAGTGTTTTATTACATTTATTACATTTAGTCCCCACAACAGCCTGTGAAAAGGCTGTTTTATTATTATTTTATGTTTCATTATTATTATCATCATTTTACAAAGAGAAAACTAAGACTTAGAGACCTTAAATTACGTACCCAAGATCACAGAGCTACTAAGTACTAGAATGCAGATTCAAACCCAGATTCTGTCTCAAGAGTTCCAACTCTTCACTGCTACTATCTCATAAAATAGCACTATTTGGGAAAGACTTCTCATGTGAATAAAAATCTTCTTTCTATATTTTTACCTCATGAAATCTCTCACTAGGTTTGAATATATAACCTGTACTTTCTATATACACTGTAACAAAATGAAGTGACAGATGACCCACGTATTTGAAAAATTCACATTCACGCATTTAACTGTGCACCCTCTTTCATAAGCAGAATTTGGTCTTTTATATATCACCAAACTGGGCTGGACAATTAGAACAGCTGGTTAAAGAGCAACCTTATACCCCCAAGGTCAAGGGTTTATATCCCCATACCGGCCAGCCACCCAAAAAAAAAAAAAAAAAAAAGCAATGATATATCCTTCAAAAAACATGATTTTGAGGTATTTTGTAGTGGTGCTCCCAGCTAGGGAAAAAGGCAGGGCCTCACCAAGGTAGACAGAAGTCTTGTTAACTAGCAGTCACAGGATAGCAGAGCACGGGCAAAGCTGAACCCTACACCCCACAGACCTGGCCAGCCCCCCCCATTCCCTTTCTCTGACGATCTGGAGAGGTCCTGTAAAAATCCTCGCTATCTGAAGCTGAGGAATGAATTCAAGTTTCCTCATCTACATGGAGCTACAACCTGTACTTGAACGTCTCCTACTCCTCACCCAAAACCTCCTTTCTTTCACCCAAATAGCATATTTTCTCCATTTCCCACTTTCTTATCCATCCTCACCTCACGCCCATCTCCCAGCAGCAGGTCATTTTGTGTTATGGCCAGGCAGTCAACCAGCTGAGTCTCACTGGTCTTGCAGTGTGATAGCAAAAGCAAACTGAACCCTTTCCCCCACACTCTAGCACGTTGTAGTACAGACGCTCAGAGGTTTAAAGTTCAGGGCTATCTAACTTTCACACCACTCCTTCAACAGAGATCAAGCATTAGCAACACGCCCCTGGGAAGAAAAAATCAAATACTCTAGTCCCATGGGATGGGATGCTTACACTCACCATCACTCCAGCACCTCTCACCAAGGGGCCTGGAAGAACGTTCTTCCCAATGCTATGAATTGACTAAGACAGAGGGAAACAAAGTCTACTAGTCCATAATGGTTTCTGATATTTGGGAGAAGAGTGTCCCCTAACATACATCATCCAATAATATATAAAGCTATCATTCAACATTCAGACATTCCGCTATGCCTAAAAGTTACAGACTGCTTTTACTTACATTTCTTATTTGAGATTAAAAAGATATTAAAACAAAGCAAGAACATAAAATCACAGGATCAGGAAAGACTCAACTAAATTTACCTTTCAAATTATTTTCTAAGAGATACTCTATCATGTAACAATATCAAAGCAGATTCCAAGTCCAATGACCATTTAAAATGCCAATCATCATAAAAGATTGATGTAACAATAGAGAATCTTTCAAATATCTATATTCCAAATCTATCTATTCTCTATGGAAAGAGACATTCTGTATCAAGACTGTCCGCTGTATAATGTCATGAAACCAAGATGCATTTGTTGCTACCCCGAGCATTTCTGACTTAACCAACATGGAGTAATAGAAAACAAACAATAACTCAATAACTATTTCCACAGGTTCCTCCTAATCTCTATTCTGTGTTACTGAACAGAGAAAAATACTTATGATCAAGTAACCATAAATCAAACCATCATACTTTCACATGCATGTCTTGCATATGCCTCTCCTCACAGTATATAAACATACGCAAACACACTGCGGATATGTATTTTATGAATTTGTCATGCCGTTTAACTGACTTTAAATACCAAAAGTTGCCTGCAATTAAAACCATGTCAAAGAGATCATTTTGAAGGGGAAAGAAAAGTCCATGAACTTCATGGCCCATCTCTCAGAAAAAAAGAATAAATGCAATAGAAAAACAGAATTTAAGCAATAAATTGACACCAAAAATGAAAAGGTTAAATGTAATAGCCGAGGTACCTTTTAGCACTAGTTGACAATTTAGCAGCTGTTTTCCCGGATATTTTTCCCTCCTTTTTCTTGGGCTGAACTTGCTCTCTTTCTGGTTCTTGCTGAACACTTTCACACTGTTCTCCATCAGAACTTCCTCCACGAGTGCTTGGACTGTCATCAACTCTTTGTGCCTAGGTGGACATTTTAGATCCTGCATTGAAGAATCAAAAATAATTTATTCAGCTGTGGACAGGACTACAATAAGGTACAGAAAGTGAGCCTCAAAGTAGAAAAAGTAAAATTCAATATAAAATGGGTAAGTTGGCCAAAACTTTCCTTTCACTCATTTAAATGTTTTAAGAAATGAAAACATCCAAAACATATACAGGAAACGCTATTACCAAGCAACATTATTCATAATAGCCAAAAAGTGGAAACAACTCAAATGTCCACTAACATATGAATGAATAAACAAAACATGGTCGGTATATCTACACAATGGATCATTACTCAGCCATAAAAAGTAAAGAAGTACAGCCACTACATGCAACAACACGGATGAACCTTAAATCATGCTAAATGAAAGAAGCCGGTCACAAAGGATCACAAACTATATGATTCTACTTATAGCAAATGTCCAGAATAGGCAAATCCATAGAGACATAAAAGTTGAGAAGTGGTTGCCAGGGGCTAGGAGTGAGGGTAGAGTGGGGAATGACGTTTAATGGGTATGAAGTTTCCTTTTGGGGTGATGAAAATGTTAAGCCAGCTTGCTAAACGCCAGAGGTTAGTATGAATAGCAACAGGAACAAAGAAATGGGGCAACATTTCCACATCCATACCCAATTAACATATCCTCATGGCTAGGCTAAGGTTAAAAATCCTCTAAACTAGTAAAACGATTTAAGTCACCTTTGTAATAACAGAAGAACACAGAGGTCTGCATGATTCTAAATAAAAACTGAACCATATGATGGTATGCACATTGATCCAACTATACACTAAAGAACCATGTTTCACAACAGATATTGACTGTATTAAGCCACTGAAGAATTTCTTTCATAGTCTGGGTGAAATATCCCTCAAGCCTTTCAAATTCCGTTCGCTCTGAGAGTTCATGGTCCCCAAGCAGCTCTGATTACAACTCAATTTTCTCAATACCTTGATACCTCAGAAGCTGTGAGAACCTCGATAACAGACACAAAAAATTCCAGTAAGTCAAAAGGGATATCCCCTCTCAACTGTCGTTCTATCATAATCAATTTCTCAGTTTGATTATTACGAATACCGCCCTTATGACCCAATTAGCTTAGAGTGTTGTCACAAATCCAGAACTGAATGGACAAAATCGATGCCCAGACTTTGAAGAGCGTGTGCTCACCATGGTACTGTCACCTAATAATCACTTTGAGCACTATCAAGTTACCTTCTCAGACGCTCCTTCCTTAAAAAGCAAAACTACCTAGGTTTAAGAAGTACCATTAACAATACAAAATATACCTTTACAAATCATAGATAAATTGAACAAATTCCTTTTGAAAAGGATACTCTTGATTACTCGTAATCAAATTAGTACTTGAAACTGGTTTTGATACAACCAAGAATAAGAAATAATAGGTAAAATGAAGACACCTCAATTAAAGCACAGTTTTTCATAATTTAGTCCAAATGAATGGCTAGTTGACAGTGATAAAAATCATCATCACTAAACATTTAACTCACGGCTTGCTCTAAACCAAAGAAAGCTATTTTTGTAATACAGACCTTTAGTGGATTGAAATTTTTGCGGTAAGACAAATCAAAAAGCACTGCAAAGGAATGGAAGAATCAGGAAGCTCAGAGAGGTGAAGAGTCAACAGCAAATACTGAATGCCTTCACCGAGACACCACACACACCAACACCCTCTAAACCCCTACGGCTCCCTTCCCCCATGCCAGACAAAAATAGGTCGGCCCCAAACAGCTCTGAAACACACTGATGGGAAATCTGAAGACGTTTCTACCTATGCTGCGAATGGACAGCATCAGTCTCCACAGCTGCGACATCTTTTATGAGCACGAAAGTCACTTCATAGAATACTGAAATTTAATATCGGTACGTTTCACATTTAGCTCTAAAAGTCCTAACATATTTTTTGCTTTTTTTTTTTTTTTTTCCATTTCTATTTCACTTTAAATTCTCATTCCAGGATTCAACATTGGTTTTTCTCAGCTTACTCCTTTCAGTTAAAATTTACCAGAGGTTTAAAACCATGAAGGTATGTACCTCAAACTGTGTTAAAGCACATGTGCGTGAGAGTGAGAAAGAACAATTCTCAGGGAAAGGTGCTCATATACAGCAAAATGCTGCCAGCAATAGTTTACGAAATGTGAAATGACTGAGGAATCATTGTGTACATCTTAAACCAGAAGCAATCCATTACATGACAAATATATAGGAGCTTAAATGAAATAAAGTTTTTTTATACTGAGGTTGCAGCTTCAGTTTAATACTCCATAATTTAATAAACTATGCCTAGAGCTTCAGCTTTGTGTCCCATTAGATATAAAGTTACACATTCTTCTCATTATAAATGTGCATTTACATCCTCAAACAATCTAAAAACGCTGTGATGACACAATTACTTAACAGACTACCCAATGATGTAATGTGAACCATAATCTGAAACCCAATTTCATAAACTACTCCAGAGCACCAGAGGAAGAATAAAGTAAAAAACAGTCTCACTACAGAACTACTAAAAATACTATTAAAAATGCCCACATGGAAGCATAATTTCGATAGTTTCAAAATCAAGAAAAACGTATTACCACTCTTAACCTAAGATGACTTATCTCATCCAAATCTTAACCTACAAATGATAGATTCATCTGAGGCCGCTGATAACCCCTACAGAAGCTTTTAGAAATAAAGTTTTCATATGTATTTTTCAAATATCAAAAACAAAGGGAATTTGTGCTGGTTTTGTTTTTTGAATGCCCAATTACAGAAAAAGTGTGAAAAAAAAAATGATTGTACCACTCCAGAGCGACAGATTATTATGAAGAAAAAGTAGCCTATAAATAATTTTAATTAGTTATAAGTACAAACTGGGTGTTTTCTCGAAAATATAAATGAAGAAAAGTTCCTGAATTAAAACTCTTTAAACATTATCTTCTAAATTAACATTTTAAAATTAATTCCTAAACAGTAATTATCTAATATAGAGGGAAGATAAACAAATCTCAGGATTATAAACACAGGGCCACTCTCCAATGATAGTTTGAAAGATACTGAGATATATAAATTAATGTTTTTACTTCATATTCAAAGTAAAACCTAGTTTCTAAACATAAAATAGTAAGGTATGAGTTCAAATACTGTTCCTTCAACACGAATTGTCTAAGCTGTATTAGCTATGTACTCTATGTTGTAATTACAGTCCCAGAAATCAGCCACACAGAATGAATGAAACTCACATGTTCCATAAAAATGAAATGCCCTGGCCATAAATATCACTGATGACATAAAAGCAAATATAGTCACTCCATAAATCCAGATTACGATGCAGATAAGCCTTAGATCATATAAAACTGCAAAAGGAAGTGCTCGTTTGGGCTTTTGTAACAGGAAAACCTTTGACTCTGTCATCTGTATCTTACTGTCTTCCTCCTCACTTTTCTAATCTCTAAAACGTAAAGCAAAACAACTTATGTGCACAACATCCAGCAATATTCAGCTTTTAACTGTAAAGCTATTTATGCGGGAAATAACAGTGAAACACCAGATTTGGGAGGAAAGGGCGCTGTGTCCTGGGGGAGACAGCATGGGATAGGCATTACATATGAAAGCCTTCATCTTCTGCATCCTCCCGCATACAAAGCTCCAGAGCCACGGAGTATCCAAACCGTCTGAGGAAAGACAAATATTTAGATTCCCAAGGTCCAGGCTGAATCATCACATACTCAGAAACATACGTTTTAAAGGGTCAGGGATTAAAACTTAAGAAGAGCTAAAAAATCTTTCCAAACCGCGAGATCATGTGGGGGTAACTCCTAGCACTTCCTTTCGTATAAAAACATCTGAGTAAACTCTCCAGGAAACACAGCACAAAACGAAGAATCCTGAAAACATGCAAATAGGAACCACAGCCAGCGACCACGGGATGGTCTTTCTAAGGCGGGCTTAGCTTCATCGAGAGAAGATGAATCGGACATTTGTGGCTGGTCGTGGGGAGAACACGAACACCCACACCCACACCCACACGCGAAGCCGCGCTTTATCTTCGTTAGAAATAGTAACGGTCAAAGGGATCAAAACGTTAGGAGAGGAGGGGGGCGGGGGAGGCAGAGAACAGACAGAATCCAGTTTCAAACCAGGCCGGTGGGGGCTGCAGGGAAGAGACCAGAGAGAAATGGGCTTCGGTTCCCAACTGTCACAAGCGCCAGGCATCACAAAAGACCAACACAACGCCCCCCCCCCACACACACACCAGGACATATATAAATAGACCCCGCAAGGTCTTCCCCGGGCCGGCCACTGGGACGCGGCGCAGCCGGACCCGGCGCTCTCCAGGAGAGACTCCATGTGCAGCAACCACGCCGTCGGGAGAGCAGCGACAGAGCCAGCCGGGCACTTTCCACGGCGACATTTATCCCGCACTTTTGCAGAGACTGAGTTCCAGGATGCGGCTGGGAGAGGGAAGGGGCTGGAGGGAAGAGAAGGATGGGGAACTGAGAGCGGAAGGGGTAGGAGAGGGAAGGAGGCCGGGAGGGAGCAGGCAGCAGGGGACGGGAGGGGGAGGGGTAGAAAGGGCGAGAACCGGGGGCGGGAGGCTCGCGGGAGGCGGCGCGGCGCGGGGAAGCCGGCGCCGAGGGGCCTGCAAGGGGAGAAGACGGCGCCTGCGGTGTCTGCAGAGCCGGCGGCGGGGAGAGCAGGTCGGGGTGCGAGGGACGCCTGCGAGAAGGACGCCCGCGGCCGGGGCGCGGGAGCGGCCGAGCGCGCTCCTGAGGGAGGGACGGGTGTCCGCGCAGGTCGCGGGCTCCACACGTCGCCAGGGCAGAGAGGGCGGCTGAAGCGCGAGGGGGACGGGGGCCTGGGGAGGCCCCGAGACGGGACGTCCCCGCCGACCCTCTCGTCACCGAGCGCCCCGCCACGCCCGCCCGGACTCACCCTCAGAGCCGCCGCCGCCGCCGCCGCGCCCGGCCTTGTAGCTCCAACTCCCGAGACCGCTGCCCGCGGCTACCGCCCTGGCCGCTCCTGAGTCCTGGAAAGTGAAGTCACCACCTCCGGGAGCCGCCGCCGCCTCTGCCCGTCCGTCCGCGCGCGCGCGCGCGACCCCACGTCGGCTGCGGCCCCGGGCGCCTCCCCGTCCGCCCCCCGCCCCGCCCCTCTCAACACGCGGGGTCAGGACCCGAGCGCGGGGTTCCAGGAGTCAGCTCAGCGCAGGGCGGGAGGAAGCGAGTTGTCACCTGCTGTCCCCATCCCAGGAACCTTTGATGCCCCAAAGCTAGATGGAATAGGAATTCCTGTGATGCACCCAGATTCTGCTTTTCAACCACATGTTAAAATAGGGTCAAAAGGGGCCGACCCCGTGGCTAAGCACTAAGAATTCAACATAAGCTGGGCCATTCCTGTTCTCAAAGAGCTCAGAGTGTGCCATAGAAGACAGAAGGGCAGGAGGGTCCCAGTGCATAGTGGCACATGGAAAAATGTTACACATCACCATTAAAGCTCAAGGGGCCAGGGCTGTTGTCGCTTCCCCGGGGAATGACATGGTGGTTTTCTGCAATGGAAAGCCTTTGGCTTACCAACTACCTTTACTTGGTTCTCTCAGGATGAGCTGCAGGGTGGCAAGAAGGCAGAGTGAGAACCTAATTGCTCTGCACAAGGACATGCTAAGAAGCAGGTGTCTGTGCGCAGAGAAGATGTCCCAGGATGGGAGGGATGAAGGGTGGGGGAATGTAAGGTGGAAAAGGTTGGAAGGGAGAAGGCAGGAAACGAAGGGAGGAATAGGGCCAAATGAGCAGAGGATATGAACACAGACAATCTCCTAAGACAAAAATAAAAACTGTAAGCAAGTGCAAAAATGTTTCTTCCTAGGTAAAGGTGTGCGTGGCAGAGACTTCTGGTGGCTGCTCCTCCTCTGCCAGGATTCTGAGTTGCTCCACTGCCACCCCAGGGGCGGCTCCTGATGAACTCAGGCCATCACAGTGGTCCAACCTCCAGGACAGTGATTAGCTAAGAAATGAGACAGTGCTCAAAACAAGGAAGGTTATCTCTTGTGGGGTGCATTTAGGAGGTGCTGCAGCTGGAATGGCACACAAGAAGTTAGCTGAGAAAGCAGAAATGGGGGTGTAGCTCCAACAGTTAAATGTGTGGGCGGGTCGCCCAGTCCTGTGGCAATGGATGTAACCAGGCCTTGACTCCCCCTATGCCTGTGCTCTGCCCGTGGGATGGCTGAGTCTGCTGGCTTGTGGGACTCCTCGCTTCCCACTGTAGTATAAGTGTGACATGGTCAGTCACCCAAAGGATGTCCTTGGTGGAAGATTAGGGTGCACAAATTCTGCAGGGGTCTACGGTGCCAGATCGTCATCTTTTAGAAGAGAGCCATTTGACAGGTACTGTATGTAGAGGAAGCCCCCTCTGTGAGTCAGGCAGTGTGTCAGGAACCAGGGTCCCACAGTGGGTCCTGAGAGCCACTTGTCCACTTACTTCTCCATTTCCAAGTAAATGGGAAGATGGATATGGTGAGTTCCTCAGGGGCCAATTACAATCTGGACTATGGGGCCTGAGATCACTGGAGGGCCAAGAAAAGCTTGAGTCAAGTACCCTCCCACGGCTGCCAAGAGTGGGTGGGGAGAGAAACTGAGGGCCTGCGTCTCCCATGATGTCCGAACACTCACAGTAAGTCCACAGACAGTGTCAGAAGAAAGAGAGAGGTTTGCATGTGTTACACAAGGGCATGATTATGAAGCAAAGGGTGGCCATCAGAGTCTCCTGCAGTATTTGTTTACGGCCACAGTCACAATCTTGTCAGGAACCTTTCTCAACTTGTGGCATCAGCTCCAAGGCAAAGAAAAAGCCTTAGTTACAGAGAGAGAATGGGGTGCAAATGTGGTCAGCCTTGATGTTGTAAGGTAGAGTATGCAGAGAAGTAACTTGTAAGAAGAGGTACTATCAAAACTCAGTGCAAAAAGGTAAATAAAAATTATGCACACTAACAGGAGGTTGCAGGAGACTCTTGACCCCTGAGGAGAGAGAAGGGGGCAGAGGTGACTGCACGGCTCCAACTGCGAGGCCGGTGCCCAACAGTTGCTCAATTTTCTGAGACTAGCCTTAGTTAGAAAACAGGCCCAGATTTCTCAGACTTGCAGCCATCTCCAGAAGCAGTGAGGAATGGGCGTCAATGACCCCTAATCTCTTTACCCAGACATTGGTCCCTTACATAGGTAACATTCTCTTTTGGAATCAGGCAGCAAGTCTCTACGCAGAAATGCAAAGGTACTGCCAATCTTCCGATCAAACTCACAGCAAGGGAAGGAACTCACCCAACTTCCCACTTAAGGCAGAAATGCCCGACCTGTGCTTCCTGGGTTCTCCTCCCCTTCAGTCACTGCACTGATCCAGAACATTAGGCAAAGCTTTTGTCTGCCCAGCCTCTGTTGTCCCTTCTCTGAGCTACATCACCCCAGTTATTCTTCAGCAGTCACCCACTCCCTCACCCCAAACCACGTGGTTCTGGTTGGTGACCCTGCCCCAGAAGACACCAACTGGACTGGGCCAATCCTTGTCCCTGGCCCCAGTGACCACTTCAAGGAAGGGCAATGGCCAGCTGGGTCAGTGAGGGTGGCCTGGGCCAGGCTGGAAAGCAAAGAGGGTCACACTCCTCCTACATGGTTTCTGAGCTGTTGGACATGCACCTGGAGCTCTGAAGGTCATGAGAGGGACAGGAGCTGTCTGAGCATGAGGAGAGCAGAGCTGGGGATTCCTGACAGTGTCACCCCAGCACCTGGATTCCAGCCTCTGCACCTGAAGCCAGTGTGAGCATTTTTGACTCTGCAACTGAAACAGGAGTGGCTACTTATGCTAACTGGGTGCTTTTGGTTGCAAGCAACAGAAAACCAAGTTCCATTTACCTGAATGGTAAAGGAGACGTACTACCTTAAGGAGTTGGGGAGGCCAGATTTGGGGCAGGCTTCAGGAAAGGTTTGACTCTGTGGCTCAAGGATGTCCTCAAAGCTTAGTGGCTCTCTGCTCTGCCTCTGTGGGTCAATTCATCCTCGGGCTGGCTTCCTTCATGGTGACACCAGGGCTAGCTTCACATTCAAACTCCACCCTGTCCAAAATGAGAGGTGTGCCCCTCCGACAGATCTCTCAAATAAGCAAGAAAGCATCTTTCCCAGGAGTACCCAAAAAACCCCTCACATCTCCTTGACTATTCCTGAACCAACTCCCATGGCCAGAGGGCTGCCATGCCTGGAGTGGCTTCCTCTAGGGGTTATGAGACAACCCCTATGGCGAGGTGACTGGCTGGCTTTCCCCAAATCACACAACCTGTGAGAGAGGGGCGTGTGTCCAAGTGGAAAGCTAGGTAATGCTGGGAGGGGGGCACGATATGAGGCCAGGACCTCCTTCACTACAACTGCTCCTGATGAGGAAGTCAAGGCAAGTGTGACCACTCCACCATCTTCTCTAAGTGGACTTCTCACATTACGTTAGTAAACAGAATTCAGCATTATCAAATCCTGCAGATCCCACCTCTTAACCACCTGTCCTCTCTACAGTTTTCACCAGAATGATTCTTTTCTTAAACTTCACTGTTCATCTTTAACTGTTAAATGAATTAAAAATCATGCCACCAATAACATTTCTGGGACCTAGAGTCCCATGACGGTGAACAAGGAACACAGGGTCTCTGCTTCTTACAAGTGTTTTACTCATTTCACTTGAGATCTGTGTGTGTCTCTCTCTCTCTTTGTGTGTGTGTGTGTGTGTTTCTGTCTGTCTCTATCTGTGTGCCTGTCTGTATTTGTGTGTGTGTCTGTCTGTCTGTCTGTCTGTCTCTCTCTCTGTGTGTCTGTCTGTCTTTGTGTGTGTGTGTGTGTGTCTGTCTGTCTCTGTCTGTGTGTGTGTGTGTACCCTGAGCAGGTACCAGTTGGTTCATGGGCTGCAGGCTGAGCAGTGGCAGGAAGCAGGATGGGGGTTGGAATGGGGGCACGTTCATGACAAGGTCAGCACCTGAGGGACCCCAGAGGCAGCACCCAACCATACCCAGGGGAAGGAGAGTCCCCTAAAACTACTGGGTGCTATTACCCCCAAGAGGACACCATGGAGTAAGCTAGGGGGTGCCCATCTGCTGCCCTACATGGGACTTCACTGATGCCAGCCAAGTAGGACAGCCACGTGGGAGGGAGAAGGGCACTGTCACAATGCATCAACATCGGAGGTCCCCACTTCCTTCTCCCCAAAGACCTGGCTTTTCGAAGGAACGTGGAAGAACGGGACTGTAAAGACCTCTTTTCTACCTGACGGCCATGCACTACCCAGCATTAACCGGAATCTCGCCCCTCTCTCTCAAACCCTTCCAGTGCTTCCGAAGGTTTAAGTGTTCTAGTTTCAATGTTTCTCCTTCACATTTGTTTGAAAGAGCATATACATCCCAAACAAAAGGTCCTTATATGAGGATACTTCAAAAATTTCATGGAAAGATTCATATTATCTTTGAATTCTATTTTTCCACAAACTTTCTGAAGTACCGTTTTATCTCCAAACTAAGAGAGCAATTATATATTTATTTTCTCTTTGAGCTAATGTTCCCCATAATCATTCTCGACTGCTAAATTATTAAAGGTCTTCACAAGGGGGAATCACACATGCTCATTTGTAGTTTGCTGCTACACGGACATAAAGAAAAAAATCCAAAGTCTGGGCATTACTTGTTCTCCCCGAATTGGACTTACCAAATCCTGAAAGTGATAAAGGTGCTGGAGCAGGTCCCTGAGTACCCACTGAGGATGCGTTCAGAGAGCGTGAGTCATCCTCAGAGTGACACAGCTGCTGCAGAAGCCACTAACTACATGGGAAAGCAGGTGGGTGAAATCCCAAGGGCTAGGAAAAATTCCTAAAGCCTTGGGAGGGGACACAGAAACTGGGTGATTTTAAAAGAAGGGGGCAAAGTGCTGTGAGTGGCGCATCTGTCCTGCAGCTACGCTTCCGTCCTGGTCAAATGGGGTTCTGTGACCCCCCAGAGGCCCAGCAGCACCCGCTGACCACCGTCCAGCCTTCCTCACCAAGTCTCTGAACTTGGGGTTTTTTCCAACACTTGCATTCTTACTTCATAATGGAAGTTAGTGGAAAAGTAGCACAGTTTTGGACAATAAATCAGAGTGGTCATTGTGACTGACTGCTTAAGAAAAAGGAACATCTTCCAGAAGAAAAAGTAGGGTTCTGCAGCCAAAATGCCCAGGCCCACTGCCACCTCCCCACATGGCCAGGGAGAAAACAAACTAGATGGGACTGCATGAATTTAGCAGGACAACACCTAAATTTACAAAATAGGAAATTATCTGCCTGATATATGCATACATGTAATGTCATCCAACCACAAAAAGAAACAAAGTACTGATATTACATGGTAGTTGGTAGTTGTCGAATTGCTACAACTTGAATGAACCTCACAAACATTACCCCAAGTGAAAGAAGCCAGACACAAAAGGTCACCTACTGTAACATTCTATATGAAATGTCCAGAATAGGCAAAGCCATTGAGACTGAAAGCAGATCAGTGGTTGCCAGGGGATTAAGTGAAGGGGACTAGAGAGTGATTAGTTCATGGGTACAGGGTGTTTTTCTGGGGTGATGAAAAAAGTTTTGGAACTAGATAGAAGTGATGGCTCCACAACATCGTGTATACACTAAATGTCACTGAATTGTACGAAGTGGCTAACTGTATGTTATGTGCGTTTCACCTCTTCTCTCAGAGAAGAGAGAAAAAGGAAAGAAATACGGAGAAAGAGAGGGAGGGAAAGAAGAGAGAGAGAAAAAGAAACTATCTGCGTGAACATGTATTGCAGGGATGTCATTATGGGAGCTCCCCCATACACAGGCCACCTGAGACAGGATAAGACACGACCGGTGTTTCTCAGCCAGGCCATTGGCATTTGGGGCAGGACAGTATTCACTGGGTGACCACCTCATGCCCATGAGAAGCAGCAAATGCCAGCAGCACCCTCATTCACAATGAAAACCCAAACACACCCACACATTCCCTGCTGCCCTGGGAGGAAGCACTGACTTCATCAAAACATGGCCCCTCAAAGGACGGACAGCCAAGTGGTCAGAGCACAAACTCTGGGTCCAGGACACCCCCTTTGAATCTCATCTCTCCCACCCCTCTTCTGGTGACTTTGGGCAAGTTACTTGACATCTGTATGCCCCCCATTTCTTCATATGGAGAAGTGGGAAAATAATAGTGCCAAATAGTGGGGATATTATTAAGAACAAGATAGTTAATACACTAAAAAGAAGATCTGGCACAGAGTACATGCTCAATGCATTTTTTAGCTAATAAAAAAATTGCATATATTTATGGTATACAACACTATGTTTTGATATATGTGTATATTATGAAATGCTAAATCAAGCTACTTAACATATCATTTCCTCACATACTTACCTTTTTGTGTGTGTGTTGAGAACATTTAAAATCTACTTGCAATTTTCAAGAACACCATACATTGTTGTTAACTATAGTCACCATATTGTACAATAGAGTTCCTGATCTTATTTCTCCTAACTGAAATTTGGTATCTGTTGTGCCACGGCTGTGGCCTGGAATCCTCACAGCATCCATTGTCTAGCTCTTAATCCTGTTCGTGATGCCAATTGTAAAGCTAGGCGACCACGCTAGTTGTCGTGCTCTTTTACCTGCCGGTAATCCTGCCGACTGGGCCGATTGTTGAGCTAGGGCTGGGTCTGGAGCTCACAGACCCCTCAAGCCCATTGTCCAGACTGGGTCACAAATCCTTCATATGCCGGGCTGGGTCACCAGACACCTTCACACAGGTCTATGAGCTAGGTAACCAGCCAAAAGGTCCTTGGAGCCATAGGTTGGAAAGCATGGCTGTGCAGGGCAGATGCCCAAGGCCGATGCCCGCCCACCTGCTTCACAAAACTAACTCTCTCTGTCTCTCTCTCTCTCTCTCTGTCTCAAGAACACAAGAATAGCAACAAAACTAAAAAGATTCATTGGTGCACATGTGCACTAACTCCACACACACACACACACACACACACAATTTGCTTACAAAGGATGCTGAACCACACCCAGCTGGACCCGAGGCAAGGGCCCTGACCAAACTATTCTATTTTCCCAACAGTATCCTCTGACTAACATCTCGCTACTCTGCCCCCAACCCCCAGCCTTCCAAGACCACTTTCTTCTCTCTGCTCCTACAAGGCCAACTTTTTCAGATTCCACATGTAAGTAAGATTGTGCAGTATTTGTCTTTTTGTGCCTGGCTTATTTCATTTAGCAAAATGTCCTCTATAGTTATCCACGGTGTCACCAACAACAGGATTTCCTTCTTTTTAAAGGCTGACTAGTAATCCTTCGTGTATATACCACATTTCCCTATATATTCATCTGTCAATGGACACTTAGGTTGCTTCCATATCTTGGCTACTGTGAATAATGCTGCAATGAACATGGAAGTACAAATACCTCTTCAATATACTGATTTCATTTTCTTTGGATATACAACCAAAAGTGAAATTACTGGATCATACGATAGTTCTATTTCAAGTTTTTGAGGAATCTCCACACTGCTGCTTATAGGGGCTGTGCTAGTTAGAGTCCCACCCACAATGCACAAGCATTCCCTTTCTTCCATATCCTCACCAACACTTGCTATCTCTTGTCTTTTTGATAATAGCCATTCCAACAGGTGTGAGGTGATATCTCATTGTGGTTTTAATTTGCATTTCCCAAATGATTAATGATGTTGAGCAGTTTTTCATATACCTGTTGGCCATATGTACGTCTTCTTTTAAGAAATGTCTGTTCAGGCCCTTTGTCTATTTTTTAATTGGGTTATTTATTTTCTTACTATTGAGTTGTTTGAGCTCCTTATATATTTTGAGTAGTAACCCCTTGTCAGATGTATGGTTCACAAGTATTTTCTCCTGTTCCACAGGTTGTCTCTTCACTCTGTTGGTTATTTCCTTTGCTCTGCAGAAGCTTTTTCATTTCATGCAATCTCATTTGCCTATTTTTGTTTTTGTTGCCTGTGTTTTGGGGTCATTTCCAAAAAAATCTTTGGTCAAACCAATGCCAAGAAGCTTTTCCCTATGTTTTCTTCTAGTAGACTTAAGTTTTCTGTCTTCTGTATAAGTCTTCAATTCACTGTGAGTTGATCTTCGTATGTGCTCAATAAATTTAGCGATGGTATTATTATTATTGAGAGTACAGGAAAGCCCTACACCTCTTTGTGATACAAAAGTAACTGGGAGCATTCGCAAAACTCACCTACCTTTCATCTTTTACTTTTCACTGCCTATGTTCTAGAAGTGGTTGGAGCATGCAAGTGGGGTGAGGAAGGGCTCCCAGGAGCTCTGCCACCCAAGGGCATCAGGACTCAAGGCATCAAGAGGCATCAAAACTTTCCGCCCATCCCTCAAAGCAAATGGTCATAACACATCACCCCAGAACGTCCCAAGGGAAGAGGGAAAGAAGGAAACTTTCCACATGCATAGTCAACAATCCTTTTTCCAATATACAATTTTTTTTAAGGTTGAGGAAACTAATCTAAGAGGTTGACAGTGCCCCTTAATAATGTCACATGGTGGACATAGCACAAAGCAGTACTATAATTGTCTTAATGCCTAGACCTGGGAAGAGATGCTCTTGAAATATTTAAATGTTCTCAAAATAATTAAAGAGCCTTTACAGAATTGCCCATACCAAAAACATGCTTTGTTCTCACGTGATTTTTTTTTTAAAAAAATCAACATACTGTCATGATTTTAGCTGGTGGATACGCATAAGAGAAAACAGGAACAGCTGTCGTGGAGGGCCCTGGGACTCTCTGCCCACCGTGCTGTGTTTCCTTCTAGGAGTGAAAGCCCTGCTAGATGGTTATTACACAGGCAGGGGCACGGAGTCTGACAAGGCCCTTGAAATATGCTGTCCCTTGCAGGTTTGTGGGACTAATTAACAAGAGAATGTGCAAAAATCTTTCTGCCCTCTCCTTTCCCACTGCTGGTGACATACACAAGAAAAACCACAAGCCCACCGATCCCTTGCATTCCTTCGGTTTACACTTTCTCTGAGCACTTGAATGCAACAACGTGGAAGGAAGCCACATATAAGAAGGTGGTTAGACCAAATGCCTTAGGGGTCTCTTCCAGTCCCAAGGGTTTTGATTTCATGTCTCTTCATTTCTGCCCATGTATTCAGCACAAACTCTCTGAGATCCTACTGGATGACAACCCACCATGCTGGGCTTGGAGATCCAGCACTTCTCGAGAAATGACTTTCCAATTGAGGGCAGAGGTAGAGACTTCTATTTAAATTTAACACACATGCAAGTTCTTGTTCTTACTCTTACTCTGTAACATTCTCCACTTGGGGTGAATTGTGTCACCCCCATCCCTAGTACCTCAGAATGTGACTGGATTTGGAGATAAGTGCTTTACAAGGATAATTTAGTTAAAATGGGGGCCCTAATTCATTACAACTGGCCTCCTTATAAAAAGTGGGAATTTGGAGACAAACGGGTACAGAGTGAACAGTAGGTGAGGACACAGGACACCATCTACAAGCCAAGAAGGGAAGCCCAGAACAGATCCTTCCCTCACAGCCCTCAGAAGAAACTCATCCTACCAACACCGTGATCTTGACCTTCTGGTCTCCAGAACTCTTAGACAATAAATTTACGTCATTTACTCCAAAGTCACACATTGGAAATGACTGCTCTGGGGATCTGAAGACCAGAGGTCCCATCTTAGCTTTACCACTCCAAGCCTGGTGAACCCAAGCAAGCCACTTTTCCCTGAGCCTTTGTTTCCTCCTTTACAAATGGGCAAGTTGACCCCAAGAGTCCCCTCCAACATGAACAACCGATGATTCCACGGCCCCCCTGGACTGGGCCAAGAACTAACTGCCACGTCAGCTACAATCTAACAATGTTCTGACTCTGAGAAATTCCCAAGTTCCAGCATCGAAACAAATGGACATCCCCAGTATTCCTCTGGCCCTAGCCACATCAGACTGTGACTTTCCAAAGAACAGGGCCAGTGGATCCCCCACTCTCAAGTCCTCAGTGCCGGCTGACAGAGGCCCTGACACAAGCTTCTTCTTGGAGCATTCTTAACGCTCTCAACTGCTTGTCCAGAGGTCTGGACCCTAGACCCAAGAAACAACATAAAACTTGGCATTAGAGTTTGCAAATACAAAAGCCACATCTTAAACATCACAAATTAAAACTGTGGCTTGGCAAAATATTTTTGTGCTCCTTTGAGGACCTGAAACTCCAAGAATAGTAGAAAACAGAATGTCTGGGATATTTATATACAGGTTAAGAGTCTCTGATCCAAAAATCCAAACTCCTAAACTTTTTGAGTGCTAACATGACACTCAAAGGAAATGCTCATTGGAGCATTCTGCAAATGGATTCTCCAAATATTCCCAAATCTGAAAACATCCTAAATCCAAAATACTTTCCAAGCATTTTGGATAAGGGGTACTCAACCTGTATTTTAATGGGGAGAAGAGAATGACAAAGTTGACTGTGGGACCGCAGGCCGCCAGAGTCATCAGACAGCCATGTTACACATGGTGTAGACAGCTGGAAGCCAGGAGTCATCTCATGCACGCACCTGTCTCCAGAGGCCTGACGCAATACCTCAGACAATCAAGAGACGAACACTAGAATTTTGATTAGACTCAACACATCCACAATTCAACTCAATTTAAAATTGCCTCACATACTCTTGGTAGCAATAAAACTGCAGCCTTTGGAAGATAATCTGGTCCTATCTTTCAGTATTTTCCATGTGGATATTCTTTGTCCCATCAGTGTCACCTCTAGGCCCAAACCCAGAGAAATCTCTGAAGGACACCAGGATGCTCACTGCAGCATTGTGTAGGACAGCACAACCTGGACACAACCTGAGTGTCCACCCGTGGGGCACGGGGTAAATACATGATGGTAAAATCATAATTGATGCCGCTTTAAAAAAGAATGAGACGGTCCTCTCTACCCTGACATGGAAATAGAGGTCTGCAGGTTTGTGGATATCAGAGCAGATTTAAACACAGGTGTTCGGACAGCGTGACGGGACCTGAGCTGAGGGACAGGAAAGTGCAGCCTCAAGTCCCCGTGTCATTCCGCTTTCTCGCTCTCTTTCCCTGGGATCCAGAACCTCCGCCCTCCTTTTAGGCGCACTGGCTGGGGAAAGGCTGTGGCGGGAGCGGGAGCACGCGGGCAGCGGCTCAAGCGGGGCAGAGGCTGCAGCAGGATCAGGAGCGGGCGGGCAGCGGCCGGAGCCGGGCAGAGCCTGCAGGGGGAGCGGGAGCGCGCGGGCAACGGCTCCAGCCAGGCAGAGGCTGTAGCGGGATCGGGAGCGCGCAGGCAGCGGCTGGAGCAGGGCAGAGGCTGCAGCCAGATCGGGAGACCGGGGGCAGCGGCTGAGCGGTGCAGAGGCTGCAGCGCGACGGGAGTGCGCAGGCAGCGGCTCGAGCGGGACAGAGGCTGGAGCGGGAGCAGGAGGGCGCGGACAACAGCTGGAGCTGGGCAAAGGCTGCGGAGAGGGCTGGAGCGCTAGCGTGCGGGCAGAAGCTCGAGCAGGGCAGAGGCTGCGGCGGGATTGGGAACGCGTGGGCAGCGCCTTGAGCAGGGCAGAGGCTGCGGCGGGATCAGGAGCGCGAGGGCAGCGGTTCCAGCCGGGCAGAGGCTGCAGCGAGATCGGGAGCGTGCGGGCAGCCGCTGGAGCGAGGCAGTGGCTGCAGCGGGATCGTGAGCATGGGCAGCGGCTCCAGCAGGGCAAAAGCTGCAGTGGGATCGGGAGCAAGCGGGCAGCAGCTCTAGCGGAGCAGAGGCTGGAGCGGGAGCAGGAGGGCGCGGGCAACAGCTGGAGCTGCGCCAAGGCGGAGGCGGCAGCGGGAGCGTGAGTGTGGGGGCAGCGGCGGGAGAGGGGCAGAGGCTCGAGAGGGGCAGAGGCTGCAGCGGGATCGGGAGCGCCAGGGCAGCCGCTCCAGCAGGGCAGAGGCTGCAGCGAGATGGGGAGCGCGCGGGCAGCGGCTCGAACAGGGCAGAGGCTGCAGCGAGATCGGAAGCCGGCGGGCAGTGACTCTAGCGGGGCAGAGGCTGCAGCGGGAGCGGGAGGGCGTGGGCAACAGCTGGAGCTGGGCAAAGGCTGCGGTGAGGCGGGAGCAGGAGGGGGTGGGAAACAGCACGAGCTGGGCAAAGACTGCGGCGGGAGCTGGAGCGCTAGCGTGCGGGCAGAAGCTCGAGCGGGGCAGAGGCTGCGGCGGGATCGGGACCGCGCGGGCAGCGCCTGAACAGGGCAGAGGCTGCAGCGCGATCGGGAGCGCCAGGGCAGCGGCTCCAGCACGGCGGAGACTGCAGCGAGATGGGGAGCGCGCGGGCAGCGGCTCGAACAGGCCAGAGGCTGCAGCGAGATCGGGAGCCGGCGGGCAGTGGCTCTAGCGGGGCAGAGGCTGCAGCGGGAGCGGGAGGGCGTGGGCAACAGCTGGAGCTGGGCAAAGGCTGCGGTGGGGCGGGAGCAGGAGGGGGTGGGAAACAGCACGAGCTGGGCAAAGACTGCGGCGGGAGCTGGAGCGCTAGCATGCGGGCAGAAGCTCGAGCGGGGCAGAAGCTGCGGCGGGAGCGGGACCGCGCGGGCAGCGCCTCGTACAGGGCAGAGGCTGCAGGCAGATCGGGAGCGCGGAGACAGCGGGCTCAAGCAGTGCAGAGGCTGCAGCCAGATCGGGAGCGTGCGGGCAGCTGCTCGAGCGGGGCAGAGGCTGCAGCGGGATCGGGAACACGCGGGCAGTGGCTCCAGCTGGGCAGAGGCTGCAGCCTGAGCGGGAGCGCGCGGGCAGCCGCTCGAGAGAGGCAGAGGCTGCAGCGGGATCTTGAGCGCGGGCAGCGGCTCCAGCAGGGCAAAAGCTGCAGCAGGATCGGATCGGAAGCAAGCGGGCAGCAGCTCTAGCGGAGCAGAGGCTGGAGCGGGAGCAGGAGGGCGCGGGCAATAGCTGGAGCTGGGCAAAGGCGGAGGCGGGAGCGGGAGCGTGAGCGTGGGGGAAGCGGCTCGAGAGGGGCACGGGCTGTAGCGGGATCGGAAGGGCGCGGGCAGCGGCTCGAACGGGGCAGAGGCTGCAGCGGGAGCAGGAGCGGGAGCGTGCATGCAGCGGCTGCAGCGGGGCAGCGGCTGGAAAGGGGCAGCGGCTGCCTAGGGAGCGGGAGCTGGCGGCAGCAGCTCCAATGGGCCGACGCTGCACTGGGATCGGGAGCACGCGGGCAGCGGCTCTAGCCGGGCAGAGGCTGCAGCAGAGCGGGAGCGCTGGAGCGCTGAGGAGGCCGCTGCAGCGCTGACGCTCCTCAGAAGCAGCTGGACTCTCCTACCTGCTGCTGCAGAAATCTGTGGCAACACGTTGCTTTGGTGGAAGAACGTGAAGCAAGTTGAGCGTCACAGAGACACTAACTGCAGAAGAAGTGCTTCAGCAGCCACTTCAGATGACTGTGAAGGGTCTTTGATGCTGCACCAAAACTCAACGACAAATACTAGGTTTTTAAAGGCCAAGAATCTTTAGAGAAGAAAATTTCCAGAAAAATGGCTTTGGTTTGAGGAGAACATCCGTGAACAAAGAAAAACGGAAGCACTCCCCTCAGGACAACCTCGGGATACGTCACTTCACAGACTCGGCTGGAGGTTTTTACCCACATGGGCCCGGCCTCTTCTTCTGTCTGTCTCTGTATCTGCCTGAGAAAAGATCTGCAGATGGTTATGGCCACTGCCTCATTTCCAGTTTCCAATATTGTGCAAGTTTCTTTCTTGGCCAATTCTAATCTGGAAGAAGAGACGGAAGGGAACTGTGGAAAATGTAATTAATTCCCAGCTTAGCTGCACTGACAGAGTACAAAGCACCAGAGTGTAATGCCACATACTGTCTTTTTTCTAAGGCATAAATATGAGACTTACCAAATTATTTTCTAGATAAGAAATATCAAAGAATTTTCTAGAGAATTTCCCCTATTTTACAAAAAAAAATTTTTGTTTTGCAAAAAATGAGAAGAAAATCTCATTTATTTTGTTAATGCATACCACCCATATTGGCGCTATACAGTTGAATGATTTTTTTTTCCCCAAGGATTAAAGTTCTTAACGTTGCGGTCACATGGAAATCATCCTTAATTTTAACCTAAAGATTGACTGGTGCATATTCTTCAGATATTTCAAGCAAAAATTAGCAGTAATGTATTATTTTTATCATCAGAAAAATGTTAACTGTCAATTACACACACACATGCATAATTATATAATACACACATCTCCATGTACGGCGGCACTTCAAAAAGCTCAGGGAAGATTCATATTATCTTTCAATTCTATTTTTCCACAAACATTTTGAAGTTCTCAGATACCCATATATGCAGGATGTTATAGGGCTCTTTACCTGTATACAGTGCTCGCTGTTTTCTATTCATAAAAAATTTAAATTAGAACCATAGAAGCATCATTATACCCTCCTTACAGGTTTCTTTCTAGATAGTAAAGGTCTATGAAACACATAAACACTGGTTAATAATATGCTTCATCTTCTTATCATATCTTCTCACCACAGACTTTTTCATTGCAGTATGGACAGAGGCTTAGATTTCATGTTTTAAGAGCATAAAAATATCCATCGACAGCAAGTTTTTATAAATAGAGGGTCTTGAAGGGTCTTAGATCCACAATTTCTTTTGGTAATTTTAAAAGATTATTATTATTTTTAACGGACACCTAATAACTGTACATATTTATGGGGTACATTGTGATTTTTTAAATTAAAAACCAAGCTGATTTTATTATTATTATCAATACCAAGCAAGTCTTTAAATCAATGAAAATTTAATTAAGCATAAAGTTACTTTCACATTTGTCTACAACCGTAGTAAATACAGTTCTTGGCATAAAGACACAGCCCTTGGAGTTTAAAACATCCCCAACTGCAAGATTACCTAAATAAATTTCCCATTATTGTTTATGTAATAGTGGGTGAGTTAATCAAATTAAAATAATTATACAATCTAGGATAAAATAAAATGGAAATAATTTACTCATGAAATTCATATTTAAATCATCTTTATTTACAAAGTAGTATCCTGAGAATTATAATTCCATTAAGCTTCAATTTGAGCAAAAAATGTAGTTACTTAAACTGAAAATGAAAGATAAGTCAAAATTATTTATGAAGAGAGACCAAAAATATCATCAGGTTTCTTGCTGTGCTTCTGGATTTCAGGAGCAGGCTCATTTGAGCACGGAATCGACCCTGAAGGGAACTCACCCCTACTTTCAGAATGTGGGGGTGGAGGTGAAAATCCAGCTCCTAGAGGAACATAAGGAGGAAATCCCCTCAGTGAATAGACATTTCTCATTGCAAATGGAGGTGGTGGCTGCACAGGGAAATCCCTTGGTAGATAATAATTTTGAGGAGCTCCATACATGCTTCCTGGAGGAGGTGGAGGAAAAGGAGGTTCTCTTCTCATGAATGGACCCCTCCTATCCACTGGAAACAATGGACCTCTGATTGCAGGAAAAGGTGGAGGAGCAAAGCCAGGGCCACTTGCTTCCCTTTCAGCAGACACAGATGAAGGAGGCACATTTACATCACCAAGGTCGTCTTTGGTATCATTTCTGCTGGATTCCGTTTGTGAGGGCTTTGGCCCATCCACTTTATCCAAAGAAGGCAGATTGAAACTTCTGAGTTCTGCTGGGCCAGACGGTCCACCAGGATCAGGATCAAATCCGTCTTGCCTTTGTGGAAGAAGAGCTGGATCAGAACATGGGTGGCCTGGTGGAGGAATCATCATCCTTCGGTGTTGTTCCCACGGAGGTGACAGGAACCCAGATGGAGGTGGTGGCTGCACAGGGAAATCCCTTGGTACATAATAATTTTGAGGAGCTCCATACATGCTTCCTGGAGGAGGTGGAGGAAAAGGAGGTTCTCTTCTCATGAATGGACCCCTCCTATCCACTGGAAACAATGGACCTCTGATTGCAGGAAAAGGTGGAGGAGCAAAGCCAGGGCCACTTGCTTCCCTTTCAGCAGACACAGATGAAGGAGGCACATTTACATCACCAAGGTCGTCTTTGGTATCATTTCTGCTGGATTCCGTTTGTGAGGGCTTTGGCCCATCCACTTTATCCAAAGAAGGCAGATTGAAACTTCTGAGTTCTGCTGGGCCAGACGGTCCACCAGGATCAGGATCAAATCCGTCTTGCCTTTGTGGAAGAAGAGCTGGATCAGAACATGGGTGGCCTGGTGGAGGAATCATCATCCTTCGGTGTTGTTCCCACGGAGGTGACAGGAACCCAGATGGAGGTGGTGGCTGCACAGGGAAATCCCTTGGCACATAATAATTTTGAGGAGCTCCATACATGCTTCCTGGAGGAGGTGGAGGAAAAGGAGGTTCTCTTCTCATGAATGGACCCCTCCTATCCACTGGAAACAATGGACCTCTGTTTGCAGGAAAAGGTGGAGGAGAAAAGCCAGGGCCACTTGCTTCCCTTTCAGCAGGCACAGATGAATGAGGCACATTTACATCACCAAGGTCGTCTTTGGTATCATTTCTGCTGGATTCCGTTTGTGAGGGCTTTGGCCCATCCACTTTATCCAGAGAAGGCAGATTGAAACTTCTGAGTTCTGCTGGTCCAGACGGTCCACCAGGATTAGAATCAAATCCGTCTTGCCTTCGTGGAAGAAGAGCTGGATCAGAACATGGGTGGCCTGGTGGAGGGATCCTCATCCTCCGGTGCTGTTCCCACGGAGGTGACAGGTACCCAGACGGTGCTCCATGAGAATCGGTTAACCTATCACAGCCCGATTCTCCTCTTTCATTGGTCATCTGGTGATCCAGAGTATTCTCTGGGCCTCTTGAGCCTCTTCCTCCTCCTCGCCCTGGAGTCAAAGGTGCGAGTCTGAGTGGAGAGAGAAAAGCTCTCGTTTCGGATGAAGGTCGACCCACTGGTGAGGCACCACATGGGGAATGCTCTCCGCCAAATGCTGTCTTTGGAACATCAACTACATATGGATCTTTTTTGAAAAGTTCAAATTTAAACTCTTTTGCAGCTAATTTTTGTCTCTTGGAAACATTTACTTTCCTTAAATACCTGAGGTGTCTTTCAGCAGTCTCAGCTGCCACCCAGCTGCCATGCGCTTCTTTCTCATAGGAAGTCATCTGCCCTTGATAAGAACGAACGCTTCTCTCCAATTCTTCTTCCGCATCTCTGGCTCTCCTTCTGTAGGTCTCCAGTTCCTCAGCTGCATGGCTCATCTTCTCTTCTACTTTGGAAAGTTTCTCCTCCTTCTCTAACCGGTCCTTTTCCTCTGCTATTAACTTCCTGTGGAGTTTCATTCCATTTTCTTGATACAGTTCAGTCATTCCTTTAAGTTTCTGCTGAAGCTTCTGATTTTCACTTTCCAACTGTGTGTTTTCTGACTGTAAAGATGCTTGTTCAGTCTGGAGATTTGTAATATGCTCTATAAGCTCTTCCTTTGTTTTATCTACTTCAGACAACTCAGTGTAAATTTGGTTTCTTTCTCCTTCTAGGGTTTTGAAAGAAGCACTTAACTTAGCAGTGTGAATCAGTTTCTTCAAAGCTCCTTTTGGCAGATCATCTAAGCGAGCACCATTTTGTGATTCACTCTTCATCTCCAATTCCAAGTCATCAGCCATCATGTCTTCTCCAAGCACAGCAGCCCAGTCTGTCATCTTGAGCAAGCGTTCAGCCAGAGACTTGATGTGATTTTCTTTATCACTCAGAACTCGTTCTGCCTGGACTTTGGAGTTTTCAAATAGTATTTTCTGTTTATTAAGTTCACTCACTTGTTCTTTCAATACTTCCGCTTCCTGTAAAAGCTGTTTCTGGCTTTCCTGAAGTTGGGAATTTTCATTCAAGGCGTCTTTTATTGCCACCTTCAGACGTTCTTCATTCATTTGAAATATTTTGCAGATTAGTTTGGCTTCAGCTACTTGTGACTGGATGGATTTCGATTCATCTTCTAGGGACTGTATCCTCTTTGAAATGTCCGCCATCAATTCATCTTGCTCACAATGTTTAGATTTCTGTTCCTTTAATTCTTTGGCTAGAAAGACTATTTCATCCTCAAGTTTAGATTTGGAGCTGCTCAGCTTTTCATAGGTTGCCTCCAAGCTTTGTGCTTCTGTTGACCCCTTCTCAAAGCTGGCATCCTTCACAGCTGACTCCAAGCCTTCATACTCCTCTTGAACAACGCAAAGTTTGTCAAGTAGTTTACATTTTTCTTCAATTAGTCCAGAAAGCTTTTCAGCAAGCTTTTTCTCTCTTCTTACATAAAGCCGGCTTCTCACCGATCGAACACTTCTCCACAAAAACAAGAGAATCAAAAATCCAGTAAGAGCCGCACATGTCACCAGTTCCCACGGAAAAGCAGGGCCTGGTCTCAGGTCTTCAGGCAATGCTGCCACAGTCCTGCACAGCTTTCCCAGGACCAGCCCCAAGTACGGCTGAGGGGCAGCCCCGGGCACCTCCATGGCGCCGAGGCTGCTCCGGCTGTGGCCACAGTAGCCACGGCCTGGCCGGGCCACCACCAGCAGCTGAGACAGCTCTGCGTTCTGTCGGGAACGCGAACCGGCCCCGGCGACAGCAGCAGACACAGCGCAGCCGGCCTTGAGGGGAGCCGGGGAGCACTGGCGCCCACCGGCCTCAGGCGTCCCCCACGCGCACCATGGTAACCAGGCCCCTTTGTGACGTCACTTCCGCCACGCGGTTCCGGAGCCTGCCCCCCCCCCCCCCCCCGCGCGAGCCTGTGACACACGCTGTCCTAGCCACCCCCACCTCGGCTTGGTTTTGGCCGGGCCACCGCTGGATTTGAATCCATGTTTATAATGATGAAATCTGGGTAATCAGCATACTCATCACTCAAATATTTGTCATTTCTTTGTGCTGGGAAAATTCAAAATCCTCTCTTTTAGCTATTTGAAATTATCTAATAAATGTGTGCTGACTCTAGCCACCTTACAAAGCTGTAGATCAGTACAAATAGTTCCTCCTGTCCAGCTGCAACTTTGTATCTGTAACCTCTGCCTTTCCCCTCCTCGCCCTACCCTTCCCAGCCTCTAGTGACCACTAGTCTGCTACTTCTAGGAGATCAACTTTTCCTTTGGCAATTTTTTAAAGGAAATTTTGCGATTTTAATTTCTTTCAGAGGAGCATCCTTCCTTAGATATCTGCCAAGGAACAAAAGTGTTTTCTTTGGACTAACTTTGCCAAAATAGCCGTAGAATGTGGCAATGGGAAGAGGCGTGAGACACTCTGGGCTTCAGCTGGCCCAATGCTTTCTTTATAGGTAATGAAGCAAAGGTCTACAGTAAGTGCACTACTTGTCCAGGGCTGTTTAGCTATTTAGTGGCAGAAGTGTGTTGTATTTCGGGATCTGCTGGATGTCAGTGAGATGCTCTTTGTTTAAAAAACACTTTATTGAGGAATATTTTAGATACCTTGTAATCCACCCATTTCAGGTATGCAATTCAATGAGTTCTAGTAAGTTCATCAAGTTGTGCAGCCATCACCACAAATCAGTTTTAGAACATTTTCACCACACCAATAAGATCTCCTGTACCCATTTATTCTTTTTTTCCCCCAATTTTATTGGTTATGAATATTCACGGGATGCAAGGCTGATTGTCACCGTTCATGCCCAAGCTGTGATGGCCAGATTCATACTGGCCACATGACCGTTACATTTATTGTATCACCTTTATTGACTTTCATATGTTGAACCATCCTTGTATCCCTGGCATGAATCCCACTTCAGGTGCCTGAAACCTCTGCCAAGTTTCTCTTTTTGGTGCCCATAGGAGCCAGCCTGTGCCGCTGGTTCCCATGGAAACAGATCCCTGAGACACACCCTGCCTTGCAGCACGCACAAAGCACTTGCTCGCCCTTTGCCTTTTTTTTTTTTTTTTTTTTTTTTTAGCCAGCCAGTTAGTTCCAACTTTCAGGACCCCAGGGGAATAAAATGAGGACTGTTCCAGAGGGGAGGCAGCTGCCCAGGTGTCTGGCCCAAGCTCCCAGCCCACCCTGCCCTCTGGGGAAAAGGGGGGCAAGCCTCAGGTCAGGGCACAGCTCCCCAGGAGCCCCTCGGCCTTTCAAGGCCAGGACAGCCCTGCTCCTTTGGCTCCCAGCACACTTCCAGGAGCAGGGACGTGCTGAGCGTTTTGAGTGTTCACGGTGCACTTGGGAGGAAGGTGTCTTTATCTCACTCTACGGATGATGACAGTGAGACCCAGAAAAGTAAAAGGGTTTGCCCAAGTCACAGGCTAGAAAGTGACAGAGCCGGGACATAAAGCCTGTTCCTTTCATCCCAAAGCGAGCATGGCGGTCAAGATGCACCCCAACCGATGACACACCCATGTTTCATATGTCAGCTTGGAGACTTGCTGATCACACTGCCCAGGACAGGCCTGGCCTTCCTTACTGTATGAACTGAAAAGGTAGGACCAGAGAAGCCCACCCCCAAACCAGTGCTGCCCTCTGGAGAGTCACCCTCCCGCTGCTCAGAGGTGCTTTCTTCGAAGTTAACAAGCTGTGCAACCAAACAGGTCAGGACGACTGCCCTGCCCACTGGGCCCCCCAGGCCCCGGGGCCTTGGGAAACTCCCACTGCAGCAGCCAACCTGGAGGGTTCCCCTCATGCAACACAGATGTGAATGTTCCTGCCCCCTGCCATGACCCCCCCCGCCACTGGTTCCTTTCCCAGGCAGGAGGGAATGGGGACCGAGGACGCCTGAGTAGGCTCCTTGCATGGGCCTCAGCGGTGGCCGTGCTGTGGGCACGTGGCCATTAGCAAACTCCCCAAGAGAGAGTCAGTTTTGCAAAAGTCTCTGGCAGCTATCAGACCAAGAAAAGGGGCGGAAGGCTGCAGGAGTGCCTGCCCTGTTAGCTACGAGCTTGAGCCTGATGGGTTGGAACTGTGCTTTTCCTCCCACGGTGGCAGGAGCCCGAGGGCAGGGCAGTTTGGAAGTGGAAAGGGAAGGAATCGTTTCAAGTCTGGATGAAGGCTGCGTTTCCTTATGTTGCAATTACTGAGCACGTCACACTGGAGGCGGCGGTGATGAGACGCGTTAGCTGACCAGGGTCTTATACTCTCATCCCAGGCAGGGGAGGGGCTTGGCAAGCCCCACCCACAAGTCTTGGGGTCTCCTGGACCTTCCTCATGACCCCCTCCACTCCAGGCCCAAGTTCAATCCCTCCTCCCCAGGACCCCAAGCCGGCAGGTGGAGCTCTTCCGTACCTTTCCCTCAGGCCCTTTCTACTGTTGGGCCTGGCTGAGGGGCAGAGACAGAGAAATTCCCCCTCGGGGTTTGGGCCCTGCCCCACCAAGAGCCCCTGCCTGAGACCAAGGCCCCTCTGGGAGGGGGGTGCGTCTCACCATGCATGTGGTGCCCGCTCTTTAAAGAAGGTCAATAAACACCTGTTGCCCCCCCAAAGCCCTCCTCTGGTTGCCACAGAACTCAGGGATGTCACCAGGACACTGAGCCAGCACAGCTGTGGAACTGGAAACCACTGAAAGCAGCTTTATTTGTGTCCACCTCTGGCCCTTGAAACCTCTTCTGCTGGCCAGTCCTCCCACGGCCAGATGGAAACCTGACAGGCCCAGGCTGCTTCTTGGTAGGGTAATACCCGTGGTCTCCACCACTTCACGTCACACAGCACCGCTCGGCTCACGTCCAGGCCCAACAATAAAAAGGGCCTGACGTCATCGTCAAGTCCCCTGCTTTGAAGTGGAGGCCGCTCCTGCTGCCCCGGCCTGGTGGGGAGGGAAGCCTCGGCCGGGCAGCAGGCGTGGTCAGCCTCCAGCTGAACTCTGCTCTGGGCTTGGTGGAGGTTGAAAGCTACACCTCTTTCTCTCATCGGCATCTCCAAGGGTCTTCAGAGCCCGGACATGGTCCCCACTGTCCCCCTGACTAGAATATTTTGTGTGGGCCTCAGAGAACCAAGGAGCCCCTGACGGGTAGTGGCAGCCCCACCTTCTCTTGGCCTGCGTCTGTTCACTGCCCAGGCTGCCTCCTGGGACTGGGCCTGTGAGATTGCACGCCGACTCTCTCACACGAGGCCCTCACCTGAGCCGTCGGCCCTCTCCTCAGCTCCGCCATCAAAGCAGCCAGCCTGTCTCTTGCCCTCTAGACTTTGGGGTGGGGGTGGGGGTGAGGCATCAGTCCACTGGATTTCTCCACCTGCGGAGGACACCTCAAAGCCTAAAGCTCTCTTTAAAGCCCTCTTCCTCTGGCTTGATGTGAACGAGGGCATCTCACCTCACCCTCTGGTTTCAGCTCACCTCCCTGATATCCCCGCCTCTAACCTCAACACTTGACTCCTTGGTACCCTTGGTGTGGGTGAGGGGTCAGGCCATCTCTTCTCTAAATGCGGCATCAATGTGGGCAGAGGTCAGGGGCTGGGCGGGGTCATCTCACGGCACACACCGGCCTCCCTCCCCACATGGGGCTGTGATCATCAGTGCTTGTACGAGGGTTGGAAGCTAACTGCTCCATGCTTGTCCAGAAAGTGCAAGGAAGGATTTGGGACCATGGAGGAGGGGCCCATGGTGTGGACCAGGCTGGCTGCCAGCCTCCTGGTTTGGTCCCTGGCATTTAGGCTCAGAGAGACAGGGTGCTAGGAGGTAAGATGGGAGGCCCAGAGGGTGGGGAGGGACACTGGCCACCACCACCCAGAGCAGGGCCTCAGGCTGACTCCAGAGAACTCAGTTATGTCCTGAAATGCCACCATCATACGTTGACTCCTTTGGGTAAGTATTGCCTTTGCTTTGCAGCCCACATCCAGTCTCTGCATCCTAGTTTCTCAGCCCTCAGGTAGATAAGCAACAAGTCCTGTCTCTTGGTTGATCCTTGTAAAGCGTTTAACACGCTTCCCGGTTGATACTCATAGCTCGATAAATACATGTTAACTCACACTGCTTGGCCCTTCGGGTAGCATGGGCAGGCTCTCGCCCACCAGGCGACCCTCTCTTAGCACAACTCGGCCAACTGGAGCTGCCCTGGCCAGTCACCTGAGACCTTGGATGCCTTGGCCCATCTGGCATTTCTTTGGCAGAATCTTCCATGGGGCCTTTTGCTGGGTGGCAAGGCTGGAGCGTCTGGCACAACAATTCGAGTTTGCAAATACAAAAGCCACATCTTAAACATCACAAATTAGAACTGTGGTTTGGCAAAATATTTTTGTGCTCCTTTGAGGACCTGAAACTCCAAGAATAGTAGAAAACAGAATGTCTGGGATATTTATATACAGGTTAAGAGTCTCTGATCCAAAAATCCAAACTCCTAAACTTTTTGAGTGCTAACATGACACTCAAAGGAAATGCTCATTGGAGCATTCTGCAAATGGATTCTCCAAATATTCCCAAATCTGAAAACATCCTAAATCCAAAATACTTTCCAAGCATTTTGGATAAGGGGTACTCAACCTGTATTTTAATGGGGAGAAGAGAATGACAAAGTTGACTGTGGGACCGCAGGCCGCCAGAGTCATCAGACAGCCATGTTACACATGGTGTAGACAGCTGGAAGCCAGGAGTCATCTCATGCACGCACCTGTCTCCAGAGGCCTGACGCAATACCTCAGACAATCAAGAGACGAACACTAGAATTTTGATTAGACTCAACACATCCACAATTCAACTCAATTTAAAATTGCCTCACATACTCTTGGTAGCAATAAAACTGCAGCCTTTGGAAGATAATCTGGTCCTATCTTTCAGTATTTTCCATGTGGATATTCTTTGTCCCATCAGTGTCACCTCTAGGCCCAAACCCAGAGAAATCTCTGAAGGACACCAGGATGCTCACTGCAGCATTGTGTAGGACAGCACAACCTGGACACAACCTGAGTGTCCACCCGTGGGGCACGGGGTAAATACATGATGGTAAAATCATAATTGATGCCGCTTTAAAAAAGAATGAGACGGTCCTCTCTACCCTGACATGGAAATAGAGGTCTGCAGGTTTGTGGATATCAGAGCAGATTTAAACACAGGTGTTCGGACAGCGTGACGGGACCTGAGCTGAGGGACAGGAAAGTGCAGCCTCAAGTCTCCGTGTCATTCCGCTTTCTCGCTCTCTTTCCCTGGGATCCAGAACCTCCGCCCTCCTTTTAGGCGCACTGGCTGGGGAAAGGCTGTGGCGGGAGCGGGAGCACGCGGGCAGCGGCTCAAGCGGGGCAGAGGCTGCAGCAGGATCAGGAGCGGGCGGGCAGCGGCCGGAGCCGGGCAGAGCCTGCAGGGGGAGCGGGAGCGCGCGGGCAACGGCTCCAGCCAGGCAGAGGCTGTAGCGGGATCGGGAGCGCGCAGGCAGCGGCTGGAGCAGGGCAGAGGCTGCAGCCAGATCGGGAGACCGGGGGCAGCGGCTGAGCGGTGCAGAGGCTGCAGCGCGACGGGAGTGCGCAGGCAGCGGCTCGAGCGGGACAGAGGCTGGAGCGGGAGCAGGAGGGCGCGGACAACAGCTGGAGCTGGGCAAAGGCTGCGGAGAGGGCTGGAGCGCTAGCGTGCGGGCAGAAGCTCGAGCAGGGCAGAGGCTGCGGCGGGATTGGGAACGCGTGGGCAGCGCCTTGAGCAGGGCAGAGGCTGCGGCGGGATCAGGAGCGCGAGGGCAGCGGTTCCAGCCGGGCAGAGGCTGCAGCGAGATCGGGAGCGTGCGGGCAGCCGCTGGAGCGAGGCAGTGGCTGCAGCGGGATCGTGAGCATGGGCAGCGGCTCCAGCAGGGCAAAAGCTGCAGTGGGATCGGGAGCAAGCGGGCAGCAGCTCTAGCGGAGCAGAGGCTGGAGCGGGAGCAGGAGGGCGCGGGCAACAGCTGGAGCTGCGCCAAGGCGGAGGCGGCAGCGGGAGCGTGAGTGTGGGGGCAGCGGCGGGAGAGGGGCAGAGGCTCGAGAGGGGCAGAGGCTGCAGCGGGATCGGGAGCGCCAGGGCAGCCGCTCCAGCAGGGCAGAGGCTGCAGCGAGATGGGGAGCGCGCGGGCAGCGGCTCGAACAGGGCAGAGGCTGCAGCGAGATCGGAAGGCGGCGGGCAGTGACTCTAGCGGGGCAGAGGCTGCAGCGGGAGCGGGAGGGCGTGGGCAACAGCTGGAGCTGGGCAAAGGCTGCGGTGAGGCGGGAGCAGGAGGGGGTGGGAAACAGCACGAGCTGGGCAAAGACTGCGGCGGGAGCTGGAGCGCTAGCGTGCGGGCAGAAGCTCGAGCGGGGCAGAGGCTGCGGCGGGATCGGGACCGCGCGGGCAGCGCCTGAACAGGGCAGAGGCTGCAGCGCGATCGGGAGCGCCAGGGCAGCGGCTCCAGCACGGCGGAGACTGCAGCGAGATGGGGAGCGCGCGGGCAGCGGCTCGAACAGGCCAGAGGCTGCAGCGAGATCGGGAGCCGGCGGGCAGTGGCTCTAGCGGGGCAGAGGCTGCAGCGGGAGCGGGAGGGCGTGGGCAACAGCTGGAGCTGGGCAAAGGCTGCGGTGGGGCGGGAGCAGGAGGGGGTGGGAAACAGCACGAGCTGGGCAAAGACTGCGGCGGGAGCTGGAGCGCTAGCATGCGGGCAGAAGCTCGAGCGGGGCAGAAGCTGCGGCGGGAGCGGGACCGCGCGGGCAGCGCCTCGTACAGGGCAGAGGCTGCAGGCAGATCGGGAGCGCGGAGACAGCGGGCTCAAGCAGTGCAGAGGCTGCAGCCAGATCGGGAGCGTGCGGGCAGCTGCTCGAGCGGGGCAGAGGCTGCAGCGGGATCGGGAACACGCGGGCAGTGGCTCCAGCTGGGCAGAGGCTGCAGCCTGAGCGGGAGCGCGCGGGCAGCCGCTCGAGAGAGGCAGAGGCTGCAGCGGGATCTTGAGCGCGGGCAGCGGCTCCAGCAGGGCAAAAGCTGCAGCAGGATCGGATCGGAAGCAAGCGGGCAGCAGCTCTAGCGGAGCAGAGGCTGGAGCGGGAGCAGGAGGGCGCGGGCAATAGCTGGAGCTGGGCAAAGGCGGAGGCGGGAGCGGGAGCGTGAGCGTGGGGGAAGCGGCTCGAGAGGGGCACGGGCTGTAGCGGGATCGGAAGGGCGCGGGCAGCGGCTCGAACGGGGCAGAGGCTGCAGCGGGAGCAGGAGCGGGAGCGTGCATGCAGCGGCTGCAGCGGGGCAGCGGCTGGAAAGGGGCAGCGGCTGCCTAGGGAGCGGGAGCTGGCGGCAGCAGCTCCAATGGGCCGACGCTGCACTGGGATCGGGAGCACGCGGGCAGCGGCTCTAGCCGGGCAGAGGCTGCAGCAGAGCGGGAGCGCTGGAGCGCTGAGGAGGCCGCTGCAGCGCTGACGCTCCTCAGAAGCAGCTGGACTCTCCTACCTGCTGCTGCAGAAATCTGTGGCAACACGTTGCTTTGGTGGAAGAACGTGAAGCAAGTTGAGCGTCACAGAGACACTAACTGCAGAAGAAGTGCTTCAGCAGCCACTTCAGATGACTGTGAAGGGTCTTTGATGCTGCACCAAAACTCAACGACAAATACTAGGTTTTTAAAGGCCAAGAATCTTTAGAGAAGAAAATTTCCAGAAAAATGGCTTTGGTTTGAGGAGAACATCCGTGAACAAAGAAAAACGGAAGCACTCCCCTCAGGACAACCTCGGGATACGTCACTTCACAGACTCGGCTGGAGGTTTTTACCCACATGGGCCCGGCCTCTTCTTCTGTCTGTCTCTGTATCTGCCTGAGAAAAGATCTGCAGATGGTTATGGCCACTGCCTCATTTCCAGTTTCCAATATTGTGCAAGTTTCTTTCTTGGCCAATTCTAATCTGGAAGAAGAGACGGAAGGGAACTGTGGAAAATGTAATTAATTCCCAGCTTAGCTGCACTGACAGAGTACAAAGCACCAGAGTGTAATGCCACATACTGTCTTTTTTCTAAGGCATAAATATGAGACTTACCAAATTATTTTCTAGATAAGAAATATCAAAGAATTTTCTAGAGAATTTCCCCTATTTTACAAAAAAAAATTTTTGTTTTGCAAAAAATGAGAAGAAAATCTCATTTATTTTGTTAATGCATACCACCCATATTGGCGCTATACAGTTGAATGATTTTTTTTTCCCCAAGGATTAAAGTTCTTAACGTTGCGGTCACATGGAAATCATCCTTAATTTTAACCTAAAGATTGACTGGTGCATATTCTTCAGATATTTCAAGCAAAAATTAGCAGTAATGTATTATTTTTATCATCAGAAAAATGTTAACTGTCAATTACACACACACATGCATAATTATATAATACACACATCTCCATGTACGGCGGCACTTCAAAAAGCTCAGGGAAGATTCATATTATCTTTCAATTCTATTTTTCCACAAACATTTTGAAGTTCTCAGATACCCATATATGCAGGATGTTATAGGGCTCTTTACCTGTATACAGTGCTCGCTGTTTTCTATTCATAAAAAATTTAAATTAGAACCATAGAAGCATCATTATACCCTCCTTACAGGTTTCTTTCTAGATAGTAAAGGTCTATGAAACACATAAACACTGGTTAATAATATGCTTCATCTTCTTATCATATCTTCTCACCACAGACTTTTTCATTGCAGTATGGACAGAGGCTTAGATTTCATGTTTTAAGAGCATAAAAATATCCATCGACAGCAAGTTTTTATAAATAGAGGGTCTTGAAGGGTCTTAGATCCACAATTTCTTTTGGTAATTTTAAAAGATTATTATTATTTTTAACGGACACCTAATAACTGTACATATTTATGGGGTACATTGTGATTTTTTAAATTAAAAACCAAGCTGATTTTATTATTATTATCAATACCAAGCAAGTCTTTAAATCAATGAAAATTTAATTAAGCATAAAGTTACTTTCACATTTGTCTACAACCGTAGTAAATACAGTTCTTGGCATAAAGACACAGCCCTTGGAGTTTAAAACATCCCCAACTGCAAGATTACCTAAATAAATTTCCCATTATTGTTTATGTAATAGTGGGTGAGTTAATCAAATTAAAATAATTATACAATCTAGGATAAAATAAAATGGAAATAATTTACTCATGAAATTCATATTTAAATCATCTTTATTTACAAAGTAGTATCCTGAGAATTATAATTCCATTAAGCTTCAATTTGAGCAAAAAATGTAGTTACTTAAACTGAAAATGAAAGATAAGTCAAAATTATTTATGAAGAGAGACCAAAAATATCATCAGGTTTCTTGCTGTGCTTCTGGATTTCAGGAGCAGGCTCATTTGAGCACGGAATCGACCCTGAAGGGAACTCACCCCTACTTTCAGAATGTGGGGGTGGAGGTGAAAATCCAGCTCCTAGAGGAACATAAGGAGGAAATCCCCTCAGTGAATAGACATTTCTCATTGCAAATGGAGGTGGTGGCTGCACAGGGAAATCCCTTGGTAGATAATAATTTTGAGGAGCTCCATACATGCTTCCTGGAGGAGGTGGAGGAAAAGGAGGTTCTCTTCTCATGAATGGACCCCTCCTACCCACTGGAAACAATGGACCTCTGATAGCAGGCAAAGGTGGAGGAGCAAAGCCAGGGCCAGTTGCTTCCCGTTTAGCAGGCACAGATGAATGAGGCACATTTACATTACCAAGGTCATCTTTGGTATCATTTCTGCTGGATTCCGTTTGGGAGGGCTTTGGCCCATCCACTTTATCCAAAGAATTCAGGTTAAAACTTCTGAGTTCTGCTGGGCCAGACGGTCCACCAGGATCAGGATCAAATCCGTCTTGCCTTTGTGGAAGAAGAGCTGGATCAGAACATGGGTGGCCTGGTGGAGGAATCATCATCCTTCGGTGTTGTTCCCACGGAGGTGACAGGAACCCAGATGGAGGTGGTGGCTGCACAGGGAAATCCCTTGGTAGATAATAATTTTGAGGAGCTCCATACATGCTTCCTGGAGGAGGTGGAGGAAAAGGAGGTTCTCTTCTCATGAATGGACCCCTCCTATCCACTGGAAACAATGGACCTCTGATTGCAGGAAAAGGTGGAGGAGCAAAGCCAGGGCCACTTGCTTCCCTTTCAGCAGACACAGATGAAGGAGGCACATTTACATCACCAAGGTCGTCTTTGGTATCATTTCTGCTGGATTCCGTTTGTGAGGGCTTTGGCCCATCCACTTTATCCAAAGAAGGCAGATTGAAACTTCTGAGTTCTGCTGGGCCAGACGGTCCACCAGGATCAGGATCAAATCCGTCTTGCCTTTGTGGAAGAAGAGCTGGATCAGAACATGGGTGGCCTGGTGGAGGAATCATCATCCTTCGGTGTTGTTCCCACGGAGGTGACAGGAACCCAGATGGAGGTGGTGGCTGCACAGGGAAATCCCTTGGCACATAATAATTTTGAGGAGCTCCATACATGCTTCCTGGAGGAGGTGGAGGAAAAGGAGGTTCTCTTCTCATGAATGGACCCCTCCTATCCACTGGAAACAATGGACCTCTGTTTGCAGGAAAAGGTGGAGGAGAAAAGCCAGGGCCACTTGCTTCCCTTTCAGCAGGCACAGATGAATGAGGCACATTTACATCACCAAGGTCGTCTTTGGTATCATTTCTGCTGGATTCCGTTTGTGAGGGCTTTGGCCCATCCACTTTATCCAGAGAAGGCAGATTGAAACTTCTGAGTTCTGCTGGTCCAGACGGTCCACCAGGATTAGAATCAAATCCGTCTTGCCTTCGTGGAAGAAGAGCTGGATCAGAACATGGGTGGCCTGGTGGAGGGATCCTCATCCTCCGGTGCTGTTCCCACGGAGGTGACAGGTACCCAGACGGTGCTCCATGAGAATCGGTTAACCTATCACAGCCCGATTCTCCTCTTTCATTGGTCATCTGGTGATCCAGAGTATTCTCTGGGCCTCTTGAGCCTCTTCCTCCTCCTCGCCCTGGAGTCAAAGGTGCGAGTCTGAGTGGAGAGAGAAAAGCTCTCGTTTCGGATGAAGGTCGACCCACTGGTGAGGCACCACATGGGGAATGCTCTCCGCCAAATGCTGTCTTTGGAACATCAACTACATATGGATCTTTTTTGAAAAGTTCAAATTTAAACTCTTTTGCAGCTAATTTTTGTCTCTTGGAAACATTTACTTTCCTTAAATACCTGAGGTGTCTTTCAGCAGTCTCAGCTGCCACCCAGCTGCCATGCGCTTCTTTCTCATAGGAAGTCATCTGCCCTTGATAAGAACGAACGCTTCTCTCCAATTCTTCTTCCGCATCTCTGGCTCTCCTTCTGTAGGTCTCCAGTTCCTCAGCTGCATGGCTCATCTTCTCTTCTACTTTGGAAAGTTTCTCCTCCTTCTCTAACCGGTCCTTTTCCTCTGCTATTAACTTCCTGTGGAGTTTCATTCCATTTTCTTGATACAGTTCAGTCATTCCTTTAAGTTTCTGCTGAAGCTTCTGATTTTCACTTTCCAACTGTGTGTTTTCTGACTGTAAAGATGCTTGTTCAGTCTGGAGATTTGTAATATGCTCTATAAGCTCTTCCTTTGTTTTATCTACTTCAGACAACTCAGTGTAAATTTGGTTTCTTTCTCCTTCTAGGGTTTTGAAAGAAGCACTTAACTTAGCAGTGTGAATCAGTTTCTTCAAAGCTCCTTTTGGCAGATCATCTAAGCGAGCACCATTTTGTGATTCACTCTTCATCTCCAATTCCAAGTCATCAGCCATCATGTCTTCTCCAAGCACAGCAGCCCAGTCTGTCATCTTGAGCAAGCGTTCAGCCAGAGACTTGATGTGATTTTCTTTATCACTCAGAACTCGTTCTGCCTGGACTTTGGAGTTTTCAAATAGTATTTTCTGTTTATTAAGTTCACTCACTTGTTCTTTCAATACTTCCGCTTCCTGTAAAAGCTGTTTCTGGCTTTCCTGAAGTTGGGAATTTTCATTCAAGGCGTCTTTTATTGCCACCTTCAGACGTTCTTCATTCATTTGAAATATTTTGCAGATTAGTTTGGCTTCAGCTACTTGTGACTGGATGGATTTCGATTCATCTTCTAGGGACTGTATCCTCTTTGAAATGTCCGCCATCAATTCATCTTGCTCACAATGTTTAGATTTCTGTTCCTTTAATTCTTTGGCTAGAAAGACTATTTCATCCTCAAGTTTAGATTTGGAGCTGCTCAGCTTTTCATAGGTTGCCTCCAAGCTTTGTGCTTCTGTTGACCCCTTCTCAAAGCTGGCATCCTTCACAGCTGACTCCAAGCCTTCATACTCCTCTTGAACAACGCAAAGTTTGTCAAGTAGTTTACATTTTTCTTCAATTAGTCCAGAAAGCTTTTCAGCAAGCTTTTTCTCTCTTCTTACATAAAGCCGGCTTCTCACCGATCGAACACTTCTCCACAAAAACAAGAGAATCAAAAATCCAGTAAGAGCCGCACATGTCACCAGTTCCCACGGAAAAGCAGGGCCTGGTCTCAGGTCTTCAGGCAATGCTGCCACAGTCCTGCACAGCTTTCCCAGGACCAGCCCCAAGTACGGCTGAGGGGCAGCCCCGGGCACCTCCATGGCGCCGAGGCTGCTCCGGCTGTGGCCACAGTAGCCACGGCCTGGCCGGGCCACCACCAGCAGCTGAGACAGCTCTGCGTTCTGTCGGGAACGCGAACCGGCCCCGGCGACAGCAGCAGACACAGCGCAGCCGGCCTTGAGGGGAGCCGGGGAGCACTGGCGCCCACCGGCCTCAGGCGTCCCCCACGCGCACCATGGTAACCAGGCCCCTTTGTGACGTCACTTCCGCCACGCGGTTCCGGAGCCTGCCCACCCCCCCCCCCGCGCGAGCCTGTGACACACGCTGTCCTAGCCACCCCCACCTCGGCTTGGTTTTGGCCGGGCCACCGCTGGATTTGAATCCATGTTTATAATGATGAAATCTGGGTAATCAGCATACTCATCACTCAAATATTTGTCATTTCTTTGTGCTGGGAAAATTCAAAATCCTCTCTTTTAGCTATTTGAAATTATCTAATAAATGTGTGCTGACTCTAGCCACCTTACAAAGCTGTAGATCAGTACAAATAGTTCCTCCTGTCCAGCTGCAACTTTGTATCTGTAACCTCTGCCTTTCCCCTCCTCGCCCTACCCTTCCCAGCCTCTAGTGACCACTAGTCTGCTACTTCTAGGAGATCAACTTTTCCTTTGGCAATTTTTTAAAGGAAATTTTGCGATTTTAATTTCTTTCAGAGGAGCATCCTTCCTTAGATATCTGCCAAGGAACAAAAGTGTTTTCTTTGGACTAACTTTGCCAAAATAGCCGTAGAATGTGGCAATGGGAAGAGGCCTGAGACACTCTGGGCTTCAGCTGGCCCAACGCTTTCTTTATAGGTAATGAAGCAAAGGTCTACAGTAAGTGCACTACTTGTCCAGGGCTGTTTAGCTATTTAGTGGCAGAAGTGTGTTGTATTTCGGGATCTGCTGGATGTCAGTGACATGCTCTTTGTTTAAAAAACACTTTATTGAGGAATATTTTAGATACCTTGTAATCCACCCATTTCAGGTATGCAATTCAATGAGTTCTAGTAAGTTCATCAAGTTGTGCAGCCATCACCACAAATCAGTTTTAGAACATTTTCACCACACCAATAAGATCTCCTGTACCCATTTATTCTTTTTTTCCCCCAATTTTATTGGTTATGAATATTCACGGGATGCAAGGCTGATTGTCACCGTTCATGCCCAAGCTGTGATGGCCAGATTCATACTGGCCACATGACCGTTACATTTATTGTATCACCTTTATTGACTTTCATATGTTGAACCATCCTTGTATCCCTGGCATGAATCCCACTTCAGGTGCCTGAAACCTCTGCCAAGTTTCTCTTTTTGGTGCCCATAGGAGCCAGCCTGTGCCGCTGGTTCCCATGGAAACAGATCCCTGAGACACACCCTGCCTTGCAGCACGCACAAAGCACTTGCTCGCCCTTTGCCTTTTTTTTTTTTTTTTTTTTTTTTTAGCCAGCCAGTTAGTTCCAACTTTCAGGACCCCAGGGGAATAAAATGAGGACTGTTCCAGAGGGGAGGCAGCTGCCCAGGTGTCTGGCCCAAGCTCCCAGCCCACCCTGCCCTCTGGGGAAAAGGGGGGCAAGCCTCAGGTCAGGGCACAGCTCCCCAGGAGCCCCTCGGCCTTTCAAGGCCAGGACAGCCCTGCTCCTTTGGCTCCCAGCACACTTCCAGGAGCAGGGACGTGCTGAGCGTTTTGAGTGTTCACGGTGCACTTGGGAGGAAGGTGTCTTTATCTCACTCTACGGATGATGACAGTGAGACCCAGAAAAGTAAAAGGGTTTGCCCAAGTCACAGGCTAGAAAGTGACAGAGCCGGGACATAAAGCCTGTTCCTTTCATCCCAAAGCGAGCATGGCGGTCAAGATGCACCCCAACCGATGACACACCCATGTTTCATATGTCAGCTTGGAGACTTGCTGATCACACTGCCCAGGACAGGCCTGGCCTTCCTTACTGTATGAACTGAAAAGGTAGGACCAGAGAAGCCCACCCCCAAACCAGTGCTGCCCTCTGGAGAGTCACCCTCCCGCTGCTCAGAGGTGCTTTCTTCGAAGTTAACAAGCTGTGCAACCAAACAGGTCAGGACGACTGCCCTGCCCACTGGGCCCCCCAGGCCCCGGGGCCTTGGGAAACTCCCACTGCAGCAGCCAACCTGGAGGGTTCCCCTCATGCAACACAGATGTGAATGTTCCTGCCCCCTGCCATGACCCCCCCCGCCACTGGTTCCTTTCCCAGGCAGGAGGGAATGGGGACCGAGGACGCCTGAGTAGGCTCCTTGCATGGGCCTCAGCGGTGGCCGTGCTGTGGGCACGTGGCCATTAGCAAACTCCCCAAGAGAGAGTCAGTTTTGCAAAAGTCTCTGGCAGCTATCAGACCAAGAAAAGGGGCGGAAGGCTGCAGGAGTGCCTGCCCTGTTAGCTACGAGCTTGAGCCTGATGGGTTGGAACTGTGCTTTTCCTCCCACGGTGGCAGGAGCCCGAGGGCAGGGCAGTTTGGAAGTGGAAAGGGAAGGAATCGTTTCAAGTCTGGATGAAGGCTGCGTTTCCTTATGTTGCAATTACTGAGCACGTCACACTGGAGGCGGCGGTGATGAGACGCGTTAGCTGACCAGGGTCTTATACTCTCATCCCAGGCAGGGGAGGGGCTTGGCAAGCCCCACCCACAAGTCTTGGGGTCTCCTGGACCTTCCTCATGACCCCCTCCACTCCAGGCCCAAGTTCAATCCCTCCTCCCCAGGACCCCAAGCCGGCAGGTGGAGCTCTTCCGTACCTTTCCCTCAGGCCCTTTCTACTGTTGGGCCTGGCTGAGGGGCAGAGACAGAGAAATTCCCCCTCGGGGTTTGGGCCCTGCCCCACCAAGAGCCCCTGCCTGAGACCAAGGCCCCTCTGGGAGGGGGGTGCGTCTCACCATGCATGTGGTGCCCGCTCTTTAAAGAAGGTCAATAAACACCTGTTGCCCCCCCAAAGCCCTCCTCTGGTTGCCACAGAACTCAGGGATGTCACCAGGACACTGAGCCAGCACAGCTGTGGAACTGGAAACCACTGAAAGCAGCTTTATTTGTGTCCACCTCTGGCCCTTGAAACCTCTTCTGCTGGCCAGTCCTCCCACGGCCAGATGGAAACCTGACAGGCCCAGGCTGCTTCTTGGTAGGGTAATACCCGTGGTCTCCACCACTTCACGTCACACAGCACCGCTCGGCTCACGTCCAGGCCCAACAATAAAAAGGGCCTGACGTCATCGTCAAGTCCCCTGCTTTGAAGTGGAGGCCGCTCCTGCTGCCCCGGCCTGGTGGGGAGGGAAGCCTCGGCCGGGCAGCAGGCGTGGTCAGCCTCCAGCTGAACTCTGCTCTGGGCTTGGTGGAGGTTGAAAGCTACACCTCTTTCTCTCATCGGCATCTCCAAGGGTCTTCAGAGCCCGGACATGGTCCCCACTGTCCCCCTGACTAGAATATTTTGTGTGGGCCTCAGAGAACCAAGGAGCCCCTGACGGGTAGTGGCAGCCCCACCTTCTCTTGGCCTGCGTCTGTTCACTGCCCAGGCTGCCTCCTGGGACTGGGCCTGTGAGATTGCACGCCGACTCTCTCACACGAGGCCCTCACCTGAGCCGTCGGCCCTCTCCTCAGCTCCGCCATCAAAGCAGCCAGCCTGTCTCTTGCCCTCTAGACTTTGGGGTGGGGGTGGGGGTGAGGCATCAGTCCACTGGATTTCTCCACCTGCGGAGGACACCTCAAAGCCTAAAGCTCTCTTTAAAGCCCTCTTCCTCTGGCTTGATGTGAACGAGGGCATCTCACCTCACCCTCTGGTCTCAGCTCACCTCCCTGATATCCCCGCCTCTAACCTCAACACTTGACTCCTTGGTACCCTTGGTGTGGGTGAGGGGTCAGGCCATCTCTTCTCTAAATGCGGCATCAATGTGGGCAGAGGTCAGGGGCTGGGCGGGGTCATCTCACGGCACACACCGGCCTCCCTCCCCACATGGGGCTGTGATCATCAGTGCTTGTACGAGGGTTGGAAGCTAACTGCTCCATGCTTGTCCAGAAAGTGCAAGGAAGGATTTGGGACCATGGAGGAGGGGCCCATGGTGTGGACCAGGCTGGCTGCCAGCCTCCTGGTTTGGTCCCTGGCATTTAGGCTCAGAGAGACAGGGTGCTAGGAGGTAAGATGGGAGGCCCAGAGGGTGGGGAGGGACACTGGCCACCACCACCCAGAGCAGGGCCTCAGGCTGACTCCAGAGAACTCAGTTATGTCCTGAAATGCCACCATCATACGTTGACTCCTTTGGGTAAGTATTGCCTTTGCTTTGCAGCCCACATCCAGTCTCTGCATCCTAGTTTCTCAGCCCTCAGGTAGATAAGCAACAAGTCCTGTCTCTTGGTTGATCCTTGTAAAGCGTTTAACACGCTTCCCGGTTGATACTCATAGCTCGATAAATACATGTTAACTCACACTGCTTGGCCCTTCGGGTAGCATGGGCAGGCTCTCGCCCACCAGGCGACCCTCTCTTAGCACAACTCGGCCAACTGGAGCTGCCCTGGCCAGTCACCTGAGACCTTGGATGCCTTGGCCCATCTGGCATTTCTTTGGCAGAATCTTCCATGGGGCCTTTCGCTGGGTGGCAAGGCTGGAGCGTCTGGCACAACAATTCGAGTTTGCAAATACAAAAGCCACATCTTAAACATCACAAATTAGAACTGTGGTTTGGCAAAATATTTTTGTGCTCCTTTGAGGACCTGAAACTCCAAGAATAGTAGAAAACAGAATGTCTGGGATATTTATATACAGGTTAAGAGTCTCTGATCCAAAAATCCAAACTCCTAAACTTTTTGAGTGCTAACATGACACTCAAAGGAAATGCTCATTGGAGCATTCTGCAAATGGATTCTCCAAATATTCCCAAATCTGAAAACATCCTAAATCCAAAATACTTTCCAAGCATTTTGGATAAGGGGTACTCAACCTGTATTTTAATGGGGAGAAGAGAATGACAAAGTTGACTGTGGGACCGCAGGCCGCCAGAGTCATCAGACAGCCATGTTACACATGGTGTAGACAGCTGGAAGCCAGGAGTCATCTCATGCACGCACCTGTCTCCAGAGGCCTGACGCAATACCTCAGACAATCAAGAGACGAACACTAGAATTTTGATTAGACTCAACACATCCACAATTCAACTCAATTTAAAATTGCCTCACATACTCTTGGTAGCAATAAAACTGCAGCCTTTGGAAGATAATCTGGTCCTATCTTTCAGTATTTTCCATGTGGATATTCTTTGTCCCATCAGTGTCACCTCTAGGCCCAAACCCAGAGAAATCTCTGAAGGACACCAGGATGCTCACTGCAGCATTGTGTAGGACAGCACAACCTGGACACAACCTGAGTGTCCACCCGTGGGGCACGGGGTAAATACATGATGGTAAAATCATAATTGATGCCGCTTTAAAAAAGAATGAGACGGTCCTCTCTACCCTGACATGGAAATAGAGGTCTGCAGGTTTGTGGATATCAGAGCAGATTTAAACACAGGTGTTCGGACAGCGTGACGGGACCTGAGCTGAGGGACAGGAAAGTGCAGCCTCAAGTCCCCGTGTCATTCCGCTTTCTCGCTCTCTTTCCCTGGGATCCAGAACCTCCGCCCTCCTTTTAGGCGCACTGGCTGGGGAAAGGCTGTGGCGGGAGCGGGAGCACGCGGGCAGCGGCTCAAGCGGGGCAGAGGCTGCAGCAGGATCAGGAGCCGGCGGGCAGCGGCCGGAGCCGGGCAGAGCCTGCAGGGGGAGCGGGAGCGCGCGGGCAACGGCTCCAGCCAGGCAGAGGCTGTAGCGGGATCGGGAGCGCGCAGGCAGCGGCTGGAGCAGGGCAGAGGCTGCAGCCAGATCGGGAGACCGGGGGCAGCGGCTGAGCGGTGCAGAGGCTGCAGCGCGACGGGAGTGCGCAGGCAGCGGCTCGAGCGGGACAGAGGCTGGAGCGGGAGCAGGAGGGCGCGGACAACAGCTGGAGCTGGGCAAAGGCAGAGGCGGGAGCGGGACCGTGAGCGTGGGGGCAGCGGCGGGAGAGGGGCAGAGGCTGCAGCGGGATCAGGAGCGCCAGGGCAGCGGCTCGAACAGGGCAGAGGCTGCAGCTAGATCGGGAGTGGGCGGGCAGCGGCTCTAGCGGGGCAGAGGCTGCAGCGGGAGCGGGAGGGCGTGGGCAACAACTGGAGCTGGGCAAAGGCTGCGGAGAGGGCTGGAGCGCTAGCGTGCGGGCAGAAGCTCGAGCAGGGCAGAGGCTGCGGCAGGATTGGGAACGCGTGGGCAGCGCCTTGAGCAGGGCAGAGGCTGCGGCGGGATCAGGAGCGCGAGGGCAGCGGTTCCAGCCGGGCAGAGGCTGCAGCGAGATCGGGAGCGTGCGGGCAGCCGCTGGAGCGAGGCAGTGGCTGCAGCGGGATCGTGAGCATGGGCAGCGGCTCCAGCAGGGCAAAAGCTGCAGTGGGATCGGGAGCAAGCGGGCAGCAGCTCTAGCGGAGCAGAGGCTGGAGCGGGAGCAGGAGGGCGCGGGCAACAGCTGGAGCTGCGCCAAGGCGGAGGCGGCAGCGGGAGCGTGAGTGTGGGGGCAGCGGCGGGAGAGGGGCAGAGGCTCGAGAGGGGCAGAGGCTGCAGCGGGATCGGGAGCGCCAGGGCAGCCGCTCCAGCAGGGCAGAGGCTGCAGCGAGATGGGGAGCGCGCGGGCAGCGGCTCGAACAGGGCAGAGGCTGCAGCGAGATCGGAAGGCGGCGGGCAGTGACTCTAGCGGGGCAGAGGCTGCAGCGGGAGCGGGAGGGCGTGGGCAACAGCTGGAGCTGGGCAAAGGCTGCGGTGAGGCGGGAGCAGGAGGGGGTGGGAAACAGCACGAGCTGGGCAAAGACTGCGGCGGGAGCTGGAGCGCTAGCGTGCGGGCAGAAGCTCGAGCGGGGCAGAGGCTGCGGCGGGATCGGGACCGCGCGGGCAGCGCCTGAACAGGGCAGAGGCTGCAGCGCGATCGGGAGCGCCAGGGCAGCGGCTCCAGCAGGGCAGAGACTGCAGTGAGATGGGGAGCGCGCGGGCAGCGGCTCGAACAGGGCAGAGGCTGCAGCGAGATCGGGAGCCGGCGGGCAGTGGCTCTAGCGCGGCAGAGGCTGCAGCGGGAGCGGGAGGGCGTGGGCAACAGCTGGAGCTGGGCAAAGGCTGCGGTGGGGCGGGAGCAGGAGGGGGTGGGAAACAGCACGAGCTGGGCAAAGACTGCGGCGGGAGCTGGAGCGCTAGCATGCGGGCAGAAGCTCGAGCGGGGCAGAAGCTGCGGCGGGATCGGGAGCGCGCGGGCAGCCGCTCGAGAGAGGCAGAGGCTGCAGCGGGATCTTGAGCGCGGGCAGCGGCTCCAGCAGGGCAAAAGCTGCAGCAGGATCGGATCGGAAGCAAGCGGGCAGCAGCTCTAGCGGAGCAGAGGCTGGAGCGGGAGCAGGAGGGCGCGGGCAATAGCTGGAGCTGGGCAAAGGCGGAGGCGGGAGCGGGAGCGTGAGCGTTGGGGAAGCTGCTCGAGAGGGGCACGGGCTGCAGCGGGATCGGAAGGGCGCGGGCAGCGGCTCAAACAGGGCAGAGGCTGCAGCGGGATCGGGAGCGCCAGGGCAGCGGCTCGAGCCAGGCAGTGGCTGCAGCGCGATCGGGAGCGCACGGCAGCAGCTCGAACGGGGCAGAGGCTGCAGCGGGAGCAGGAGCGGGAGCGTGCATGCAGCGGCTGCAGCGGGGCAGCGGCTGGAAAGGGGCAGAGGCTGGAAAGGGGCAGCGGCTGCCTAGGGAGCGGGAGCTGGCGGCAGCAGCTCCAATGGGCCGACGCTGCACTGGGATCGGGAGCACGCGGGCAGCGGCTCTAGCCGGGCAGAGGCTGCAGCAGAGCGGGAGCGCTGGAGCGCTGAGGAGGCCGCTGCAGCGCTGACGCTCCTCAGAAGCAGCTGGACTCTCCTACCTGCTGCTGCAGAAATCTGTGGCAACACGTTGCTTTGGTGGAAGAACGTGAAGCAAGTTGAGCGTCACAGAGACACTAACTGCAGAAGAAGTGCTTCAGCAGCCACTTCAGATGACTGTGAAGGGTCTTTGATGCTGCACCAAAACTCAACGACAAATACTAGGTTTTTAAAGGCCAAGAATCTTTAGAGAAGAAAATTTCCAGAAAAATGGCTTTGGTTTGAGGAGAACATCCGTGAACAAAGAAAAACGGAAGCACTCCCCTCAGGACAACCTCGGGATACGTCACTTCACAGACTCGGCTGGAGGTTTTTACCCACATGGGCCCGGCCTCTTCTTCTGTCTGTCTCTGTATCTGCCTGAGAAAAGATCTGCAGATGGTTATGGCCACTGCCTCATTTCCAGTTTCCAATATTGTGCAAGTTTCTTTCTTGGCCAATTCTAATCTGGAAGAAGAGACGGAAGGGAACTGTGGAAAATGTAATTAATTCCCAGCTTAGCTGCACTGACAGAGTACAAAGCACCAGAGTGTAATGCCACATACTGTCTTTTTTCTAAGGCATAAATATGAGACTTACCAAATTATTTTCTAGATAAGAAATATGAAAGAATTTTCTAGAGAATTTCCCCTATTTTACAAAAAAAAATTTTTGTTTTGCAAAAAATGAGAAGAAAATCTCATTTATTTTGTTAATGCATACCACCCATATTGGCGCTATACAGTTGAATGATTTTTTTTTCCCCAAGGATTAAAGTTCTTAACGTTGCGGTCACATGGAAATCATCCTTAATTTTAACCTAAAGATTGACTGGTGCATATTCTTCAGATATTTCAAGCAAAAATTAGCAGTAATGTATTATTTTTATCATCAGAAAAACGTTAACTGTCAATTACACACACACATGCATAATTATATAATACACACATCTCCATGTACGGCGGCACTTCAAAAAGCTCAGGGAAGATTCATATTATCTTTCAATTCTATTTTTCCACAAACATTTTGAAGTTCTCAGATACCCATATATGCAGGATGTTATGGGGCTCTTTACCTGTATACAGTGCTCGCTGTTTTCTATTCATAAAAAATTTAAATTAGAACCATAGAAGCATCATTATACCCTCCTTACAGGTTTCTTTCTAGATAGTAAAGGTCTATGAAACACATAAACACTGGTTAATAATATGCTTCATCTTCTTATCATATCTTCTCACCACAGACTTTTTCATTGCAGTATGGACAGAGGCTTAGATTTCATGTTTTAAGAGCATAAAAATATCCATCGACAGCAAGTTTTTATAAATAGAGGGTCTTGAAGGGTCTTAGATCCACAATTTCTTTTGGTAATTTTAAAAGATTATTATTATTTTTAACGGACACCTAATAACTGTACATATTTATGGGGTACATTGTGATTTTTTAAATTAAAAACCAAGCTGATTTTATTATTATTATCAATACCAAGCAAGTCTTTAAATCAATGAAAATTTAATTAAGCATAAAGTTACTTTCACATTTGTCTACAACCGTAGTAAATACAGTTCTTGGCATAAAGACACAGCCCTTGGAGTTTAAAACATCCCCAACTGCAAGATTACCTAAATAAATTTCCCATTATTGTTTATGTAATAGTGGGTGAGTTAATCAAATTAAAATAATTATACAATCTAGGATAAAATAAAATGGAAATAATTTACTCATGAAATTCATATTTAAATCATCTTTATTTACAAAGTAGTATCCTGAGAATTATAATTCCATTAAGCTTCAATTTGAGCAAAAAATGTAGTTACTTAAACTGAAAATGAAAGATAAGTCAAAATTATTTATGAAGAGAGACCAAAAATATCATCAGGTTTCTTGCTGTGCTTCTGGATTTCAGGAGCAGGCTCATTTGAGCACGGAATCGACCCTGAAGGGAACTCACCCCTACTTTCAGAATGTGGGGGTGGAGGTGAAAATCCAGCTCCTAGAGGAACATAAGGAGAAAATCCCCTCAGTGAATAGACATTTCTCATTGCAAATGGAGGTGGTGGCTGCACAGGGAAATCCCTTGGTAGATAATAATTTTGAGGAGCTCCATACATGCTTCCTGGAGGAGGTGGAGGAAAAGGAGGTTCTCTTCTCATGAATGGACCCCTCCTATCCACTGGAAACAATGGACCTCTGATTGCAGGAAAAGGTGGAGGAGCAAAGCCAGGGCCACTTGCTTCCCTTTCAGCAGGCACAGATGAATGAGGCACATTTATTTTACCAAGGTCGTCTTTGGTATCATTTCTGCTGGATTCCGTTTGTGAGGGCTTTGGCCCATCCACTTTATCCAAAGAAGGCAGATTGAAACTTCTGAGTTCTGCTGGGCCAGACGGTCCACCAGGATCAGGATCAAATCCGTCTTGCCTTTGTGGAAGAAGAGCTGGATCAGAACATGGGTGGCCTGGTGGAGGAATCATCATCCTTCGGTGTTGTTCCCACGGAGGTGACAGGAACCCAGATGGAGGTGGTGGCTGCACAGGGAAATCCCTTGGTACATAATGATTTTGAGGAGCTCCATACATGCTTCCTGGAGGAGGTGGAGGAAAAGGAGGTTCTCTTCTCATGAATGGACCCCTCCTATCCACTGGAAACAATGGACCTCTGATTGCAGGAAAAGGTGGAGGAGAAAAGCCAGGGCCACTTGCTTCCCTTTCAGCAGACACAGATGAATGAGGCACATTTACATCACCAAGGTTGTCTTTGGTATCATTTCTGCTGGATTCCGTTTGTGAGGGCTTTGGCCCATCCACTTTATACAAAGAAGGCAGATTGAAACTTCTGAGTTCTGCTGGGCCAGACGGTCCACCAGGATCAGGATCAAATCCGTCTTGCCTTTGTGGAAGAAGAGCTGGATCAGAACATGGGTGGCCTGGTGGAGGAATCATCATCCTTCGGTGTTGTTCCCACGGAGGTGACAGGAACCCAGATGGAGGTGGTGGCTGCACAGGGAAATCCCTTGGTACATAATAATTTTGAGGAGCTCCATACATGCTTCCTGGAGGAGGTGGAGGAAAAGGAGGTTCTCTTCTCATGAATGGACCCCTCCTATCCACTGGAAACAATGGACCTCTGATTGCAGGAAAAGGTGGAGGAGCAAAGCCAGGGCCACTTGCTTCCCTTTCAGCAGACACAGATGAAGGAGGCACATTTACATCACCAAGGTCGTCTTTGGTATCATTTCTGCTGGATTCCGTTTGTGAGGGCTTTGGCCCATCCACTTTATCCAAAGAAGGCAGATTGAAACTTCTGAGTTCTGCTGGGCCAGACGGTCCACCAGGATCAGGATCAAATCCGTCTTGCCTTTGTGGAAGAAGAGCTGGATCAGAACATGGGTGGCCTGGTGGAGGAATCATCATCCTTCGGTGTTGTTCCCACGGAGGTGACAGGAACCCAGATGGAGGTGGTGGCTGCACAGGGAAATCCCTTGGCACATAATAATTTTGAGGAGCTCCATACATGCTTCCTGGAGGAGGTGGAGGAAAAGGAGGTTCTCTTCTCATGAATGGACCCCTCCTATCCACTGGAAACAATGGACCTCTGTTTGCAGGAAAAGGTGGAGGAGAAAAGCCAGGGCCACTTGCTTCCCTTTCAGCAGGCACAGATGAATGAGGCACATTTACATCACCAAGGTCGTCTTTGGTATCATTTCTGCTGGATTCCGTTTGTGAGGGCTTTGGCCCATCCACTTTATCCAAAGAAGGCAGATTGAAACTTCTGAGTTCTGCTGGTCCAGACGGTCCACCAGGATTAGAATCAAATCCGTCTTGCCTTCGTGGAAGAAGAGCTGGATCAGAACATGGGTGGCCTGGTGGAGGGATCCTCATCCTCCGGTGCTGTTCCCACGGAGGTGACAGGTACCCAGACGGTGCTCCATGAGAATCGGTTAACCTATCACAGCCCGATTCTCCTCTTTCATTGGTCATCTGGTGATCCAGAGTATTCTCTGGGCCTCTTGAGCCTCTTCCTCCTCCTCGCCCTGGAGTCAAAGGTGCGAGTCTGAGTGGAGAGAGAAAAGCTCTCGTTTCGGATGAAGGTCGACCCACTGGTGAGGCACCACATGGGGAATGCTCTCCGCCAAATGCTGTCTTTGGAACATCAACTACATATGGATCTTTTTTGAAAAGTTCAAATTTAAACTCTTTTGCAGCTAATTTTTGTCTCTTGGAAACATTTACTTTCCTTAAATACCTGAGGTGTCTTTCAGCAGTCTCAGCTGCCACCCAGCTGCCATGCGCTTCTTTCTCATAGGAAGTCATCTGCCCTTGATAAGAACGAACGCTTCTCTCCAATTCTTCTTCCGCATCTCTGGCTCTCCTTCTGTAGGTCTCCAGTTCCTCAGCTGCATGGCTCATCTTCTCTTCTACTTTGGAAAGTTTCTCCTCCTTCTCTAACCGGTCCTTTTCCTCTGCTATTAACTTCCTGTGGAGTTTCATTCCATTTTCTTGATACAGTTCAGTCATTCCTTTAAGTTTCTGCTGAAGCTTCTGATTTTCACTTTCCAACTGTGTGTTTTCTGACTGTAAAGATGCTTGTTCAGTCTGGAGATTTGTAATATGCTCTATAAGCTCTTCCTTTGTTTTATCTACTTCAGACAACTCAGTGTAAATTTGGTTTCTTTCTCCTTCTAGGGTTTTGAAAGAAGCACTTAACTTAGCAGTGTGAATCAGTTTCTTCAAAGCTCCTTTTGGCAGATCATCTAAGCGAGCACCATTTTGTGATTCACTCTTCATCTCCAATTCCAAGTCATCAGCCATCATGTCTTCTCCAAGCACAGCAGCCCAGTCTGTCATCTTGAGCAAGCGTTCAGCCAGAGACTTGATGTGATTTTCTTTATCACTCAGAACTCGTTCTGCCTGGACTTTGGAGTTTTCAAATAGTATTTTCTGTTTATTAAGTTCACTCACTTGTTCTTTCAATACTTCCGCTTCCTGTAAAAGCTGTTTCTGGCTTTCCTGAAGTTGGGAATTTTCATTCAAGGCGTCTTTTATTGCCACCTTCAGACGTTCTTCATTCATTTGAAATATTTTGCAGATTAGTTTGGCTTCAGCTACTTGTGACTGGATGGATTTCGATTCATCTTCTAGGGACTGTATCCTCTTTGAAATGTCCGCCATCAATTCATCTTGCTCACAATGTTTAGATTTCTGTTCCTTTAATTCTTTGGCTAGAAAGACTATTTCATCCTCAAGTTTAGATTTGGAGCTGCTCAGCTTTTCATAGGTTGCCTCCAAGCTTTGTGCTTCTGTTGACCCCTTCTCAAAGCTGGCATCCTTCACAGCTGACTCCAAGCCTTCATACTCCTCTTGAACAACGCAAAGTTTGTCAAGTAGTTTACATTTTTCTTCAATTAGTCCAGAAAGCTTTTCAGCAAGCTTTTTCTCTCTTCTTACATAAAGCCGGCTTCTCACCGATCGAACACTTCTCCACAAAAACAAGAGAATCAAAAATCCAGTAAGAGCCGCACATGTCACCAGTTCCCACGGAAAAGCAGGGCCTGGTCTCAGGTCTTCAGGCAATGCTGCCACAGTCCTGCACAGCTTTCCCAGGACCAGCCCCAAGTACGGCTGAGGGGCAGCCCCGGGCACCTCCATGGCGCCGAGGCTGCTCCGGCTGTGGCCACAGTAGCCACGGCCTGGCCGGGCCACCACCAGCAGCTGAGACAGCTCTGCGTTCTGTCGGGAACGCGAACCGGCCCCGGCGACAGCAGCAGACACAGCGCAGCCGGCCTTGAGGGGAGCCGGGGAGCACTGGCGCCCACCGGCCTCAGGCGTCCCCCACGCGCACCATGGTAACCAGGCCCCTTTGTGACGTCACTTCCGCCACGCGGTTCCGGAGCCTGCCCCCCCCCCCGCGAGCCTGTGACACACGCTGTCCTAGCCACCCCCACCTCGGCTTGGTTTTGGCCGGGCCACCGCTGGATTTGAATCCATGTTTATAATGATGAAATCTGGGTAATCAGCATACTCATCACTCAAATATTTGTCATTTCTTTGTGCTGGGAAAATTCAAAATCCTCTCTTTTAGCTATTTGAAATTATCTAATAAATGTGTGCTGACTCTAGCCACCTTACAAAGCTGTAGATCAGTACAAATAGTTCCTCCTGTCCAGCTGCAACTTTGTATCTGTAACCTCTGCCTTTCCCCTCCTCGCCCTACCCTTCCCAGCCTCTAGTGACCACTAGTCTGCTACTTCTAGGAGATCAACTTTTCCTTTGGCAATTTTTTAAAGGAAATTTTGCGATTTTAATTTCTTTCAGAGGAGCATCCTTCCTTAGATATCTGCCAAGGAACAAAAGTGTTTTCTTTGGACTAACTTTGCCAAAATAGCCGTAGAATGTGGCAATGGGAAGAGGCATGAGACACTCTGGGCTTCAGCTGGCCCAACGCTTTCTTTATAGGTAATGAAGCAAAGGTCTACAGTAAGTGCACTACTTGTCCAGGGCTGTTTAGCTATTTAGTGGCAGAAGTGTGTTGTATTTCGGGATCTGCTGGATGTCAGTGAGATGCTCTTTGTTTAAAAAACACTTTATTGAGGAATATTTTAGATACCTTGTAATCCACCCATTTCAGGTATGCAATTCAATGAGTTCTAGTAAGTTCATCAAGTTGTGCAGCCATCACCACAAATCAGTTTTAGAACATTTTCACCACACCAATAAGATCTCCTGTACCCATTTATTCTTTTTTTCCCCCAATTTTATTGGTTATGAATATTCACGGGATGCAAGGCTGATTGTCACCGTTCATGCCCAAGCTGTGATGGCCAGATTCATACTGGCCACATGACCGTTACATTTATTGTATCACCTTTATTGACTTTCATATGTTGAACCATCCTTGTATCCCTGGCATGAATCCCACTTCAGGTGCCTGAAACCTCTGCCAAGTTTCTCTTTTTGGTGCCCATAGGAGCCAGCCTGTGCCGCTGGTTCCCATGGAAACAGATCCCTGAGACACACCCTGCCTTGCAGCACGCACAAAGCACTTGCTCGCCCTTTGCCTTTTTTTTTTTTTTTTTTTTTTTTTAGCCAGCCAGTTAGTTCCAACTTTCAGGACCCCAGGGGAATAAAATGAGGACTGTTCCAGAGGGGAGGCAGCTGCCCAGGTGTCTGGCCCAAGCTCCCAGCCCACCCTGCCCTCTGGGGAAAAGGGGGGCAAGCCTCAGGTCAGGGCACAGCTCCCCAGGAGCCCCTCGGCCTTTCAAGGCCAGGACAGCCCTGCTCCTTTGGCTCCCAGCACACTTCCAGGAGCAGGGACGTGCTGAGCGTTTTGAGTGTTCACGGTGCACTTGGGAGGAAGGTGTCTTTATCTCACTCTACGGATGATGACAGTGAGACCCAGAAAAGTAAAAGGGTTTGCCCAAGTCACAGGCTAGAAAGTGACAGAGCCGGGACATAAAGCCTGTTCCTTTCATCCCAAAGCGAGCATGGCGGTCAAGATGCACCCCAACCGATGACACACCCATGTTTCATATGTCAGCTTGGAGACTTGCTGATCACACTGCCCAGGACAGGCCTGGCCTTCCTTACTGTATGAACTGAAAAGGTAGGACCAGAGAAGCCCACCCCCAAACCAGTGCTGCCCTCTGGAGAGTCACCCTCCCGCTGCTCAGAGGTGCTTTCTTCGAAGTTAACAAGCTGTGCAACCAAACAGGTCAGGACGACTGCCCTGCCCACTGGGCCCCCCAGGCCCCGGGGCCTTGGGAAACTCCCACTGCAGCAGCCAACCTGGAGGGTTCCCCTCATGCAACACAGATGTGAATGTTCCTGCCCCCTGCCATGACCCCCCCCGCCACTGGTTCCTTTCCCAGGCAGGAGGGAATGGGGACCGAGGACGCCTGAGTAGGCTCCTTGCATGGGCCTCAGCGGTGGCCGTGCTGTGGGCACGTGGCCATTAGCAAACTCCCCAAGAGAGAGTCAGTTTTGCAAAAGTCTCTGGCAGCTATCAGACCAAGAAAAGGGGCGGAAGGCTGCAGGAGTGCCTGCCCTGTTAGCTACGAGCTTGAGCCTGATGGGTTGGAACTGTGCTTTTCCTCCCACGGTGGCAGGAGCCCGAGGGCAGGGCAGTTTGGAAGTGGAAAGGGAAGGAATCGTTTCAAGTCTGGATGAAGGCTGCGTTTCCTTATGTTGCAATTACTGAGCACGTCACACTGGAGGCGGCGGTGATGAGACGCGTTAGCTGACCAGGGTCTTATACTCTCATCCCAGGCAGGGGAGGGGCTTGGCAAGCCCCACCCACAAGTCTTGGGGTCTCCTGGACCTTCCTCATGACCCCCTCCACTCCAGGCCCAAGTTCAATCCCTCCTCCCCAGGACCCCAAGCCGGCAGGTGGAGCTCTTCCGTACCTTTCCCTCAGGCCCTTTCTACTGTTGGGCCTGGCTGAGGGGCAGAGACAGAGAAATTCCCCCTCGGGGTTTGGGCCCTGCCCCACCAAGAGCCCCTGCCTGAGACCAAGGCCCCTCTGGGAGGGGGGTGCGTCTCACCATGCATGTGGTGCCCGCTCTTTAAAGAAGGTCAATAAACACCTGTTGCCCCCCCAAAGCCCTCCTCTGGTTGCCACAGAACTCAGGGATGTCACCAGGACACTGAGCCAGCACAGCTGTGGAACTGGAAACCACTGAAAGCAGCTTTATTTGTGTCCACCTCTGGCCCTTGAAACCTCTTCTGCTGGCCAGTCCTCCCACGGCCAGATGGAAACCTGACAGGCCCAGGCTGCTTCTTGGTAGGGTAATACCCGTGGTCTCCACCACTTCACGTCACACAGCACCGCTCGGCTCACGTCCAGGCCCAACAATAAAAAGGGCCTGACGTCATCGTCAAGTCCCCTGCTTTGAAGTGGAGGCCGCTCCTGCTGCCCCGGCCTGGTGGGGAGGGAAGCCTCGGCCGGGCAGCAGGCGTGGTCAGCCTCCAGCTGAACTCTGCTCTGGGCTTGGTGGAGGTTGAAAGCTACACCTCTTTCTCTCATCGGCATCTCCAAGGGTCTTCAGAGCCCGGACATGGTCCCCACTGTCCCCCTGACTAGAATATTTTGTGTGGGCCTCAGAGAACCAAGGAGCCCCTGACGGGTAGTGGCAGCCCCACCTTCTCTTGGCCTGCGTCTGTTCACTGCCCAGGCTGCCTCCTGGGACTGGGCCTGTGAGATTGCACGCCGACTCTCTCACACGAGGCCCTCACCTGAGCCGTCGGCCCTCTCCTCAGCTCCGCCATCAAAGCAGCCAGCCTGTCTCTTGCCCTCTAGACTTTGGGGTGGGGGTGGGGGTGAGGCATCAGTCCACTGGATTTCTCCACCTGCGGAGGACACCTCAAAGCCTAAAGCTCTCTTTAAAGCCCTCTTCCTCTGGCTTGATGTGAACGAGGGCATCTCACCTCACCCTCTGGTCTCAGCTCACCTCCCTGATATCCCCGCCTCTAACCTCAACACTTGACTCCTTGGTACCCTTGGTGTGGGTGAGGGGTCAGGCCATCTCTTCTCTAAATGCGGCATCAATGTGGGCAGAGGTCAGGGGCTGGGCGGGGTCATCTCACGGCACACACCGGCCTCCCTCCCCACATGGGGCTGTGATCATCAGTGCTTGTACGAGGGTTGGAAGCTAACTGCTCCATGCTTGTCCAGAAAGTGCAAGGAAGGATTTGGGACCATGGAGGAGGGGCCCATGGTGTGGACCAGGCTGGCTGCCAGCCTCCTGGTTTGGTCCCTGGCATTTAGGCTCAGAGAGACAGGGTGCTAGGAGGTAAGATGGGAGGCCCAGAGGGTGGGGAGGGACACTGGCCACCACCACCCAGAGCAGGGCCTCAGGCTGACTCCAGAGAACTCAGTTATGTCCTGAAATGCCACCATCATACGTTGACTCCTTTGGGTAAGTATTGCCTTTGCTTTGCAGCCCACATCCAGTCTCTGCATCCTAGTTTCTCAGCCCTCAGGTAGATAAGCAACAAGTCCTGTCTCTTGGTTGATCCTTGTAAAGCGTTTAACACGCTTCCCGGTTGATACTCATAGCTCGATAAATACATGTTAACTCACACTGCTTGGCCCTTCGGGTAGCATGGGCAGGCTCTCGCCCACCAGGCGACCCTCTCTTAGCACAACTCGGCCAACTGGAGCTGCCCTGGCCAGTCACCTGAGACCTTGGATGCCTTGGCCCATCTGGCATTTCTTTGGCAGAATCTTCCATGGGGCCTTTTGCTGGGTGGCAAGGCTGGAGCGTCTGGCACAACAATTCGAGTTTGCAAATACAAAAGCCACATCTTAAACATCACAAATTAGAACTGTGGTTTGGCAAAATATTTTTGTGCTCCTTTGAGGACCTGAAACTCCAAGAATAGTAGAAAACAGAATGTCTGGGATATTTATATACAGGTTAAGAGTCTCTGATCCAAAAATCCAAACTCCTAAACTTTTTGAGTGCTAACATGACACTCAAAGGAAATGCTCATTGGAGCATTCTGCAAATGGATTCTCCAAATATTCCCAAATCTGAAAACATCCTAAATCCAAAATACTTTCCAAGCATTTTGGATAAGGGGTACTCAACCTGTATTTTAATGGGGAGAAGAGAATGACAAAGTTGACTGTGGGACCGCAGGCCGCCAGAGTCATCAGACAGCCATGTTACACATGGTGTAGACAGCTGGAAGCCAGGAGTCATCTCATGCACGCACCTGTCTCCAGAGGCCTGACGCAATACCTCAGACAATCAAGAGACGAACACTAGAATTTTGATTAGACTCAACACATCCACAATTCAACTCAATTTAAAATTGCCTCACATACTCTTGGTAGCAATAAAACTGCAGCCTTTGGAAGATAATCTGGTCCTATCTTTCAGTATTTTCCATGTGGATATTCTTTGTCCCATCAGTGTCACCTCTAGGCCCAAACCCAGAGAAATCTCTGAAGGACACCAGGATGCTCACTGCAGCATTGTGTAGGACAGCACAACCTGGACACAACCTGAGTGTCCACCCGTGGGGCACGGGGTAAATACATGATGGTAAAATCATAATTGATGCCGCTTTAAAAAAGAATGAGACGGTCCTCTCTACCCTGACATGGAAATAGAGGTCTGCAGGTTTGTGGATATCAGAGCAGATTTAAACACAGGTGTTCGGACAGCGTGACGGGACCTGAGCTGAGGGACAGGAAAGTGCAGCCTCAAGACCCCGTGTCATTCCGCTTTCTCGCTCTCTTTCCCTGGGATCCAGAACCTCCGCCCTCCTTTTAGGCGCACTGGCTGGGGAGAGGCTGTGGCGGGAGCAGGAGCGGGCGGGCAGCGGCTCAAGCTGGGCAGAGGCTGCAACGGGATCAGGAGCGGGCGGGCAGCGGCCGGAGCCGGGCAGAGCCTGCAGGGGCAGCAGGAGCGCAGGGACAGTGGCTCCAGCCGGGCAGAGGGTGCATCGGGATCGATCGGGATCACGGGCAGCGGCTCCAGCAGGGCAAAAGCTGCAGCGGGATCGGGAGCCAAGGGGAAGCAGCTCTAGAGTAGCAGAGGCTGGATCGGGAGAAGGAGGGGCGGGCAACAGCTGGAGCTGGCCCAAGGTGGAGGCGGGAGCAGGATCATGAGTGTGGGGGCAGCGGCGGGAGAGGGGCAGTGGCTCGAGAGGCGCAGAGGGTGCAGCGGGATCGGGAGCGGGCGGGCAGCGGCTCTAGCGGGGCAGAGGCTGCAGCGGGAGCGGGAAGGCGTGGGCAACAGCTGGAGCTGGGCAAAGGCTGCGGCCAGAGCTGGAGCGCTAGCGTGCGGGCAGAAGCTCGAGCGGGGCAGAGGCTGCGGCGGGATCGGGAGGCTGGATCGGGACCGCGCGGGCAGTGGCTCCAGCTGGGCAAAAGCTGCAGCGGGATCAGGAGCAAGCGGGCAGCAGCTCTTGCGGAGCAGAGGCTGGATCGGGGGCAGGAGGGCGCGGGCAACAGCTGGAGCTGGGCAAAGGCGGAGGCGGGAGCGGGAGCGTGAGCGTGGGGGCAGCGGCGGGAGAGGGGCAGTGGCGGGAGAGGGGCAGAGGCTGCAGCGGGATCGGGAGGGCGCGGGCCGTGGCTCAAAAGGGGCAGAGGCTGCAGTGGGATCGGGAGCGCCAGGCTAGCAGCTCAAGCCAGGCAGAGGCTGCAGCGCGATCGGGAGCGGGAGCGTGCATGCAGCGGCTGCAGCGGGGCAGCGGCTGCTTCGGGAGCGGGTGCGCGCAGGCAGTGGCTGGAAACGGGGCAGAGGCTGGAAAGGGGCAGCGGCTGCATAGGGAATTGCATAGGCAATTATCTTGCTAAGTGAAACAAACAAAAAGACCTGTCTCTTATCAGAACTTTTAAGACAGAAGTATTTTAGACGTAAATCAACTAGACAACTGCCTGAACATCCAACGTCCATCAGGCCATGTTACTTCTTAGGTTATTATGATACAGAAGTCAGCATCTGCACATAGTTACTGAGACAAGTCAGGAGCAAAAAATATAAACTAAATTTCAGTTTGTTTGACTTCACCTAATACCTTAACTGTCCAGGACTTTTATCTGCTAAATGAAGGGGGGCGGAGGGGAGCCAGGGGTGATAATAACAACCATGATTCATTCAGACTAAACTGAAAAATATGGTACCAAAATTATACAGAATGAAGAAGATCTGAAGCACTCATTTTAATATCAACATATTGGATTAATGGTTCAGAAGAATGAAGCAGTGTATATGATATGTACTGACATATTTAAAACACATAACTTCGGTTAAAGAAAATTCAATAACTCACTCAGAGCCAAGTAGACCATGACTATGTAGACATGGAGATTCACAAAGGTGATTTCTTAGCAGTTTTTGTTTTTTTAAACCCTACATCCCATCTAGATTACTTTCTATATTCCTGTATGGACTGCATTCCTCAATCACCTAAGAACCAGTTGAATTGAATCTACTCTAACCAGTTCAATCAATTGGCCAAAACCTTCCAAAATGAACTTATTCTCAAGAAAGCATCATGCAACTAATTATTAACTTTTTTAAATGTCAAAACAGTCTCTAGGATACACAGTGCCATTGCAAATAATAAGCCTAGAGTTTAATTCTGAACAGTGATATATGTTACATATCTGTGATTCGAAGACACACCATCAATTATGCAAAGATGCATCCCGATTTCAAAAACATTAAAAAGTTTTAAAATGTATGTTTAGAATCAAGAAAATACAGTAATCACCAAAGATTACTGTTATTAGTCCGTTTTGTGTTGCTATAACAGAAATACCCGAGACTAGGTAATTTATAAGGAAAAGAGGTTTATTTGGCTTACGAGTCTGGGACACCTGCATCTGGCACGTGCCTCATGCTGCTTCTACTCATGGCAGAAAGTGGCAGGCAGCTGGCGGGTACAAGCAGATCACATGGTGAGAGCAAGCAAGAGAGACAGAGAGGAGGTGCCAGGGTCTTATAAACAACAAGCTTTCGTGGGAACTAATGGAGCCAGAAATCACTCATTACTCCCCCCTCCCCCAGGGAGAGCATGAATCCATTCATGAGGGATCCGCCCCCATGACTCCATCAGTTTCCAACACTGCCACGCTGGGGATCAAATTTCCACATAAGTTTTGGAGGGGACAACACATCCAAACTCCATTAATTATCTATAAACAGTACTACTTCATTCTCATGTGGAAACAAACTTAGATGAGCCTATACAATAAGAATTCACACTGGAACACACTAGAATCAACCTTTCAGCCTGACAAAAATTTAGAGTCTGCAATCAAATACTATTCCTAGAGCAATATCATACTGAGTATCCAATCAAATCACAATGTCTACTCTGAGCAAAGTTAACTTGGAATAAATGTGATTCAAAATTCACATTTACAGATGTGTCAACACGTGAAAATGGCAGCAGAATCGATTCAATGAAGATCTCAAAATAGATGTCTTATTGAACTGACTAGTCAACTTAATCTAAATCATCTAAATTTGTCACCACAGATATGGTTTAACTATGTACTTGCAAATATAACAAGAGTGATACAGACATATAAAGAGAACAGGCCATAACAAGAAACAAACTCTCGCCAAAGAAAAGCAAAAATGAATCAAAGGTGTACTTACAATCTTCCCTCCTACCTCTAAAAAAGGTAGAAATTAATTTATACGACTGTTTAAATATTCACTTAAATATCTTCGACATCACACGTCACTATTCTGTAATACCTCAAAAATGAGAATTTTCAAGAAAATGTTTCTAGACCAAATTACTAATTCTACAATTAACAACTGTTCATTCTACAATTATAGCACGTGTCATATAACTGAGCACCTATGTGCAAAGTTTTCCTGAGTTACTAGAAAATGTATCTTATTACAGCATCTGAGTTTTTCTAATTTAACAATAGCCTCAATACTAGCACTAAGTCCTCTGAGGTTAACATATACCTCATTTTCCCAAAGTCTGTACCAGAGGAACTTGAAATATATCATCATAGACTTTAACCGGCACAAAGTCTATAATTGACAGCTTCAGTTTATGAGAAATAAGTGTTTTATTACATTTATTACATTTAGTCCCCACAACAGCCTGTGAAAAGGCTGTTTTATTATTATTTTATGTTTCATTATTATTATCATCATTTTACAAAGAGAAAACTAAGACTTAGAGACCTTAAATTACGTACCCAAGATCACAGAGCTACTAAGTACTAGAATGCAGATTCAAACCCAGATTCTGTCTCAAGAGTTCCAACTCTTCACTGCTACTATCTCATAAAATAGCACTATTTGGGAAAGACTTCTCATGTGAATAAAAATCTTCTTTCTATATTTTTACCTCATGAAATCTCTCACTAGGTTTGAATATATAACCTGTACTTTCTATATACACTGTAACAAAATGAAGTGACAGATGACCCACGTATTTGAAAAATTCACATTCACGCATTTAACTGTGCACCCTCTTTCATAAGCAGAATTTGGTCTTTTATATATCACCAAACTGGGCTGGACAATTAGAACAGCTGGTTAAAGAGCAACCTTATACCCCCAAGGTCAAGGGTTTATATCCCCATACCGGCCAGCCACCCAAAAAAAAAAAAAAAAAAAAGCAATGATATATCCTTCAAAAAACATGATTTTGAGGTATTTTGTAGTGGTGCTCCCAGCTAGGGAAAAAGGCAGGGCCTCACCAAGGTAGACAGAAGTCTTGTTAACTAGCAGTCACAGGATAGCAGAGCACGGGCAAAGCTGAACCCTACACCCCACAGACCTGGCCAGCCCCCCCCATTCCCTTTCTCTGACGATCTGGAGAGGTCCTGTAAAAATCCTCGCTATCTGAAGCTGAGGAATGAATTCAAGTTTCCTCATCTACATGGAGCTACAACCTGTACTTGAACGTCTCCTACTCCTCACCCAAAACCTCCTTTCTTTCACCCAAATAGCATATTTTCTCCATTTCCCACTTTCTTATCCATCCTCACCTCACGCCCATCTCCCAGCAGCAGGTCATTTTGTGTTATGGCCAGGCAGTCAACCAGCTGAGTCTCACTGGTCTTGCAGTGTGATAGCAAAAGCAAACTGAACCCTTTCCCCCACACTCTAGCACGTTGTAGTACAGACGCTCAGAGGTTTAAAGTTCAGGGCTATCTAACTTTCACACCACTCCTTCAACAGAGATCAAGCATTAGCAACACGCCCCTGGGAAGAAAAAATCAAATACTCTAGTCCCATGGGATGGGATGCTTACACTCACCATCACTCCAGCACCTCTCACCAAGGGGCCTGGAAGAACGTTCTTCCCAATGCTATGAATTGACTAAGACAGAGGGAAACAAAGTCTACTAGTCCATAATGGTTTCTGATATTTGGGAGAAGAGTGTCCCCTAACATACATCATCCAATAATATATAAAGCTATCATTCAACATTCAGACATTCCGCTATGCCTAAAAGTTACAGACTGCTTTTACTTACATTTCTTATTTGAGATTAAAAAGATATTAAAACAAAGCAAGAACATAAAATCACAGGATCAGGAAAGACTCAACTAAATTTACCTTTCAAATTATTTTCTAAGAGATACTCTATCATGTAACAATATCAAAGCAGATTCCAAGTCCAATGACCATTTAAAATGCCAATCATCATAAAAGATTGATGTAACAATAGAGAATCTTTCAAATATCTATATTCCAAATCTATCTATTCTCTATGGAAAGAGACATTCTGTATCAAGACTGTCCGCTGTATAATGTCATGAAACCAAGATGCATTTGTTGCTACCCCGAGCATTTCTGACTTAACCAACATGGAGTAATAGAAAACAAACAATAACTCAATAACTATTTCCACAGGTTCCTCCTAATCTCTATTCTGTGTTACTGAACAGAGAAAAATACTTATGATCAAGTAACCATAAATCAAACCATCATACTTTCACATGCATGTCTTGCATATGCCTCTCCTCACAGTATATAAACATACGCAAACACACTGCGGATATGTATTTTATGAATTTGTCATGCCGTTTAACTGACTTTAAATACCAAAAGTTGCCTGCAATTAAAACCATGTCAAAGAGATCATTTTGAAGGGGAAAGAAAAGTCCATGAACTTCATGGCCCATCTCTCAGAAAAAAAGAATAAATGCAATAGAAAAACAGAATTTAAGCAATAAATTGACACCAAAAATGAAAAGGTTAAATGTAATAGCCGAGGTACCTTTTAGCACTAGTTGACAATTTAGCAGCTGTTTTCCCGGATATTTTTCCCTCCTTTTTCTTGGGCTGAACTTGCTCTCTTTCTGGTTCTTGCTGAACACTTTCACACTGTTCTCCATCAGAACTTCCTCCACGAGTGCTTGGACTGTCATCAACTCTTTGTGCCTAGGTGGACATTTTAGATCCTGCATTGAAGAATCAAAAATAATTTATTCAGCTGTGGACAGGACTACAATAAGGTACAGAAAGTGAGCCTCAAAGTAGAAAAAGTAAAATTCAATATAAAATGGGTAAGTTGGCCAAAACTTTCCTTTCACTCATTTAAATGTTTTAAGAAATGAAAACATCCAAAACATATACAGGAAACGCTATTACCAAGCAACATTATTCATAATAGCCAAAAAGTGGAAACAACTCAAATGTCCACTAACATATGAATGAATAAACAAAACATGGTCGGTATATCTACACAATGGATCATTACTCAGCCATAAAAAGTAAAGAAGTACAGCCACTACATGCAACAACACGGATGAACCTTAAATCATGCTAAATGAAAGAAGCCGGTCACAAAGGATCACAAACTATATGATTCTACTTATAGCAAATGTCCAGAATAGGCAAATCCATAGAGACATAAAAGTTGAGAAGTGGTTGCCAGGGGCTAGGAGTGAGGGTAGAGTGGGGAATGACGTTTAATGGGTATGAAGTTTCCTTTTGGGGTGATGAAAATGTTAAGCCAGCTTGCTAAACGCCAGAGGTTAGTATGAATAGCAACAGGAACAAAGAAATGGGGCAACATTTCCACATCCATACCCAATTAACATATCCTCATGGCTAGGCTAAGGTTAAAAATCCTCTAAACTAGTAAAACGATTTAAGTCACCTTTGTAATAACAGAAGAACACAGAGGTCTGCATGATTCTAAATAAAAACTGAACCATATGATGGTATGCACATTGATCCAACTATACACTAAAGAACCATGTTTCACAACAGATATTGACTGTATTAAGCCACTGAAGAATTTCTTTCATAGTCTGGGTGAAATATCCCTCAAGCCTTTCAAATTCCGTTCGCTCTGAGAGTTCATGGTCCCCAAGCAGCTCTGATTACAACTCAATTTTCTCAATACCTTGATACCTCAGAAGCTGTGAGAACCTCGATAACAGACACAAAAAATTCCAGTAAGTCAAAAGGGATATCCCCTCTCAACTGTCGTTCTATCATAATCAATTTCTCAGTTTGATTATTACGAATACCGCCCTTATGACCCAATTAGCTTAGAGTGTTGTCACAAATCCAGAACTGAATGGACAAAATCGATGCCCAGACTTTGAAGAGCGTGTGCTCACCATGGTACTGTCACCTAATAATCACTTTGAGCACTATCAAGTTACCTTCTCAGACGCTCCTTCCTTAAAAAGCAAAACTACCTAGGTTTAAGAAGTACCATTAACAATACAAAATATACCTTTACAAATCATAGATAAATTGAACAAATTCCTTTTGAAAAGGATACTCTTGATTACTCGTAATCAAATTAGTACTTGAAACTGGTTTTGATACAACCAAGAATAAGAAATAATAGGTAAAATGAAGACACCTCAATTAAAGCACAGTTTTTCATAATTTAGTCCAAATGAATGGCTAGTTGACAGTGATAAAAATCATCATCACTAAACATTTAACTCACGGCTTGCTCTAAACCAAAGAAAGCTATTTTTGTAATACAGACCTTTAGTGGATTGAAATTTTTGCGGTAAGACAAATCAAAAAGCACTGCAAAGGAATGGAAGAATCAGGAAGCTCAGAGAGGTGAAGAGTCAACAGCAAATACTGAATGCCTTCACCGAGACACCACACACACCAACACCCTCTAAACCCCTACGGCTCCCTTCCCCCATGCCAGACAAAAATAGGTCGGCCCCAAACAGCTCTGAAACACACTGATGGGAAATCTGAAGACGTTTCTACCTATGCTGCGAATGGACAGCATCAGTCTCCACAGCTGCGACATCTTTTATGAGCACGAAAGTCACTTCATAGAATACTGAAATTTAATATCGGTACGTTTCACATTTAGCTCTAAAAGTCCTAACATATTTTTTGCTTTTTTTTTTTTTTTTTCCATTTCTATTTCACTTTAAATTCTCATTCCAGGATTCAACATTGGTTTTTCTCAGCTTACTCCTTTCAGTTAAAATTTACCAGAGGTTTAAAACCATGAAGGTATGTACCTCAAACTGTGTTAAAGCACATGTGCGTGAGAGTGAGAAAGAACAATTCTCAGGGAAAGGTGCTCATATACAGCAAAATGCTGCCAGCAATAGTTTACGAAATGTGAAATGACTGAGGAATCATTGTGTACATCTTAAACCAGAAGCAATCCATTACATGACAAATATATAGGAGCTTAAATGAAATAAAGTTTTTTTATACTGAGGTTGCAGCTTCAGTTTAATACTCCATAATTTAATAAACTATGCCTAGAGCTTCAGCTTTGTGTCCCATTAGATATAAAGTTACACATTCTTCTCATTATAAATGTGCATTTACATCCTCAAACAATCTAAAAACGCTGTGATGACACAATTACTTAACAGACTACCCAATGATGTAATGTGAACCATAATCTGAAACCCAATTTCATAAACTACTCCAGAGCACCAGAGGAAGAATAAAGTAAAAAACAGTCTCACTACAGAACTACTAAAAATACTATTAAAAATGCCCACATGGAAGCATAATTTCGATAGTTTCAAAATCAAGAAAAACGTATTACCACTCTTAACCTAAGATGACTTATCTCATCCAAATCTTAACCTACAAATGATAGATTCATCTGAGGCCGCTGATAACCCCTACAGAAGCTTTTAGAAATAAAGTTTTCATATGTATTTTTCAAATATCAAAAACAAAGGGAATTTGTGCTGGTTTTGTTTTTTGAATGCCCAATTACAGAAAAAGTGTGAAAAAAAAATGATTGTACCACTCCAGAGCGACAGATTATTATGAAGAAAAAGTAGCCTATAAATAATTTTAATTAGTTATAAGTACAAACTGGGTGTTTTCTCGAAAATATAAATGAAGAAAAGTTCCTGAATTAAAACTCTTTAAACATTATCTTCTAAATTAACATTTTAAAATTAATTCCTAAACAGTAATTATCTAATATAGAGGGAAGATAAACAAATCTCAGGATTATAAACACAGGGCCACTCTCCAATGATAGTTTGAAAGATACTGAGATATATAAATTAATGTTTTTACTTCATATTCAAAGTAAAACCTAGTTTCTAAACATAAAATAGTAAGGTATGAGTTCAAATACTGTTCCTTCAACACGAATTGTCTAAGCTGTATTAGCTATGTACTCTATGTTGTAATTACAGTCCCAGAAATCAGCCACACAGAATGAATGAAACTCACATGTTCCATAAAAATGAAATGCCCTGGCCATAAATATCACTGATGACATAAAAGCAAATATAGTCACTCCATAAATCCAGATTACGATGCAGATAAGCCTTAGATCATATAAAACTGCAAAAGGAAGTGCTCGTTTGGGCTTTTGTAACAGGAAAACCTTTGACTCTGTCATCTGTATCTTACTGTCTTCCTCCTCACTTTTCTAATCTCTAAAACGTAAAGCAAAACAACTTATGTGCACAACATCCAGCAATATTCAGCTTTTAACTGTAAAGCTATTTATGCGGGAAATAACAGTGAAACACCAGATTTGGGAGGAAAGGGCGCTGTGTCCTGGGGGAGACAGCATGGGATAGGCATTACATATGAAAGCCTTCATCTTCTGCATCCTCCCGCATACAAAGCTCCAGAGCCACGGAGTATCCAAACCGTCTGAGGAAAGACAAATATTTAGATTCCCAAGGTCCAGGCTGAATCATCACATACTCAGAAACATACGTTTTAAAGGGTCAGGGATTAAAACTTAAGAAGAGCTAAAAAATCTTTCCAAACCGCGAGATCATGTGGGGGTAACTCCTAGCACTTCCTTTCGTATAAAAACATCTGAGTAAACTCTCCAGGAAACACAGCACAAAACGAAGAATCCTGAAAACATGCAAATAGGAACCACAGCCAGCGACCACGGGATGGTCTTTCTAAGGCGGGCTTAGCTTCATCGAGAGAAGATGAATCGGACATTTGTGGCTGGTCGTGGGGAGAACACGAACACCCACACCCACACCCACACGCGAAGCCGCGCTTTATCTTCGTTAGAAATAGTAACGGTCAAAGGGATCAAAACGTTAGGAGAGGAGGGGGGCGGGGGAGGCAGAGAACAGACAGAATCCAGTTTCAAACCAGGCCGGTGGGGGCTGCAGGGAAGAGACCAGAGAGAAATGGGCTTCGGTTCCCAACTGTCACAAGCGCCAGGCATCACAAAAGACCAACACAACGCCCCCCCCCCACACACACACCAGGACATATATAAATAGACCCCGCAAGGTCTTCCCCGGGCCGGCCACTGGGACGCGGCGCAGCCGGACCCGGCGCTCTCCAGGAGAGACTCCATGTGCAGCAACCACGCCGTCGGGAGAGCAGCGACAGAGCCAGCCGGGCACTTTCCACGGCGACATTTATCCCGCACTTTTGCAGAGACTGAGTTCCAGGATGCGGCTGGGAGAGGGAAGGGGCTGGAGGGAAGAGAAGGATGGGGAACTGAGAGCGGAAGGGGTAGGAGAGGGAAGGAGGCCGGGAGGGAGCAGGCAGCAGGGGACGGGAGGGGGAGGGGTAGAAAGGGCGAGAACCGGGGGCGGGAGGCTCGCGGGAGGCGGCGCGGCGCGGGGAAGCCGGCGCCGAGGGGCCTGCAAGGGGAGAAGACGGCGCCTGCGGTGTCTGCAGAGCCGGCGGCGGGGAGAGCAGGTCGGGGTGCGAGGGACGCCTGCGAGAAGGACGCCCGCGGCCGGGGCGCGGGAGCGGCCGAGCGCGCTCCTGAGGGAGGGACGGGTGTCCGCGCAGGTCGCGGGCTCCACACGTCGCCAGGGCAGAGAGGGCGGCTGAAGCGCGAGGGGGACGGGGGCCTGGGGAGGCCCCGAGACGGGACGTCCCCGCCGACCCTCTCGTCACCGAGCGCCCCGCCACGCCCGCCCGGACTCACCCTCAGAGCCGCCGCCGCCGCCGCCGCGCCCGGCCTTGTAGCTCCAACTCCCGAGACCGCTGCCCGCGGCTACCGCCCTGGCCGCTCCTGAGTCCTGGAAAGTGAAGTCACCACCTCCGGGAGCCGCCGCCGCCTCTGCCCGTCCGTCCGCGCGCGCGCGCGCGACCCCACGTCGGCTGCGGCCCCGGGCGCCTCCCCGTCCGCCCCCCGCCCCGCCCCTCTCAACACGCGGGGTCAGGACCCGAGCGCGGGGTTCCAGGAGTCAGCTCAGCGCAGGGCGGGAGGAAGCGAGTTGTCACCTGCTGTCCCCATCCCAGGAACCTTTGATGCCCCAAAGCTAGATGGAATAGGAATTCCTGTGATGCACCCAGATTCTGCTTTTCAACCACATGTTAAAATAGGGTCAAAAGGGGCCGACCCCGTGGCTAAGCACTAAGAATTCAACATAAGCTGGGCCATTCCTGTTCTCAAAGAGCTCAGAGTGTGCCATAGAAGACAGAAGGGCAGGAGGGTCCCAGTGCATAGTGGCACATGGAAAAATGTTACACATCACCATTAAAGCTCAAGGGGCCAGGGCTGTTGTCGCTTCCCCGGGGAATGACATGGTGGTTTTCTGCAATGGAAAGCCTTTGGCTTACCAACTACCTTTACTTGGTTCTCTCAGGATGAGCTGCAGGGTGGCAAGAAGGCAGAGTGAGAACCTAATTGCTCTGCACAAGGACATGCTAAGAAGCAGGTGTCTGTGCGCAGAGAAGATGTCCCAGGATGGGAGGGATGAAGGGTGGGGGAATGTAAGGTGGAAAAGGTTGGAAGGGAGAAGGCAGGAAACGAAGGGAGGAATAGGGCCAAATGAGCAGACGATATGAACACAGACAATCTCCTAAGACAAAAATACAAACTGTAAGCAAGTGCAAAAATGTTTCTTCCTAGGTAAAGGTGTGCGTGGCAGAGACTTCTGGTGGCTGCTCCTCCTCTGCCAGGATTCTGAGTTGCTCCACTGCCACCCCAGGGGCGGCTCCTGATGAACTCAGGCCATCACAGTGGTCCAACCTCCAGGACAGTGATTAGCTAAGAAATGAGACAGTGCTCAAAACAAGGAAGGTTATCTCTTGTGGGGTGCATTTAGGAGGTGCTGCAGCTGGAATGGCACACAAGAAGTTAGCTGAGAAAGCAGAAATGGGGGTGTAGCTCCAACAGTTAAATGTGTGGGCGGGTCGCCCAGTCCTGTGGCAATGGATGTAACCAGGCCTTGACTCCCCCTATGCCTGTGCTCTGCCCGTGGGATGGCTGAGTCTGCTGGCTTGTGGGACTCCTCGCTTCCCACTGTAGTATAAGTGTGACATGGTCAGTCACCCAAAGGATGTCCTTGGTGGAAGATTAGGGTGCACAAATTCTGCAGGGGTCTACGGTGCCAGATCGTCATCTTTTAGAAGAGAGCCATTTGACAGGTACTGTATGTAGAGGAAGCCCCCTCTGTGAGTCAGGCAGTGTGTCAGGAACCAGGGTCCCACAGTGGGTCCTGAGAGCCACTTGTCCACTTACTTCTCCATTTCCAAGTAAATGGGAAGATGGATATGGTGAGTTCCTCAGGGGCCAATTACAATCTGGACTATGGGGCCTGAGATCACTGGAGGGCCAAGAAAAGCTTGAGTCAAGTACCCTCCCACGGCTGCCAAGAGTGGGTGGGGAGAGAAACTGAGGGCCTGCGTCTCCCATGATGTCCGAACACTCACAGTAAGTCCACAGACAGTGTCAGAAGAAAGAGAGAGGTTTGCATGTGTTACACAAGGGCATGATTATGAAGCAAAGGGTGGCCATCAGAGTCTCCTGCAGTATTTGTTTACGGCCACAGTCACAATCTTGTCAGGAACCTTTCTCAACTTGTGGCATCAGCTCCAAGGCAAAGAAAAAGCCTTAGTTACAGAGAGAGAATGGGGTGCAAATGTGGTCAGCCTTGATGTTGTAAGGTAGAGTATGCAGAGAAGTAACTTGTAAGAAGAGGTACTATCAAAACTCAGTGCAAAAAGGTAAATAAAAATTATGCACACTAACAGGAGGTTGCAGGAGACTCTTGACCCCTGAGGAGAGAGAAGGGGGCAGAGGTGACTGCACGGCTCCAACTGCGAGGCCGGTGCCCAACAGTTGCTCAATTTTCTGAGACTAGCCTTAGTTAGAAAACAGGCCCAGATTTCTCAGACTTGCAGCCATCTCCAGAAGCAGTGAGGAATGGGCGTCAATGACCCCTAATCTCTTTACCCAGACATTGGTCCCTTACATAGGTAACATTCTCTTTTGGAATCAGGCAGCAAGTCTCTACGCAGAAATGCAAAGGTACTGCCAATCTTCCGATCAAACTCACAGCAAGGGAAGGAACTCACCCAACTTCCCACTTAAGGCAGAAATGCCCGACCTGTGCTTCCTGGGTTCTCCTCCCCTTCAGTCACTGCACTGATCCAGAACATTAGGCAAAGCTTTTGTCTGCCCAGCCTCTGTTGTCCCTTCTCTGAGCTACATCACCCCAGTTATTCTTCAGCAGTCACCCACTCCCTCACCCCAAACCACGTGGTTCTGGTTGGTGACCCTGCCCCAGAAGACACCAACTGGACTGGGCCAATCCTTGTCCCTGGCCCCAGTGACCACTTCAAGGAAGGGCAATGGCCAGCTGGGTCAGTGAGGGTGGCCTGGGCCAGGCTGGAAAGCAAAGAGGGTCACACTCCTCCTACATGGTTTCTGAGCTGTTGGACATGCACCTGGAGCTCTGAAGGTCATGAGAGGGACAGGAGCTGTCTGAGCATGAGGAGAGCAGAGCTGGGGATTCCTGACAGTGTCACCCCAGCACCTGGATTCCAGCCTCTGCACCTGAAGCCAGTGTGAGCATTTTTGACTCTGCAACTGAAACAGGAGTGGCTACTTATGCTAACTGGGTGCTTTTGGTTGCAAGCAACAGAAAACCAAGTTCCATTTACCTGAATGGTAAAGGAGACGTACTACCTTAAGGAGTTGGGGAGGCCAGATTTGGGGCAGGCTTCAGGAAAGGTTTGACTCTGTGGCTCAAGGATGTCCTCAAAGCTTAGTGGCTCTCTGCTCTGCCTCTGTGGGTCAATTCATCCTCGGGCTGGCTTCCTTCATGGTGACACCAGGGCTAGCTTCACATTCAAACTCCACCCTGTCCAAAATGAGAGGTGTGCCCCTCCGACAGATCTCTCAAATAAGCAAGAAAGCATCTTTCCCAGGAGTACCCAAAAAACCCCTCACATCTCCTTGACTATTCCTGAACCAACTCCCATGGCCAGAGGGCTGCCATGCCTGGAGTGGCTTCCTCTAGGGGTTATGAGACAACCCGTATGGCGAGGTGACTGGCTGGCTTTCCCCAAATCACACAACCTGTGAGAGAGGGGCGTGTGTCCAAGTGGAAAGCTAGGTAATGCTGGGAGGGGGGCACGATATGAGGCCAGGACCTCCTTCACTACAACTGCTCCTGATGAGGAAGTCAAGGCAAGTGTGACCACTCCACCATCTTCTCTAAGTGGACTTCTCACATTACGTTAGTAAACAGAATTCAGCATTATCAAATCCTGCAGATCCCACCTCTTAACCACCTGTCCTCTCTACAGTTTTCACCAGAATGATTCTTTTCTTAAACTTCACTGTTCATCTTTAACTGTTAAATGAATTAAAAATCATGCCACCAATAACATTTCTGGGACCTAGAGTCCCATGACGGTGAACAAGGAACACAGGGTCTCTGCTTCTTACAAGTGTTTTACTCATTTCACTTGAGATCTGTGTGTGTCTCTCTCTCTCTTTGTGTGTGTGTGTGTGTGTTTCTGTCTGTCTCTATCTGTGTGCCTGTCTGTATTTGTGTGTGTGTCTGTCTGTCTGTCTGTCTGTCTCTCTCTCTGTGTGTCTGTCTGTCTTTGTGTGTGTGTGTGTGTGTCTGTCTGTCTCTGTCTGTGTGTGTGTGTGTACCCTGAGCAGGTACCAGTTGGTTCATGGGCTGCAGGCTGAGCAGTGGCAGGAAGCAGGATGGGGGTTGGAATGGGGGCACGTTCATGACAAGGTCAGCACCTGAGGGACCCCAGAGGCAGCACCCAACCATACCCAGGGGAAGGAGAGTCCCCTAAAACTACTGGGTGCTATTACCCCCAAGAGGACACCATGGAGTAAGCTAGGGGGTGCCCATCTGCTGCCCTACATGGGACTTCACTGATGCCAGCCAAGTAGGACAGCCACGTGGGAGGGAGAAGGGCACTGTCACAATGCATCAACATCGGAGGTCCCCACTTCCTTCTCCCCAAAGACCTGGCTTTTCGAAGGAACGTGGAAGAACGGGACTGTAAAGACCTCTTTTCTACCTGACGGCCATGCACTACCCAGCATTAACCGGAATCTCGCCCCTCTCTCTCAAACCCTTCCAGTGCTTCCGAAGGTTTAAGTGTTCTAGTTTCAATGTTTCTCCTTCACATTTGTTTGAAAGAGCATATACATCCCAAACAAAAGGTCCTTATATGAGGATACTTCAAAAATTTCATGGAAAGATTCATATTATCTTTGAATTCTATTTTTCCACAAACTTTCTGAAGTACCGTTTTATCTCCAAACTAAGAGAGCAATTATATATTTATTTTCTCTTTGAGCTAATGTTCCCCATAATCATTCTCGACTGCTAAATTATTAAAGGTCTTCACAAGGGGGAATCACACATGCTCATTTGTAGTTTGCTGCTACACGGACATAAAGAAAAAAATCCAAAGTCTGGGCATTACTTGTTCTCCCCGAATTGGACTTACCAAATCCTGAAAGTGATAAAGGTGCTGGAGCAGGTCCCTGAGTACCCACTGAGGATGCGTTCAGAGAGCGTGAGTCATCCTCAGAGTGACACAGCTGCTGCAGAAGCCACTAACTACATGGGAAAGCAGGTGGGTGAAATCCCAAGGGCTAGGAAAAATTCCTAAAGCCTTGGGAGGGGACACAGAAACTGGGTGATTTTAAAAGAAGGGGGCAAAGTGCTGTGAGTGGCGCATCTGTCCTGCAGCTACGCTTCCGTCCTGGTCAAATGGGGTTCTGTGACCCCCCAGAGGCCCAGCAGCACCCGCTGACCACCGTCCAGCCTTCCTCACCAAGTCTCTGAACTTGGGGTTTTTTCCAACACTTGCATTCTTACTTCATAATGGAAGTTAGTGGAAAAGTAGCACAGTTTTGGACAATAAATCAGAGTGGTCATTGTGACTGACTGCTTAAGAAAAAGGAACATCTTCCAGAAGAAAAAGTAGGGTTCTGCAGCCAAAATGCCCAGGCCCACTGCCACCTCCCCACATGGCCAGGGAGAAAACAAACTAGATGGGACTGCATGAATTTAGCAGGACAACACCTAAATTTACAAAATAGGAAATTATCTGCCTGATATATGCATACATGTAATGTCATCCAACCACAAAAAGAAACAAAGTACTGATATTACATGGTAGTTGGTAGTTGTCGAATTGCTACAACTTGAATGAACCTCACAAACATTACCCCAAGTGAAAGAAGCCAGACACAAAAGGTCACCTACTGTAACATTCTATATGAAATGTCCAGAATAGGCAAAGCCATTGAGACTGAAAGCAGATCAGTGGTTGCCAGGGGATTAAGTGAAGGGGACTAGAGAGTGATTAGTTCATGGGTACAGGGTGTTTTTCTGGGGTGATGAAAAAAGTTTTGGAACTAGATAGAAGTGATGGCTCCACAACATCGTGTATACACTAAATGTCACTGAATTGTACGAAGTGGCTAACTGTATGTTATGTGCGTTTCACCTCTTCTCTCAGAGAAGAGAGAAAAAGGAAAGAAATACGGAGAAAGAGAGGGAGGGAAAGAAGAGAGAGAGAAAAAGAAACTATCTGCGTGAACATGTATTGCAGGGATGTCATTATGGGAGCTCCCCCATACACAGGCCACCTGAGACAGGATAAGACACGACCGGTGTTTCTCAGCCAGGCCATTGGCATTTGGGGCAGGACAGTATTCACTGGGTGACCACCTCATGCCCATGAGAAGCAGCAAATGCCAGCAGCACCCTCATTCACAATGAAAACCCAAACACACCCACACATTCCCTGCTGCCCTGGGAGGAAGCACTGACTTCATCAAAACATGGCCCCTCAAAGGACGGACAGCCAAGTGGTCAGAGCACAAACTCTGGGTCCAGGACACCCCCTTTGAATCTCATCTCTCCCACCCCTCTTCTGGTGACTTTGGGCAAGTTACTTGACATCTGTATGCCCCCCATTTCTTCATATGGAGAAGTGGGAAAATAATAGTGCCAAATAGTGGGGATATTATTAAGAACAAGATAGTTAATACACTAAAAAGAAGATCTGGCACAGAGTACATGCTCAATGCATTTTTTAGCTAATAAAAAAATTGCATATATTTATGGTATACAACACTATGTTTTGATATATGTGTATATTATGAAATGCTAAATCAAGCTACTTAACATATCATTTCCTCACATACTTACCTTTTTGTGTGTGTGTTGAGAACATTTAAAATCTACTTGCAATTTTCAAGAACACCATACATTGTTGTTAACTATAGTCACCATATTGTACAATAGAGTTCCTGATCTTATTTCTCCTAACTGAAATTTGGTATCTGTTGTGCCACGGCTGTGGCCTGGAATCCTCACAGCATCCATTGTCTAGCTCTTAATCCTGTTCGTGATGCCAATTGTAAAGCTAGGCGACCACGCTAGTTGTCGTGCTCTTTTACCTGCCGGTAATCCTGCCGACTGGGCCGATTGTTGAGCTAGGGCTGGGTCTGGAGCTCACAGACCCCTCAAGCCCATTGTCCAGACTGGGTCACAAATCCTTCATATGCCGGGCTGGGTCACCAGACACCTTCACACAGGTCTATGAGCTAGGTAACCAGCCAAAAGGTCCTTGGAGCCATAGGTTGGAAAGCATGGCTGTGCAGGGCAGATGCCCAAGGCCGATGCCCGCCCACCTGCTTCACAAAACTAACTCTCTCTGTCTCTCTCTCTCTCTCTCTGTCTCAAGAACACAAGAATAGCAACAAAACTAAAAAGATTCATTGGTGCACATGTGCACTAACTCCACACACACACACACACACACACACAATTTGCTTACAAAGGATGCTGAACCACACCCAGCTGGACCCGAGGCAAGGGCCCTGACCAAACTATTCTATTTTCCCAACAGTATCCTCTGACTAACATCTCGCTACTCTGCCCCCAACCCCCAGCCTTCCAAGACCACTTTCTTCTCTCTGCTCCTACAAGGCCAACTTTTTCAGATTCCACATGTAAGTAAGATTGTGCAGTATTTGTCTTTTTGTGCCTGGCTTATTTCATTTAGCAAAATGTCCTCTATAGTTATCCACGGTGTCACCAACAACAGGATTTCCTTCTTTTTAAAGGCTGACTAGTAATCCTTCGTGTATATACCACATTTCCCTATATATTCATCTGTCAATGGACACTTAGGTTGCTTCCATATCTTGGCTACTGTGAATAATGCTGCAATGAACATGGAAGTACAAATACCTCTTCAATATACTGATTTCATTTTCTTTGGATATACAACCAAAAGTGAAATTACTGGATCATACGATAGTTCTATTTCAAGTTTTTGAGGAATCTCCACACTGCTGCTTATAGGGGCTGTGCTAGTTAGAGTCCCACCCACAATGCACAAGCATTCCCTTTCTTCCATATCCTCACCAACACTTGCTATCTCTTGTCTTTTTGATAATAGCCATTCCAACAGGTGTGAGGTGATATCTCATTGTGGTTTTAATTTGCATTTCCCAAATGATTAATGATGTTGAGCAGTTTTTCATATACCTGTTGGCCATATGTACGTCTTCTTTTAAGAAATGTCTGTTCAGGCCCTTTGTCTATTTTTTAATTGGGTTATTTATTTTCTTACTATTGAGTTGTTTGAGCTCCTTATATATTTTGAGTAGTAACCCCTTGTCAGATGTATGGTTCACAAGTATTTTCTCCTGTTCCACAGGTTGTCTCTTCACTCTGTTGGTTATTTCCTTTGCTCTGCAGAAGCTTTTTCATTTCATGCAATCTCATTTGCCTATTTTTGTTTTTGTTGCCTGTGTTTTGGGGTCATTTCCAAAAAAATCTTTGGTCAAACCAATGCCAAGAAGCTTTTCCCTATGTTTTCTTCTAGTAGACTTAAGTTTTCTGTCTTCTGTATAAGTCTTCAATTCACTGTGAGTTGATCTTCGTATGTGCTCAATAAATTTAGCGATGGTATTATTATTATTGAGAGTACAGGAAAGCCCTACACCTCTTTGTGATACAAAAGTAACTGGGAGCATTCGCAAAACTCACCTACCTTTCATCTTTTACTTTTCACTGCCTATGTTCTAGAAGTGGTTGGAGCATGCAAGTGGGGTGAGGAAGGGCTCCCAGGAGCTCTGCCACCCAAGGGCATCAGGACTCAAGGCATCAAGAGGCATCAAAACTTTCCGCCCATCCCTCAAAGCAAATGGTCATAACACATCACCCCAGAACGTCCCAAGGGAAGAGGGAAAGAAGGAAACTTTCCACATGCATAGTCAACAATCCTTTTTCCAATATACAATTTTTTTTAAGGTTGAGGAAACTAATCTAAGAGGTTGACAGTGCCCCTTAATAATGTCACATGGTGGACATAGCACAAAGCAGTACTATAATTGTCTTAATGCCTAGACCTGGGAAGAGATGCTCTTGAAATATTTAAATGTTCTCAAAATAATTAAAGAGCCTTTACAGAATTGCCCATACCAAAAACATGCTTTGTTCTCACGTGATTTTTTTTTTAAAAAAATCAACATACTGTCATGATTTTAGCTGGTGGATACGCATAAGAGAAAACAGGAACAGCTGTCGTGGAGGGCCCTGGGACTCTCTGCCCACCGTGCTGTGTTTCCTTCTAGGAGTGAAAGCCCTGCTAGATGGTTATTACACAGGCAGGGGCACGGAGTCTGACAAGGCCCTTGAAATATGCTGTCCCTTGCAGGTTTGTGGGACTAATTAACAAGAGAATGTGCAAAAATCTTTCTGCCCTCTCCTTTCCCACTGCTGGTGACATACACAAGAAAAACCACAAGCCCACCGATCCCTTGCATTCCTTCGGTTTACACTTTCTCTGAGCACTTGAATGCAACAACGTGGAAGGAAGCCACATATAAGAAGGTGGTTAGACCAAATGCCTTAGGGGTCTCTTCCAGTCCCAAGGGTTTTGATTTCATGTCTCTTCATTTCTGCCCATGTATTCAGCACAAACTCTCTGAGATCCTACTGGATGACAACCCACCATGCTGGGCTTGGAGATCCAGCACTTCTCGAGAAATGACTTTCCAATTGAGGGCAGAGGTAGAGACTTCTATTTAAATTTAACACACATGCAAGTTCTTGTTCTTACTCTTACTCTGTAACATTCTCCACTTGGGGTGAATTGTGTCACCCCCATCCCTAGTACCTCAGAATGTGACTGGATTTGGAGATAAGTGCTTTACAAGGATAATTTAGTTAAAATGGGGGCCCTAATTCATTACAACTGGCCTCCTTATAAAAAGTGGGAATTTGGAGACAAACGGGTACAGAGTGAACAGTAGGTGAGGACACAGGACACCATCTACAAGCCAAGAAGGGAAGCCCAGAACAGATCCTTCCCTCACAGCCCTCAGAAGAAACTCATCCTACCAACACCGTGATCTTGACCTTCTGGTCTCCAGAACTCTTAGACAATAAATTTACGTCATTTACTCCAAAGTCACACATTGGAAATGACTGCTCTGGGGATCTGAAGACCAGAGGTCCCATCTTAGCTTTACCACTCCAAGCCTGGTGAACCCAAGCAAGCCACTTTTCCCTGAGCCTTTGTTTCCTCCTTTACAAATGGGCAAGTTGACCCCAAGAGTCCCCTCCAACATGAACAACCGATGATTCCACGGCCCCCCTGGACTGGGCCAAGAACTAACTGCCACGTCAGCTACAATCTAACAATGTTCTGACTCTGAGAAATTCCCAAGTTCCAGCATCGAAACAAATGGACATCCCCAGTATTCCTCTGGCCCTAGCCACATCAGACTGTGACTTTCCAAAGAACAGGGCCAGTGGATCCCCCACTCTCAAGTCCTCAGTGCCGGCTGACAGAGGCCCTGACACAAGCTTCTTCTTGGAGCATTCTTAACGCTCTCAACTGCTTGTCCAGAGGTCTGGACCCTAGACCCAAGAAACAACATAAAACTTGGCATTAGAGTTTGCAAATACAAAAGCCACATCTTAAACATCACAAATTAAAACTGTGGCTTGGCAAAATATTTTTGTGCTCCTTTGAGGACCTGAAACTCCAAGAATAGTAGAAAACAGAATGTCTGGGATATTTATATACAGGTTAAGAGTCTCTGATCCAAAAATCCAAACTCCTAAACTTTTTGAGTGCTAACATGACACTCAAAGGAAATGCTCATTGGAGCATTCTGCAAATGGATTCTCCAAATATTCCCAAATCTGAAAACATCCTAAATCCAAAATACTTTCCAAGCATTTTGGATAAGGGGTACTCAACCTGTATTTTAATGGGGAGAAGAGAATGACAAAGTTGACTGTGGGACCGCAGGCCGCCAGAGTCATCAGACAGCCATGTTACACATGGTGTAGACAGCTGGAAGCCAGGAGTCATCTCATGCACGCACCTGTCTCCAGAGGCCTGACGCAATACCTCAGACAATCAAGAGACGAACACTAGAATTTTGATTAGACTCAACACATCCACAATTCAACTCAATTTAAAATTGCCTCACATACTCTTGGTAGCAATAAAACTGCAGCCTTTGGAAGATAATCTGGTCCTATCTTTCAGTATTTTCCATGTGGATATTCTTTGTCCCATCAGTGTCACCTCTAGGCCCAAACCCAGAGAAATCTCTGAAGGACACCAGGATGCTCACTGCAGCATTGTGTAGGACAGCACAACCTGGACACAACCTGAGTGTCCACCCGTGGGGCACGGGGTAAATACATGATGGTAAAATCATAATTGATGCCGCTTTAAAAAAGAATGAGACGGTCCTCTCTACCCTGACATGGAAATAGAGGTCTGCAGGTTTGTGGATATCAGAGCAGATTTAAACACAGGTGTTCGGACAGCGTGACGGGACCTGAGCTGAGGGACAGGAAAGTGCAGCCTCAAGTCCCCGTGTCATTCCGCTTTCTCGCTCTCTTTCCCTGGGATCCAGAACCTCCGCCCTCCTTTTAGGCGCACTGGCTGGGGAAAGGCTGTGGCGGGAGCGGGAGCACGCGGGCAGCGGCTCAAGCGGGGCAGAGGCTGCAGCAGGATCAGGAGCGGGCGGGCAGCGGCCGGAGCCGGGCAGAGCCTGCAGGGGGAGCGGGAGCGCGCGGGCAACGGCTCCAGCCAGGCAGAGGCTGTAGCGGGATCGGGAGCGCGCAGGCAGCGGCTGGAGCAGGGCAGAGGCTGCAGCCAGATCGGGAGACCGGGGGCAGCGGCTGAGCGGTGCAGAGGCTGCAGCGCGACGGGAGTGCGCAGGCAGCGGCTCGAGCGGGACAGAGGCTGGAGCGGGAGCAGGAGGGCGCGGACAACAGCTGGAGCTGGGCAAAGGCTGCGGAGAGGGCTGGAGCGCTAGCGTGCGGGCAGAAGCTCGAGCAGGGCAGAGGCTGCGGCGGGATTGGGAACGCGTGGGCAGCGCCTTGAGCAGGGCAGAGGCTGCGGCGGGATCAGGAGCGCGAGGGCAGCGGTTCCAGCCGGGCAGAGGCTGCAGCGAGATCGGGAGCGTGCGGGCAGCCGCTGGAGCGAGGCAGTGGCTGCAGCGGGATCGTGAGCATGGGCAGCGGCTCCAGCAGGGCAAAAGCTGCAGTGGGATCGGGAGCAAGCGGGCAGCAGCTCTAGCGGAGCAGAGGCTGGAGCGGGAGCAGGAGGGCGCGGGCAACAGCTGGAGCTGCGCCAAGGCGGAGGCGGCAGCGGGAGCGTGAGTGTGGGGGCAGCGGCGGGAGAGGGGCAGAGGCTCGAGAGGGGCAGAGGCTGCAGCGGGATCGGGAGCGCCAGGGCAGCCGCTCCAGCAGGGCAGAGGCTGCAGCGAGATGGGGAGCGCGCGGGCAGCGGCTCGAACAGGGCAGAGGCTGCAGCGAGATCGGAAGCCGGCGGGCAGTGACTCTAGCGGGGCAGAGGCTGCAGCGGGAGCGGGAGGGCGTGGGCAACAGCTGGAGCTGGGCAAAGGCTGCGGTGAGGCGGGAGCAGGAGGGGGTGGGAAACAGCACGAGCTGGGCAAAGACTGCGGCGGGAGCTGGAGCGCTAGCGTGCGGGCAGAAGCTCGAGCGGGGCAGAGGCTGCGGCGGGATCGGGACCGCGCGGGCAGCGCCTGAACAGGGCAGAGGCTGCAGCGCGATCGGGAGCGCCAGGGCAGCGGCTCCAGCACGGCGGAGACTGCAGCGAGATGGGGAGCGCGCGGGCAGCGGCTCGAACAGGCCAGAGGCTGCAGCGAGATCGGGAGCCGGCGGGCAGTGGCTCTAGCGGGGCAGAGGCTGCAGCGGGAGCGGGAGGGCGTGGGCAACAGCTGGAGCTGGGCAAAGGCTGCGGTGGGGCGGGAGCAGGAGGGGGTGGGAAACAGCACGAGCTGGGCAAAGACTGCGGCGGGAGCTGGAGCGCTAGCATGCGGGCAGAAGCTCGAGCGGGGCAGAAGCTGCGGCGGGAGCGGGACCGCGCGGGCAGCGCCTCGTACAGGGCAGAGGCTGCAGGCAGATCGGGAGCGCGGAGACAGCGGGCTCAAGCAGTGCAGAGGCTGCAGCCAGATCGGGAGCGTGCGGGCAGCTGCTCGAGCGGGGCAGAGGCTGCAGCGGGATCGGGAACACGCGGGCAGTGGCTCCAGCTGGGCAGAGGCTGCAGCCTGAGCGGGAGCGCGCGGGCAGCCGCTCGAGAGAGGCAGAGGCTGCAGCGGGATCTTGAGCGCGGGCAGCGGCTCCAGCAGGGCAAAAGCTGCAGCAGGATCGGATCGGAAGCAAGCGGGCAGCAGCTCTAGCGGAGCAGAGGCTGGAGCGGGAGCAGGAGGGCGCGGGCAATAGCTGGAGCTGGGCAAAGGCGGAGGCGGGAGCGGGAGCGTGAGCGTGGGGGAAGCGGCTCGAGAGGGGCACGGGCTGTAGCGGGATCGGAAGGGCGCGGGCAGCGGCTCGAACGGGGCAGAGGCTGCAGCGGGAGCAGGAGCGGGAGCGTGCATGCAGCGGCTGCAGCGGGGCAGCGGCTGGAAAGGGGCAGCGGCTGCCTAGGGAGCGGGAGCTGGCGGCAGCAGCTCCAATGGGCCGACGCTGCACTGGGATCGGGAGCACGCGGGCAGCGGCTCTAGCCGGGCAGAGGCTGCAGCAGAGCGGGAGCGCTGGAGCGCTGAGGAGGCCGCTGCAGCGCTGACGCTCCTCAGAAGCAGCTGGACTCTCCTACCTGCTGCTGCAGAAATCTGTGGCAACACGTTGCTTTGGTGGAAGAACGTGAAGCAAGTTGAGCGTCACAGAGACACTAACTGCAGAAGAAGTGCTTCAGCAGCCACTTCAGATGACTGTGAAGGGTCTTTGATGCTGCACCAAAACTCAACGACAAATACTAGGTTTTTAAAGGCCAAGAATCTTTAGAGAAGAAAATTTCCAGAAAAATGGCTTTGGTTTGAGGAGAACATCCGTGAACAAAGAAAAACGGAAGCACTCCCCTCAGGACAACCTCGGGATACGTCACTTCACAGACTCGGCTGGAGGTTTTTACCCACATGGGCCCGGCCTCTTCTTCTGTCTGTCTCTGTATCTGCCTGAGAAAAGATCTGCAGATGGTTATGGCCACTGCCTCATTTCCAGTTTCCAATATTGTGCAAGTTTCTTTCTTGGCCAATTCTAATCTGGAAGAAGAGACGGAAGGGAACTGTGGAAAATGTAATTAATTCCCAGCTTAGCTGCACTGACAGAGTACAAAGCACCAGAGTGTAATGCCACATACTGTCTTTTTTCTAAGGCATAAATATGAGACTTACCAAATTATTTTCTAGATAAGAAATATCAAAGAATTTTCTAGAGAATTTCCCCTATTTTACAAAAAAAAATTTTTGTTTTGCAAAAAATGAGAAGAAAATCTCATTTATTTTGTTAATGCATACCACCCATATTGGCGCTATACAGTTGAATGATTTTTTTTTCCCCAAGGATTAAAGTTCTTAACGTTGCGGTCACATGGAAATCATCCTTAATTTTAACCTAAAGATTGACTGGTGCATATTCTTCAGATATTTCAAGCAAAAATTAGCAGTAATGTATTATTTTTATCATCAGAAAAATGTTAACTGTCAATTACACACACACATGCATAATTATATAATACACACATCTCCATGTACGGCGGCACTTCAAAAAGCTCAGGGAAGATTCATATTATCTTTCAATTCTATTTTTCCACAAACATTTTGAAGTTCTCAGATACCCATATATGCAGGATGTTATAGGGCTCTTTACCTGTATACAGTGCTCGCTGTTTTCTATTCATAAAAAATTTAAATTAGAACCATAGAAGCATCATTATACCCTCCTTACAGGTTTCTTTCTAGATAGTAAAGGTCTATGAAACACATAAACACTGGTTAATAATATGCTTCATCTTCTTATCATATCTTCTCACCACAGACTTTTTCATTGCAGTATGGACAGAGGCTTAGATTTCATGTTTTAAGAGCATAAAAATATCCATCGACAGCAAGTTTTTATAAATAGAGGGTCTTGAAGGGTCTTAGATCCACAATTTCTTTTGGTAATTTTAAAAGATTATTATTATTTTTAACGGACACCTAATAACTGTACATATTTATGGGGTACATTGTGATTTTTTAAATTAAAAACCAAGCTGATTTTATTATTATTATCAATACCAAGCAAGTCTTTAAATCAATGAAAATTTAATTAAGCATAAAGTTACTTTCACATTTGTCTACAACCGTAGTAAATACAGTTCTTGGCATAAAGACACAGCCCTTGGAGTTTAAAACATCCCCAACTGCAAGATTACCTAAATAAATTTCCCATTATTGTTTATGTAATAGTGGGTGAGTTAATCAAATTAAAATAATTATACAATCTAGGATAAAATAAAATGGAAATAATTTACTCATGAAATTCATATTTAAATCATCTTTATTTACAAAGTAGTATCCTGAGAATTATAATTCCATTAAGCTTCAATTTGAGCAAAAAATGTAGTTACTTAAACTGAAAATGAAAGATAAGTCAAAATTATTTATGAAGAGAGACCAAAAATATCATCAGGTTTCTTGCTGTGCTTCTGGATTTCAGGAGCAGGCTCATTTGAGCACGGAATCGACCCTGAAGGGAACTCACCCCTACTTTCAGAATGTGGGGGTGGAGGTGAAAGTCCAGCTCCTAGAGGAACATAAGGAGGAAATCCCCTCAGTGAATAGACATTTCTCATTGCAAATGGAGGTGGTGGCTGCACAGGGAAATCCCTTGGTAGATAATAATTTTGAGGAGCTCCATACATGCTTCCTGGAGGAGGTGGAGGAAAAGGAGGTTCTCTTCTCATGAATGGACCCCTCCTATCCACTGGAAACAATGGACCTCTGATTGCAGGAAAAGGTGGAGGAGAAAAGCCAGGGCCACTTGCTTCCCTTTCAGCAGACACAGATGAATGAGGCACATTTACATCACCAAGGTTGTCTTTGGTATCATTTCTGCTGGATTCCGTTTGTGAGGGCTTTGGCCCATCCACTTTATCCAAAGAAGGCAGATTGAAACTTCTGAGTTCTGCTGGGCCAGACGGTCCACCAGGATCAGGATCAAATCCGTCTTGCCTTTGTGGAAGAAGAGCTGGATCAGAACATGGGTGGCCTGGTGGAGGAATCATCATCCTTCGGTGTTGTTCCCACGGAGGTGACAGGAACCCAGATGGAGGTGGTGGCTGCACAGGGAAATCCCTTGGTACATAATGATTTTGAGGAGCTCCATACATGCTTCCTGGAGGAGGTGGAGGAAAAGGAGGTTCTCTTCTCATGAATGGACCCCTCCTATCCACTGGAAACAATGGACCTCTGATTGCAGGAAAAGGTGGAGGAGAAAAGCCAGGGCCACTTGCTTCCCTTTCAGCAGACACAGATGAATGAGGCACATTTACATCACCAAGGTTGTCTTTGGTATCATTTCTGCTGGATTCCGTTTGTGAGGGCTTTGGCCCATCCACTTTATACAAAGAAGGCAGATTGAAACTTCTGAGTTCTGCTGGGCCAGACGGTCCACCAGGATCAGGATCAAATCCGTCTTGCCTTTGTGGAAGAAGAGCTGGATCAGAACATGGGTGGCCTGGTGGAGGAATCATCATCCTTCGGTGTTGTTCCCACGGAGGTGACAGGAACCCAGATGGAGGTGGTGGCTGCACAGGGAAATCCCTTGGTACATAATAATTTTGAGGAGCTCCATACATGCTTCCTGGAGGAGGTGGAGGAAAAGGAGGTTCTCTTCTCATGAATGGACCCCTCCTATCCACTGGAAACAATGGACCTCTGATTGCAGGAAAAGGTGGAGGAGCAAAGCCAGGGCCACTTGCTTCCCTTTCAGCAGACACAGATGAAGGAGGCACATTTACATCACCAAGGTCGTCTTTGGTATCATTTCTGCTGGATTCCGTTTGTGAGGGCTTTGGCCCATCCACTTTATCCAAAGAAGGCAGATTGAAACTTCTGAGTTCTGCTGGGCCAGACGGTCCACCAGGATCAGGATCAAATCCGTCTTGCCTTTGTGGAAGAAGAGCTGGATCAGAACATGGGTGGCCTGGTGGAGGAATCATCATCCTTCGGTGTTGTTCCCACGGAGGTGACAGGAACCCAGATGGAGGTGGTGGCTGCACAGGGAAATCCCTTGGCACATAATAATTTTGAGGAGCTCCATACATGCTTCCTGGAGGAGGTGGAGGAAAAGGAGGTTCTCTTCTCATGAATGGACCCCTCCTATCCACTGGAAACAATGGACCTCTGTTTGCAGGAAAAGGTGGAGGAGAAAAGCCAGGGCCACTTGCTTCCCTTTCAGCAGGCACAGATGAATGAGGCACATTTACATCACCAAGGTCGTCTTTGGTATCATTTCTGCTGGATTCCGTTTGTGAGGGCTTTGGCCCATCCACTTTATCCAAAGAAGGCAGATTGAAACTTCTGAGTTCTGCTGGTCCAGACGGTCCACCAGGATTAGAATCAAATCCGTCTTGCCTTCGTGGAAGAAGAGCTGGATCAGAACATGGGTGGCCTGGTGGAGGGATCCTCATCCTCCGGTGCTGTTCCCACGGAGGTGACAGGTACCCAGACGGTGCTCCATGAGAATCGGTTAACCTATCACAGCCCGATTCTCCTCTTTCATTGGTCATCTGGTGATCCAGAGTATTCTCTGGGCCTCTTGAGCCTCTTCCTCCTCCTCGCCCTGGAGTCAAAGGTGCGAGTCTGAGTGGAGAGAGAAAAGCTCTCGTTTCGGATGAAGGTCGACCCACTGGTGAGGCACCACATGGGGAATGCTCTCCGCCAAATGCTGTCTTTGGAACATCAACTACATATGGATCTTTTTTGAAAAGTTCAAATTTAAACTCTTTTGCAGCTAATTTTTGTCTCTTGGAAACATTTACTTTCCTTAAATACCTGAGGTGTCTTTCAGCAGTCTCAGCTGCCACCCAGCTGCCATGCGCTTCTTTCTCATAGGAAGTCATCTGCCCTTGATAAGAACGAACGCTTCTCTCCAATTCTTCTTCCGCATCTCTGGCTCTCCTTCTGTAGGTCTCCAGTTCCTCAGCTGCATGGCTCATCTTCTCTTCTACTTTGGAAAGTTTCTCCTCCTTCTCTAACCGGTCCTTTTCCTCTGCTATTAACTTCCTGTGGAGTTTCATTCCATTTTCTTGATACAGTTCAGTCATTCCTTTAAGTTTCTGCTGAAGCTTCTGATTTTCACTTTCCAACTGTGTGTTTTCTGACTGTAAAGATGCTTGTTCAGTCTGGAGATTTGTAATATGCTCTATAAGCTCTTCCTTTGTTTTATCTACTTCAGACAACTCAGTGTAAATTTGGTTTCTTTCTCCTTCTAGGGTTTTGAAAGAAGCACTTAACTTAGCAGTGTGAATCAGTTTCTTCAAAGCTCCTTTTGGCAGATCATCTAAGCGAGCACCATTTTGTGATTCACTCTTCATCTCCAATTCCAAGTCATCAGCCATCATGTCTTCTCCAAGCACAGCAGCCCAGTCTGTCATCTTGAGCAAGCGTTCAGCCAGAGACTTGATGTGATTTTCTTTATCACTCAGAACTCGTTCTGCCTGGACTTTGGAGTTTTCAAATAGTATTTTCTGTTTATTAAGTTCACTCACTTGTTCTTTCAATACTTCCGCTTCCTGTAAAAGCTGTTTCTGGCTTTCCTGAAGTTGGGAATTTTCATTCAAGGCGTCTTTTATTGCCACCTTCAGACGTTCTTCATTCATTTGAAATATTTTGCAGATTAGTTTGGCTTCAGCTACTTGTGACTGGATGGATTTCGATTCATCTTCTAGGGACTGTATCCTCTTTGAAATGTCCGCCATCAATTCATCTTGCTCACAATGTTTAGATTTCTGTTCCTTTAATTCTTTGGCTAGAAAGACTATTTCATCCTCAAGTTTAGATTTGGAGCTGCTCAGCTTTTCATAGGTTGCCTCCAAGCTTTGTGCTTCTGTTGACCCCTTCTCAAAGCTGGCATCCTTCACAGCTGACTCCAAGCCTTCATACTCCTCTTGAACAACGCAAAGTTTGTCAAGTAGTTTACATTTTTCTTCAATTAGTCCAGAAAGCTTTTCAGCAAGCTTTTTCTCTCTTCTTACATAAAGCCGGCTTCTCACCGATCGAACACTTCTCCACAAAAACAAGAGAATCAAAAATCCAGTAAGAGCCGCACATGTCACCAGTTCCCACGGAAAAGCAGGGCCTGGTCTCAGGTCTTCAGGCAATGCTGCCACAGTCCTGCACAGCTTTCCCAGGACCAGCCCCAAGTACGGCTGAGGGGCAGCCCCGGGCACCTCCATGGCGCCGAGGCTGCTCCGGCTGTGGCCACAGTAGCCACGGCCTGGCCGGGCCACCACCAGCAGCTGAGACAGCTCTGCGTTCTGTCGGGAACGCGAACCGGCCCCGGCGACAGCAGCAGACACAGCGCAGCCGGCCTTGAGGGGAGCCGGGGAGCACTGGCGCCCACCGGCCTCAGGCGTCCCCCACGCGCACCATGGTAACCAGGCCCCTTTGTGACGTCACTTCCGCCACGCGGTTCCGGAGCCTGCCCCCCCCCCCCCCCCCCCCCGCGCGAGCCTGTGACACACGCTGTCCTAGCCACCCCCACCTCGGCTTGGTTTTGGCCGGGCCACCGCTGGATTTGAATCCATGTTTATAATGATGAAATCTGGGTAATCAGCATACTCATCACTCAAATATTTGTCATTTCTTTGTGCTGGGAAAATTCAAAATCCTCTCTTTTAGCTATTTGAAATTATCTAATAAATGTGTGCTGACTCTAGCCACCTTACAAAGCTGTAGATCAGTACAAATAGTTCCTCCTGTCCAGCTGCAACTTTGTATCTGTAACCTCTGCCTTTCCCCTCCTCGCCCTACCCTTCCCAGCCTCTAGTGACCACTAGTCTGCTACTTCTAGGAGATCAACTTTTCCTTTGGCAATTTTTTAAAGGAAATTTTGCGATTTTAATTTCTTTCAGAGGAGCATCCTTCCTTAGATATCTGCCAAGGAACAAAAGTGTTTTCTTTGGACTAACTTTGCCAAAATAGCCGTAGAATGTGGCAATGGGAAGAGGCCTGAGACACTCTGGGCTTCAGCTGGCCCAACGCTTTCTTTATAGGTAATGAAGCAAAGGTCTACAGTAAGTGCACTACTTGTCCAGGGCTGTTTAGCTATTTAGTGGCAGAAGTGTGTTGTATTTCGGGATCTGCTGGATGTCAGTGAAATGCTCTTTGTTTAAAAAACACTTTATTGAGGAATATTTTAGATACCTTGTAATCCACCCATTTCAGGTATGCAATTCAATGAGTTCTAGTAAGTTCATCAAGTTGTGCAGCCATCACCACAAATCAGTTTTAGAACATTTTCACCACACCAATAAGATCTCCTGTACCCATTTATTCTTTTTTTCCCCCAATTTTATTGGTTATGAATATTCACGGGATGCAAGGCTGATTGTCACCGTTCATGCCCAAGCTGTGATGGCCAGATTCATACTGGCCACATGACCGTTACATTTATTGTATCACCTTTATTGACTTTCATATGTTGAACCATCCTTGTATCCCTGGCATGAATCCCACTTCAGGTGCCTGAAACCTCTGCCAAGTTTCTCTTTTTGGTGCCCATAGGAGCCAGCCTGTGCCGCTGGTTCCCATGGAAACAGATCCCTGAGACACACCCTGCCTTGCAGCACGCACAAAGCACTTGCTCGCCCTTTGCCTTTTTTTTTTTTTTTTTTTTTTTTTTAGCCAGCCAGTTAGTTCCAACTTTCAGGACCCCAGGGGAATAAAATGAGGACTGTTCCAGAGGGGAGGCAGCTGCCCAGGTGTCTGGCCCAAGCTCCCAGCCCACCCTGCCCTCTGGGGAAAAGGGGGGCAAGCCTCAGGTCAGGGCACAGCTCCCCAGGAGCCCCTCGGCCTTTCAAGGCCAGGACAGCCCTGCTCCTTTGGCTCCCAGCACACTTCCAGGAGCAGGGACGTGCTGAGCGTTTTGAGTGTTCACGGTGCACTTGGGAGGAAGGTGTCTTTATCTCACTCTACGGATGATGACAGTGAGACCCAGAAAAGTAAAAGGGTTTGCCCAAGTCACAGGCTAGAAAGTGACAGAGCCGGGACATAAAGCCTGTTCCTTTCATCCCAAAGCGAGCATGGCGGTCAAGATGCACCCCAACCGATGACACACCCATGTTTCATATGTCAGCTTGGAGACTTGCTGATCACACTGCCCAGGACAGGCCTGGCCTTCCTTACTGTATGAACTGAAAAGGTAGGACCAGAGAAGCCCACCCCCAAACCAGTGCTGCCCTCTGGAGAGTCACCCTCCCGCTGCTCAGAGGTGCTTTCTTCGAAGTTAACAAGCTGTGCAACCAAACAGGTCAGGACGACTGCCCTGCCCACTGGGCCCCCCAGGCCCCGGGGCCTTGGGAAACTCCCACTGCAGCAGCCAACCTGGAGGGTTCCCCTCATGCAACACAGATGTGAATGTTCCTGCCCCCTGCCATGACCCCCCCCGCCACTGGTTCCTTTCCCAGGCAGGAGGGAATGGGGACCGAGGACGCCTGAGTAGGCTCCTTGCATGGGCCTCAGCGGTGGCCGTGCTGTGGGCACGTGGCCATTAGCAAACTCCCCAAGAGAGAGTCAGTTTTGCAAAAGTCTCTGGCAGCTATCAGACCAAGAAAAGGGGCGGAAGGCTGCAGGAGTGCCTGCCCTGTTAGCTACGAGCTTGAGCCTGATGGGTTGGAACTGTGCTTTTCCTCCCACGGTGGCAGGAGCCCGAGGGCAGGGCAGTTTGGAAGTGGAAAGGGAAGGAATCGTTTCAAGTCTGGATGAAGGCTGCGTTTCCTTATGTTGCAATTACTGAGCACGTCACACTGGAGGCGGCGGTGATGAGACGCGTTAGCTGACCAGGGTCTTATACTCTCATCCCAGGCAGGGGAGGGGCTTGGCAAGCCCCACCCACAAGTCTTGGGGTCTCCTGGACCTTCCTCATGACCCCCTCCACTCCAGGCCCAAGTTCAATCCCTCCTCCCCAGGACCCCAAGCCGGCAGGTGGAGCTCTTCCGTACCTTTCCCTCAGGCCCTTTCTACTGTTGGGCCTGGCTGAGGGGCAGAGACAGAGAAATTCCCCCTCGGGGTTTGGGCCCTGCCCCACCAAGAGCCCCTGCCTGAGACCAAGGCCCCTCTGGGAGGGGGGTGCGTCTCACCATGCATGTGGTGCCCGCTCTTTAAAGAAGGTCAATAAACACCTGTTGCCCCCCCAAAGCCCTCCTCTGGTTGCCACAGAACTCAGGGATGTCACCAGGACACTGAGCCAGCACAGCTGTGGAACTGGAAACCACTGAAAGCAGCTTTATTTGTGTCCACCTCTGGCCCTTGAAACCTCTTCTGCTGGCCAGTCCTCCCACGGCCAGATGGAAACCTGACAGGCCCAGGCTGCTTCTTGGTAGGGTAATACCCGTGGTCTCCACCACTTCACGTCACACAGCACCGCTCGGCTCACGTCCAGGCCCAACAATAAAAAGGGCCTGACGTCATCGTCAAGTCCCCTGCTTTGAAGTGGAGGCCGCTCCTGCTGCCCCGGCCTGGTGGGGAGGGAAGCCTCGGCCGGGCAGCAGGCGTGGTCAGCCTCCAGCTGAACTCTGCTCTGGGCTTGGTGGAGGTTGAAAGCTACACCTCTTTCTCTCATCGGCATCTCCAAGGGTCTTCAGAGCCCGGACATGGTCCCCACTGTCCCCCTGACTAGAATATTTTGTGTGGGCCTCAGAGAACCAAGGAGCCCCTGACGGGTAGTGGCAGCCCCACCTTCTCTTGGCCTGCGTCTGTTCACTGCCCAGGCTGCCTCCTGGGACTGGGCCTGTGAGATTGCACGCCGACTCTCTCACACGAGGCCCTCACCTGAGCCGTCGGCCCTCTCCTCAGCTCCGCCATCAAAGCAGCCAGCCTGTCTCTTGCCCTCTAGACTTTGGGGTGGGGGTGGGGGTGAGGCATCAGTCCACTGGATTTCTCCACCTGCGGAGGACACCTCAAAGCCTAAAGCTCTCTTTAAAGCCCTCTTCCTCTGGCTTGATGTGAACGAGGGCATCTCACCTCACCCTCTGGTCTCAGCTCACCTCCCTGATATCCCCGCCTCTAACCTCAACACTTGACTCCTTGGTACCCTTGGTGTGGGTGAGGGGTCAGGCCATCTCTTCTCTAAATGCGGCATCAATGTGGGCAGAGGTCAGGGGCTGGGCGGGGTCATCTCACGGCACACACCGGCCTCCCTCCCCACATGGGGCTGTGATCATCAGTGCTTGTACGAGGGTTGGAAGCTAACTGCTCCATGCTTGTCCAGAAAGTGCAAGGAAGGATTTGGGACCATGGAGGAGGGGCCCATGGTGTGGACCAGGCTGGCTGCCAGCCTCCTGGTTTGGTCCCTGGCATTTAGGCTCAGAGAGACAGGGTGCTAGGAGGTAAGATGGGAGGCCCAGAGGGTGGGGAGGGACACTGGCCACCACCACCCAGAGCAGGGCCTCAGGCTGACTCCAGAGAACTCAGTTATGTCCTGAAATGCCACCATCATACGTTGACTCCTTTGGGTAAGTATTGCCTTTGCTTTGCAGCCCACATCCAGTCTCTGCATCCTAGTTTCTCAGCCCTCAGGTAGATAAGCAACAAGTCCTGTCTCTTGGTTGATCCTTGTAAAGCGTTTAACACGCTTCCCGGTTGATACTCATAGCTCGATAAATACATGTTAACTCACACTGCTTGGCCCTTCGGGTAGCATGGGCAGGCTCTCGCCCACCAGGCGACCCTCTCTTAGCACAACTCGGCCAACTGGAGCTGCCCTGGCCAGTCACCTGAGACCTTGGATGCCTTGGCCCATCTGGCATTTCTTTGGCAGAATCTTCCATGGGGCCTTTCGCTGGGTGGCAAGGCTGGAGCGTCTGGCACAACAATTCGAGTTTGCAAATACAAAAGCCACATCTTAAACATCACAAATTAGAACTGTGGTTTGGCAAAATATTTTTGTGCTCCTTTGAGGACCTGAAACTCCAAGAATAGTAGAAAACAGAATGTCTGGGATATTTATATACAGGTTAAGAGTCTCTGATCCAAAAATCCAAACTCCTAAACTTTTTGAGTGCTAACATGACACTCAAAGGAAATGCTCATTGGAGCATTCTGCAAATGGATTCTCCAAATATTCCCAAATCTGAAAACATCCTAAATCCAAAATACTTTCCAAGCATTTTGGATAAGGGGTACTCAACCTGTATTTTAATGGGGAGAAGAGAATGACAAAGTTGACTGTGGGACCGCAGGCCGCCAGAGTCATCAGACAGCCATGTTACACATGGTGTAGACAGCTGGAAGCCAGGAGTCATCTCATGCACGCACCTGTCTCCAGAGGCCTGACGCAATACCTCAGACAATCAAGAGACGAACACTAGAATTTTGATTAGACTCAACACATCCACAATTCAACTCAATTTAAAATTGCCTCACATACTCTTGGTAGCAATAAAACTGCAGCCTTTGGAAGATAATCTGGTCCTATCTTTCAGTATTTTCCATGTGGATATTCTTTGTCCCATCAGTGTCACCTCTAGGCCCAAACCCAGAGAAATCTCTGAAGGACACCAGGATGCTCACTGCAGCATTGTGTAGGACAGCACAACCTGGACACAACCTGAGTGTCCACCCGTGGGGCACGGGGTAAATACATGATGGTAAAATCATAATTGATGCCGCTTTAAAAAAGAATGAGACGGTCCTCTCTACCCTGACATGGAAATAGAGGTCTGCAGGTTTGTGGATATCAGAGCAGATTTAAACACAGGTGTTCGGACAGCGTGACGGGACCTGAGCTGAGGGACAGGAAAGTGCAGCCTCAAGTCCCCGTGTCATTCCGCTTTCTCGCTCTCTTTCCCTGGGATCCAGAACCTCCGCCCTCCTTTTAGGCGCACTGGCTGGGGAAAGGCTGTGGCGGGAGCGGGAGCACGCGGGCAGCGGCTCAAGCGGGGCAGAGGCTGCAGCAGGATCAGGAGCCGGCGGGCAGCGGCCGGAGCCGGGCAGAGCCTGCAGGGGGAGCGGGAGCGCGCGGGCAACGGCTCCAGCCAGGCAGAGGCTGTAGCGGGATCGGGAGCGCGCAGGCAGCGGCTGGAGCAGGGCAGAGGCTGCAGCCAGATCGGGAGACCGGGGGCAGCGGCTGAGCGGTGCAGAGGCTGCAGCGCGACGGGAGTGCGCAGGCAGCGGCTCGAGCGGGACAGAGGCTGGAGCGGGAGCAGGAGGGCGCGGACAACAGCTGGAGCTGGGCAAAGGCAGAGGCGGGAGCGGGACCGTGAGCGTGGGGGCAGCGGCGGGAGAGGGGCAGAGGCTGCAGCGGGATCAGGAGCGCCAGGGCAGCGGCTCGAACAGGGCAGAGGCTGCAGCTAGATCGGGAGTGGGCGGGCAGCGGCTCTAGCGGGGCAGAGGCTGCAGCGGGAGCGGGAGGGCGTGGGCAACAACTGGAGCTGGGCAAAGGCTGCGGAGAGGGCTGGAGCGCTAGCGTGCGGGCAGAAGCTCGAGCAGGGCAGAGGCTGCGGCGGGATTGGGAACGCGTGGGCAGCGCCTTGAGCAGGGCAGAGGCTGCGGCGGGATCAGGAGCGCGAGGGCAGCGGTTCCAGCCGGGCAGAGGCTGCAGCGAGATCGGGAGCGTGCGGGCAGCCGCTGGAGCGAGGCAGTGGCTGCAGCGGGATCGTGAGCATGGGCAGCGGCTCCAGCAGGGCAAAAGCTGCAGTGGGATCGGGAGCAAGCGGGCAGCAGCTCTAGCGGAGCAGAGGCTGGAGCGGGAGCAGGAGGGCGCGGGCAACAGCTGGAGCTGCGCCAAGGCGGAGGCGGCAGCGGGAGCGTGAGTGTGGGGGCAGCGGCGGGAGAGGGGCAGAGGCTCGAGAGGGGCAGAGGCTGCAGCGGGATCGGGAGCGCCAGGGCAGCCGCTCCAGCAGGGCAGAGGCTGCAGCGAGATGGGGAGCGCGCGGGCAGCGGCTCGAACAGGGCAGAGGCTGCAGCGAGATCGGAAGGCGGCGGGCAGTGACTCTAGCGGGGCAGAGGCTGCAGCGGGAGCGGGAGGGCGTGGGCAACAGCTGGAGCTGGGCAAAGGCTGCGGTGAGGCGGGAGCAGGAGGGGGTGGGAAACAGCACGAGCTGGGCAAAGACTGCGGCGGGAGCTGGAGCGCTAGCGTGCGGGCAGAAGCTCGAGCGGGGCAGAGGCTGCGGCGGGATCGGGACCGCGCGGGCAGCGCCTGAACAGGGCAGAGGCTGCAGCGCGATCGGGAGCGCCAGGGCAGCGGCTCGAACAGGGCAGAGGCTGCAGCGAGATCGGGAGCCGGCGGGCAGTGGCTCTAGCGCGGCAGAGGCTGCAGCGGGAGCGGGAGGGCGTGGGCAACAGCTGGAGCTGGGCAAAGGCTGCGGTGGGGCGGGAGCAGGAGGGGGTGGGAAACAGCACGAGCTGGGCAAAGACTGCGGCGGGAGCTGGAGCGCTAGCATGCGGGCAGAAGCTCGAGCGGGGCAGAAGCTGCGGCGGGATCGGGAGCGCGCGGGCAGCCGCTCGAGAGAGGCAGAGGCTGCAGCGGGATCTTGAGCGCGGGCAGCGGCTCCAGCAGGGCAAAAGCTGCAGCAGGATCGGATCGGAAGCAAGCGGGCAGCAGCTCTAGCGGAGCAGAGGCTGGAGCGGGAGCAGGAGGGCGCGGGCAATAGCTGGAGCTGGGCAAAGGCGGAGGCGGGAGCGGGAGCGTGAGCGTTGGGGAAGCTGCTCGAGAGGGGCACGGGCTGCAGCGGGATCGGAAGGGCGCGGGCAGCGGCTCAAACAGGGCAGAGGCTGCAGCGGGATCGGGAGCGCCAGGGCAGCGGCTCGAGCCAGGCAGTGGCTGCAGCGCGATCGGGAGCGCACGGCAGCAGCTCGAACGGGGCAGAGGCTGCAGCGGGAGCAGGAGCGGGAGCGTGCATGCAGCGGCTGCAGCGGGGCAGCGGCTGGAAAGGGGCAGAGGCTGGAAAGGGGCAGCGGCTGCCTAGGGAGCGGGAGCTGGCGGCAGCAGCTCCAATGGGCCGACGCTGCACTGGGATCGGGAGCACGCGGGCAGCGGCTCTAGCCGGGCAGAGGCTGCAGCAGAGCGGGAGCGCTGGAGCGCTGAGGAGGCCGCTGCAGCGCTGACGCTCCTCAGAAGCAGCTGGACTCTCCTACCTGCTGCTGCAGAAATCTGTGGCAACACGTTGCTTTGGTGGAAGAACGTGAAGCAAGTTGAGCGTCACAGAGACACTAACTGCAGAAGAAGTGCTTCAGCAGCCACTTCAGATGACTGTGAAGGGTCTTTGATGCTGCACCAAAACTCAACGACAAATACTAGGTTTTTAAAGGCCAAGAATCTTTAGAGAAGAAAATTTCCAGAAAAATGGCTTTGGTTTGAGGAGAACATCCGTGAACAAAGAAAAACGGAAGCACTCCCCTCAGGACAACCTCGGGATACGTCACTTCACAGACTCGGCTGGAGGTTTTTACCCACATGGGCCCGGCCTCTTCTTCTGTCTGTCTCTGTATCTGCCTGAGAAAAGATCTGCAGATGGTTATGGCCACTGCCTCATTTCCAGTTTCCAATATTGTGCAAGTTTCTTTCTTGGCCAATTCTAATCTGGAAGAAGAGACGGAAGGGAACTGTGGAAAATGTAATTAATTCCCAGCTTAGCTGCACTGACAGAGTACAAAGCACCAGAGTGTAATGCCACATACTGTCTTTTTTCTAAGGCATAAATATGAGACTTACCAAATTATTTTCTAGATAAGAAATATCAAAGAATTTTCTAGAGAATTTCCCCTATTTTACAAAAAAAAATTTTTGTTTTGCAAAAAATGAGAAGAAAATCTCATTTATTTTGTTAATGCATACCACCCATATTGGCGCTATACAGTTGAATGATTTTTTTTTCCCCAAGGATTAAAGTTCTTAACGTTGCGGTCACATGGAAATCATCCTTAATTTTAACCTAAAGATTGACTGGTGCATATTCTTCAGATATTTCAAGCAAAAATTAGCAGTAATGTATTATTTTTATCATCAGAAAAACGTTAACTGTCAATTACACACACACATGCATAATTATATAATACACACATCTCCATGTACGGCGGCACTTCAAAAAGCTCAGGGAAGATTCATATTATCTTTCAATTCTATTTTTCCACAAACATTTTGAAGTTCTCAGATACCCATATATGCAGGATGTTATGGGGCTCTTTACCTGTATACAGTGCTCGCTGTTTTCTATTCATAAAAAATTTAAATTAGAACCATAGAAGCATCATTATACCCTCCTTACAGGTTTCTTTCTAGATAGTAAAGGTCTATGAAACACATAAACACTGGTTAATAATATGCTTCATCTTCTTATCATATCTTCTCACCACAGACTTTTTCATTGCAGTATGGACAGAGGCTTAGATTTCATGTTTTAAGAGCATAAAAATATCCATCGACAGCAAGTTTTTATAAATAGAGGGTCTTGAAGGGTCTTAGATCCACAATTTCTTTTGGTAATTTTAAAAGATTATTATTATTTTTAACGGACACCTAATAACTGTACATATTTATGGGGTACATTGTGATTTTTTAAATTAAAAACCAAGCTGATTTTATTATTATTATCAATACCAAGCAAGTCTTTAAATCAATGAAAATTTAATTAAGCATAAAGTTACTTTCACATTTGTCTACAACCGTAGTAAATACAGTTCTTGGCATAAAGACACAGCCCTTGGAGTTTAAAACATCCCCAACTGCAAGATTACCTAAATAAATTTCCCATTATTGTTTATGTAATAGTGGGTGAGTTAATCAAATTAAAATAATTATACAATCTAGGATAAAATAAAATGGAAATAATTTACTCATGAAATTCATATTTAAATCATCTTTATTTACAAAGTAGTATCCTGAGAATTATAATTCCATTAAGCTTCAATTTGAGCAAAAAATGTAGTTACTTAAACTGAAAATGAAAGATAAGTCAAAATTATTTATGAAGAGAGACCAAAAATATCATCAGGTTTCTTGCTGTGCTTCTGGATTTCAGGAGCAGGCTCATTTGAGCACGGAATCGACCCTGAAGGGAACTCACCCCTACTTTCAGAATGTGGGGGTGGAGGTGAAAATCCAGCTCCTAGAGGAACATAAGGAGAAAATCCCCTCAGTGAATAGACATTTCTCATTGCAAATGGAGGTGGTGGCTGCACAGGGAAATCCCTTGGTAGATAATAATTTTGAGGAGCTCCATACATGCTTCCTGGAGGAGGTGGAGGAAAAGGAGGTTCTCTTCTCATGAATGGACCCCTCCTATCCACTGGAAACAATGGACCTCTGATTGCAGGAAAAGGTGGAGGAGCAAAGCCAGGGCCACTTGCTTCCCTTTCAGCAGGCACAGATGAATGAGGCACATTTATTTTACCAAGGTCGTCTTTGGTATCATTTCTGCTGGATTCCGTTTGTGAGGGCTTTGGCCCATCCACTTTATCCAAAGAAGGCAGATTGAAACTTCTGAGTTCTGCTGGGCCAGACGGTCCACCAGGATCAGGATCAAATCCGTCTTGCCTTTGTGGAAGAAGAGCTGGATCAGAACATGGGTGGCCTGGTGGAGGAATCATCATCCTTCGGTGTTGTTCCCACGGAGGTGACAGGAACCCAGATGGAGGTGGTGGCTGCACAGGGAAATCCCTTGGTACATAATGATTTTGAGGAGCTCCATACATGCTTCCTGGAGGAGGTGGAGGAAAAGGAGGTTCTCTTCTCATGAATGGACCCCTCCTATCCACTGGAAACAATGGACCTCTGATTGCAGGAAAAGGTGGAGGAGAAAAGCCAGGGCCACTTGCTTCCCTTTCAGCAGACACAGATGAATGAGGCACATTTACATCACCAAGGTTGTCTTTGGTATCATTTCTGCTGGATTCCGTTTGTGAGGGCTTTGGCCCATCCACTTTATACAAAGAAGGCAGATTGAAACTTCTGAGTTCTGCTGGGCCAGACGGTCCACCAGGATCAGGATCAAATCCGTCTTGCCTTTGTGGAAGAAGAGCTGGATCAGAACATGGGTGGCCTGGTGGAGGAATCATCATCCTTCGGTGTTGTTCCCACGGAGGTGACAGGAACCCAGATGGAGGTGGTGGCTGCACAGGGAAATCCCTTGGTACATAATAATTTTGAGGAGCTCCATACATGCTTCCTGGAGGAGGTGGAGGAAAAGGAGGTTCTCTTCTCATGAATGGACCCCTCCTATCCACTGGAAACAATGGACCTCTGATTGCAGGAAAAGGTGGAGGAGCAAAGCCAGGGCCACTTGCTTCCCTTTCAGCAGACACAGATGAAGGAGGCACATTTACATCACCAAGGTCGTCTTTGGTATCATTTCTGCTGGATTCCGTTTGTGAGGGCTTTGGCCCATCCACTTTATCCAAAGAAGGCAGATTGAAACTTCTGAGTTCTGCTGGGCCAGACGGTCCACCAGGATCAGGATCAAATCCGTCTTGCCTTTGTGGAAGAAGAGCTGGATCAGAACATGGGTGGCCTGGTGGAGGAATCATCATCCTTCGGTGTTGTTCCCACGGAGGTGACAGGAACCCAGATGGAGGTGGTGGCTGCACAGGGAAATCCCTTGGCACATAATAATTTTGAGGAGCTCCATACATGCTTCCTGGAGGAGGTGGAGGAAAAGGAGGTTCTCTTCTCATGAATGGACCCCTCCTATCCACTGGAAACAATGGACCTCTGTTTGCAGGAAAAGGTGGAGGAGAAAAGCCAGGGCCACTTGCTTCCCTTTCAGCAGGCACAGATGAATGAGGCACATTTACATCACCAAGGTCGTCTTTGGTATCATTTCTGCTGGATTCCGTTTGTGAGGGCTTTGGCCCATCCACTTTATCCAAAGAAGGCAGATTGAAACTTCTGAGTTCTGCTGGTCCAGACGGTCCACCAGGATTAGAATCAAATCCGTCTTGCCTTCGTGGAAGAAGAGCTGGATCAGAACATGGGTGGCCTGGTGGAGGGATCCTCATCCTCCGGTGCTGTTCCCACGGAGGTGACAGGTACCCAGACGGTGCTCCATGAGAATCGGTTAACCTATCACAGCCCGATTCTCCTCTTTCATTGGTCATCTGGTGATCCAGAGTATTCTCTGGGCCTCTTGAGCCTCTTCCTCCTCCTCGCCCTGGAGTCAAAGGTGCGAGTCTGAGTGGAGAGAGAAAAGCTCTCGTTTCGGATGAAGGTCGACCCACTGGTGAGGCACCACATGGGGAATGCTCTCCGCCAAATGCTGTCTTTGGAACATCAACTACATATGGATCTTTTTTGAAAAGTTCAAATTTAAACTCTTTTGCAGCTAATTTTTGTCTCTTGGAAACATTTACTTTCCTTAAATACCTGAGGTGTCTTTCAGCAGTCTCAGCTGCCACCCAGCTGCCATGCGCTTCTTTCTCATAGGAAGTCATCTGCCCTTGATAAGAACGAACGCTTCTCTCCAATTCTTCTTCCGCATCTCTGGCTCTCCTTCTGTAGGTCTCCAGTTCCTCAGCTGCATGGCTCATCTTCTCTTCTACTTTGGAAAGTTTCTCCTCCTTCTCTAACCGGTCCTTTTCCTCTGCTATTAACTTCCTGTGGAGTTTCATTCCATTTTCTTGATACAGTTCAGTCATTCCTTTAAGTTTCTGCTGAAGCTTCTGATTTTCACTTTCCAACTGTGTGTTTTCTGACTGTAAAGATGCTTGTTCAGTCTGGAGATTTGTAATATGCTCTATAAGCTCTTCCTTTGTTTTATCTACTTCAGACAACTCAGTGTAAATTTGGTTTCTTTCTCCTTCTAGGGTTTTGAAAGAAGCACTTAACTTAGCAGTGTGAATCAGTTTCTTCAAAGCTCCTTTTGGCAGATCATCTAAGCGAGCACCATTTTGTGATTCACTCTTCATCTCCAATTCCAAGTCATCAGCCATCATGTCTTCTCCAAGCACAGCAGCCCAGTCTGTCATCTTGAGCAAGCGTTCAGCCAGAGACTTGATGTGATTTTCTTTATCACTCAGAACTCGTTCTGCCTGGACTTTGGAGTTTTCAAATAGTATTTTCTGTTTATTAAGTTCACTCACTTGTTCTTTCAATACTTCCGCTTCCTGTAAAAGCTGTTTCTGGCTTTCCTGAAGTTGGGAATTTTCATTCAAGGCGTCTTTTATTGCCACCTTCAGACGTTCTTCATTCATTTGAAATATTTTGCAGATTAGTTTGGCTTCAGCTACTTGTGACTGGATGGATTTCGATTCATCTTCTAGGGACTGTATCCTCTTTGAAATGTCCGCCATCAATTCATCTTGCTCACAATGTTTAGATTTCTGTTCCTTTAATTCTTTGGCTAGAAAGACTATTTCATCCTCAAGTTTAGATTTGGAGCTGCTCAGCTTTTCATAGGTTGCCTCCAAGCTTTGTGCTTCTGTTGACCCCTTCTCAAAGCTGGCATCCTTCACAGCTGACTCCAAGCCTTCATACTCCTCTTGAACAACGCAAAGTTTGTCAAGTAGTTTACATTTTTCTTCAATTAGTCCAGAAAGCTTTTCAGCAAGCTTTTTCTCTCTTCTTACATAAAGCCGGCTTCTCACCGATCGAACACTTCTCCACAAAAACAAGAGAATCAAAAATCCAGTAAGAGCCGCACATGTCACCAGTTCCCACGGAAAAGCAGGGCCTGGTCTCAGGTCTTCAGGCAATGCTGCCACAGTCCTGCACAGCTTTCCCAGGACCAGCCCCAAGTACGGCTGAGGGGCAGCCCCGGGCACCTCCATGGCGCCGAGGCTGCTCCGGCTGTGGCCACAGTAGCCACGGCCTGGCCGGGCCACCACCAGCAGCTGAGACAGCTCTGCGTTCTGTCGGGAACGCGAACCGGCCCCGGCGACAGCAGCAGACACAGCGCAGCCGGCCTTGAGGGGAGCCGGGGAGCACTGGCGCCCACCGGCCTCAGGCGTCCCCCACGCGCACCATGGTAACCAGGCCCCTTTGTGACGTCACTTCCGCCACGCGGTTCCGGAGCCTGCCCCCCCCCCCCGCGAGCCTGTGACACACGCTGTCCTAGCCACCCCCACCTCGGCTTGGTTTTGGCCGGGCCACCGCTGGATTTGAATCCATGTTTATAATGATGAAATCTGGGTAATCAGCATACTCATCACTCAAATATTTGTCATTTCTTTGTGCTGGGAAAATTCAAAATCCTCTCTTTTAGCTATTTGAAATTATCTAATAAATGTGTGCTGACTCTAGCCACCTTACAAAGCTGTAGATCAGTACAAATAGTTCCTCCTGTCCAGCTGCAACTTTGTATCTGTAACCTCTGCCTTTCCCCTCCTCGCCCTACCCTTCCCAGCCTCTAGTGACCACTAGTCTGCTACTTCTAGGAGATCAACTTTTCCTTTGGCAATTTTTTAAAGGAAATTTTGCGATTTTAATTTCTTTCAGAGGAGCATCCTTCCTTAGATATCTGCCAAGGAACAAAAGTGTTTTCTTTGGACTAACTTTGCCAAAATAGCCGTAGAATGTGGCAATGGGAAGAGGCGTGAGACACTCTGGGCTTCAGCTGGCCCAACGCTTTCTTTATAGGTAATGAAGCAAAGGTCTACAGTAAGTGCACTACTTGTCCAGGGCTGTTTAGCTATTTAGTGGCAGAAGTGTGTTGTATTTCGGGATCTGCTGGATGTCAGTGAGATGCTCTTTGTTTAAAAAACACTTTATTGAGGAATATTTTAGATACCTTGTAATCCACCCATTTCAGGTATGCAATTCAATGAGTTCTAGTAAGTTCATCAAGTTGTGCAGCCATCACCACAAATCAGTTTTAGAACATTTTCACCACACCAATAAGATCTCCTGTACCCATTTATTCTTTTTTTCCCCCAATTTTATTGGTTATGAATATTCACGGGATGCAAGGCTGATTGTCACCGTTCATGCCCAAGCTGTGATGGCCAGATTCATACTGGCCACATGACCGTTACATTTATTGTATCACCTTTATTGACTTTCATATGTTGAACCATCCTTGTATCCCTGGCATGAATCCCACTTCAGGTGCCTGAAACCTCTGCCAAGTTTCTCTTTTTGGTGCCCATAGGAGCCAGCCTGTGCCGCTGGTTCCCATGGAAACAGATCCCTGAGACACACCCTGCCTTGCAGCACGCACAAAGCACTTGCTCGCCCTTTGCCTTTTTTTTTTTTTTTTTTTTTTTTTAGCCAGCCAGTTAGTTCCAACTTTCAGGACCCCAGGGGAATAAAATGAGGACTGTTCCAGAGGGGAGGCAGCTGCCCAGGTGTCTGGCCCAAGCTCCCAGCCCACCCTGCCCTCTGGGGAAAAGGGGGGCAAGCCTCAGGTCAGGGCACAGCTCCCCAGGAGCCCCTCGGCCTTTCAAGGCCAGGACAGCCCTGCTCCTTTGGCTCCCAGCACACTTCCAGGAGCAGGGACGTGCTGAGCGTTTTGAGTGTTCACGGTGCACTTGGGAGGAAGGTGTCTTTATCTCACTCTACGGATGATGACAGTGAGACCCAGAAAAGTAAAAGGGTTTGCCCAAGTCACAGGCTAGAAAGTGACAGAGCCGGGACATAAAGCCTGTTCCTTTCATCCCAAAGCGAGCATGGCGGTCAAGATGCACCCCAACCGATGACACACCCATGTTTCATATGTCAGCTTGGAGACTTGCTGATCACACTGCCCAGGACAGGCCTGGCCTTCCTTACTGTATGAACTGAAAAGGTAGGACCAGAGAAGCCCACCCCCAAACCAGTGCTGCCCTCTGGAGAGTCACCCTCCCGCTGCTCAGAGGTGCTTTCTTCGAAGTTAACAAGCTGTGCAACCAAACAGGTCAGGACGACTGCCCTGCCCACTGGGCCCCCCAGGCCCCGGGGCCTTGGGAAACTCCCACTGCAGCAGCCAACCTGGAGGGTTCCCCTCATGCAACACAGATGTGAATGTTCCTGCCCCCTGCCATGACCCCCCCCGCCACTGGTTCCTTTCCCAGGCAGGAGGGAATGGGGACCGAGGACGCCTGAGTAGGCTCCTTGCATGGGCCTCAGCGGTGGCCGTGCTGTGGGCACGTGGCCATTAGCAAACTCCCCAAGAGAGAGTCAGTTTTGCAAAAGTCTCTGGCAGCTATCAGACCAAGAAAAGGGGCGGAAGGCTGCAGGAGTGCCTGCCCTGTTAGCTACGAGCTTGAGCCTGATGGGTTGGAACTGTGCTTTTCCTCCCACGGTGGCAGGAGCCCGAGGGCAGGGCAGTTTGGAAGTGGAAAGGGAAGGAATCGTTTCAAGTCTGGATGAAGGCTGCGTTTCCTTATGTTGCAATTACTGAGCACGTCACACTGGAGGCGGCGGTGATGAGACGCGTTAGCTGACCAGGGTCTTATACTCTCATCCCAGGCAGGGGAGGGGCTTGGCAAGCCCCACCCACAAGTCTTGGGGTCTCCTGGACCTTCCTCATGACCCCCTCCACTCCAGGCCCAAGTTCAATCCCTCCTCCCCAGGACCCCAAGCCGGCAGGTGGAGCTCTTCCGTACCTTTCCCTCAGGCCCTTTCTACTGTTGGGCCTGGCTGAGGGGCAGAGACAGAGAAATTCCCCCTCGGGGTTTGGGCCCTGCCCCACCAAGAGCCCCTGCCTGAGACCAAGGCCCCTCTGGGAGGGGGGTGCGTCTCACCATGCATGTGGTGCCCGCTCTTTAAAGAAGGTCAATAAACACCTGTTGCCCCCCCAAAGCCCTCCTCTGGTTGCCACAGAACTCAGGGATGTCACCAGGACACTGAGCCAGCACAGCTGTGGAACTGGAAACCACTGAAAGCAGCTTTATTTGTGTCCACCTCTGGCCCTTGAAACCTCTTCTGCTGGCCAGTCCTCCCACGGCCAGATGGAAACCTGACAGGCCCAGGCTGCTTCTTGGTAGGGTAATACCCGTGGTCTCCACCACTTCACGTCACACAGCACCGCTCGGCTCACGTCCAGGCCCAACAATAAAAAGGGCCTGACGTCATCGTCAAGTCCCCTGCTTTGAAGTGGAGGCCGCTCCTGCTGCCCCGGCCTGGTGGGGAGGGAAGCCTCGGCCGGGCAGCAGGCGTGGTCAGCCTCCAGCTGAACTCTGCTCTGGGCTTGGTGGAGGTTGAAAGCTACACCTCTTTCTCTCATCGGCATCTCCAAGGGTCTTCAGAGCCCGGACATGGTCCCCACTGTCCCCCTGACTAGAATATTTTGTGTGGGCCTCAGAGAACCAAGGAGCCCCTGACGGGTAGTGGCAGCCCCACCTTCTCTTGGCCTGCGTCTGTTCACTGCCCAGGCTGCCTCCTGGGACTGGGCCTGTGAGATTGCACGCCGACTCTCTCACACGAGGCCCTCACCTGAGCCGTCGGCCCTCTCCTCAGCTCCGCCATCAAAGCAGCCAGCCTGTCTCTTGCCCTCTAGACTTTGGGGTGGGGGTGGGGGTGAGGCATCAGTCCACTGGATTTCTCCACCTGCGGAGGACACCTCAAAGCCTAAAGCTCTCTTTAAAGCCCTCTTCCTCTGGCTTGATGTGAACGAGGGCATCTCACCTCACCCTCTGGTCTCAGCTCACCTCCCTGATATCCCCGCCTCTAACCTCAACACTTGACTCCTTGGTACCCTTGGTGTGGGTGAGGGGTCAGGCCATCTCTTCTCTAAATGCGGCATCAATGTGGGCAGAGGTCAGGGGCTGGGCGGGGTCATCTCACGGCACACACCGGCCTCCCTCCCCACATGGGGCTGTGATCATCAGTGCTTGTACGAGGGTTGGAAGCTAACTGCTCCATGCTTGTCCAGAAAGTGCAAGGAAGGATTTGGGACCATGGAGGAGGGGCCCATGGTGTGGACCAGGCTGGCTGCCAGCCTCCTGGTTTGGTCCCTGGCATTTAGGCTCAGAGAGACAGGGTGCTAGGAGGTAAGATGGGAGGCCCAGAGGGTGGGGAGGGACACTGGCCACCACCACCCAGAGCAGGGCCTCAGGCTGACTCCAGAGAACTCAGTTATGTCCTGAAATGCCACCATCATACGTTGACTCCTTTGGGTAAGTATTGCCTTTGCTTTGCAGCCCACATCCAGTCTCTGCATCCTAGTTTCTCAGCCCTCAGGTAGATAAGCAACAAGTCCTGTCTCTTGGTTGATCCTTGTAAAGCGTTTAACACGCTTCCCGGTTGATACTCATAGCTCGATAAATACATGTTAACTCACACTGCTTGGCCCTTCGGGTAGCATGGGCAGGCTCTCGCCCACCAGGCGACCCTCTCTTAGCACAACTCGGCCAACTGGAGCTGCCCTGGCCAGTCACCTGAGACCTTGGATGCCTTGGCCCATCTGGCATTTCTTTGGCAGAATCTTCCATGGGGCCTTTTGCTGGGTGGCAAGGCTGGAGCGTCTGGCACAACAATTCGAGTTTGCAAATACAAAAGCCACATCTTAAACATCACAAATTAGAACTGTGGTTTGGCAAAATATTTTTGTGCTCCTTTGAGGACCTGAAACTCCAAGAATAGTAGAAAACAGAATGTCTGGGATATTTATATACAGGTTAAGAGTCTCTGATCCAAAAATCCAAACTCCTAAACTTTTTGAGTGCTAACATGACACTCAAAGGAAATGCTCATTGGAGCATTCTGCAAATGGATTCTCCAAATATTCCCAAATCTGAAAACATCCTAAATCCAAAATACTTTCCAAGCATTTTGGATAAGGGGTACTCAACCTGTATTTTAATGGGGAGAAGAGAATGACAAAGTTGACTGTGGGACCGCAGGCCGCCAGAGTCATCAGACAGCCATGTTACACATGGTGTAGACAGCTGGAAGCCAGGAGTCATCTCATGCACGCACCTGTCTCCAGAGGCCTGACGCAATACCTCAGACAATCAAGAGACGAACACTAGAATTTTGATTAGACTCAACACATCCACAATTCAACTCAATTTAAAATTGCCTCACATACTCTTGGTAGCAATAAAACTGCAGCCTTTGGAAGATAATCTGGTCCTATCTTTCAGTATTTTCCATGTGGATATTCTTTGTCCCATCAGTGTCACCTCTAGGCCCAAACCCAGAGAAATCTCTGAAGGACACCAGGATGCTCACTGCAGCATTGTGTAGGACAGCACAACCTGGACACAACCTGAGTGTCCACCCGTGGGGCACGGGGTAAATACATGATGGTAAAATCATAATTGATGCCGCTTTAAAAAAGAATGAGACGGTCCTCTCTACCCTGACATGGAAATAGAGGTCTGCAGGTTTGTGGATATCAGAGCAGATTTAAACACAGGTGTTCGGACAGCGTGACGGGACCTGAGCTGAGGGACAGGAAAGTGCAGCCTCAAGACCCCGTGTCATTCCGCTTTCTCGCTCTCTTTCCCTGGGATCCAGAACCTCCGCCCTCCTTTTAGGCGCACTGGCTGGGGAGAGGCTGTGGCGGGAGCGGGAGCGGGCGGGCAGCGGCTCAAGCTGGGCAGAGGCTGCAACGGGATCAGGAGCGGGCGGGCAGCGGCCGGAGCCGGGCAGAGCCTGCAGGGGCAGCAGGAGCGCAGGGACAGTGGCTCCAGCCGGGCAGAGGGTGCATCGGGATCGATCGGGATCACGGGCAGCGGCTCCAGCAGGGCAAAAGCTGCAGCGGGATCGGGAGCCAAGGGGAAGCAGCTCTAGAGTAGCAGAGGCTGGATCGGGAGAAGGAGGGGCGGGCAACAGCTGGAGCTGGCCCAAGGTGGAGGCGGGAGCAGGATCATGAGTGTGGGGGCAGCGGCGGGAGAGGGGCAGTGGCTCGAGAGGCGCAGAGGGTGCAGCGGGATCGGGAGCGGGCGGGCAGCGGCTCTAGCGGGGCAGAGGCTGCAGCGGGAGCGGGAAGGCGTGGGCAACAGCTGGAGCTGGGCAAAGGCTGCGGCCAGAGCTGGAGCGCTAGCGTGCGGGCAGAAGCTCGAGCGGGGCAGAGGCTGCGGCGGGATCGGGAGGCTGGATCGGGACCGCGCGGGCAGTGGCTCCAGCTGGGCAAAAGCTGCAGCGGGATCAGGAGCAAGCGGGCAGCAGCTCTTGCGGAGCAGAGGCTGGATCGGGGGCAGGAGGGCGCGGGCAACAGCTGGAGCTGGGCAAAGGCGGAGGCGGGAGCGGGAGCGTGAGCGTGGGGGCAGCGGCGGGAGAGGGGCAGTGGCGGGAGAGGGGCAGAGGCTGCAGCGGGATCGGGAGGGCGCGGGCCGTGGCTCAAAAGGGGCAGAGGCTGCAGTGGGATCGGGAGCGCCAGGCTAGCAGCTCAAGCCAGGCAGAGGCTGCAGCGCGATCGGGAGCGGGAGCGTGCATGCAGCGGCTGCAGCGGGGCAGCGGCTGCTTCGGGAGCGGGTGCGCGCAGGCAGTGGCTGGAAACGGGGCAGAGGCTGGAAAGGGGCAGCGGCTGCATAGGGAATTGCATAGGCAATTATCTTGCTAAGTGAAACAAACAAAAAGACCTGTCTCTTATCAGAACTTTTAAGACAGAAGTATTTTAGACGTAAATCAACTAGACAACTGCCTGAACATCCAACGTCCATCAGGCCATGTTACTTCTTAGGTTATTATGATACAGAAGTCAGCATCTGCACATAGTTACTGAGACAAGTCAGGAGCAAAAAATATAAACTAAATTTCAGTTTGTTTGACTTCACCTAATACCTTAACTGTCCAGGACTTTTATCTGCTAAATGAAGGGGGGCGGAGGGGAGCCAGGGGTGATAATAACAACCATGATTCATTCAGACTAAACTGAAAAATATGGTACCAAAATTATACAGAATGAAGAAGATCTGAAGCACTCATTTTAATATCAACATATTGGATTAATGGTTCAGAAGAATGAAGCAGTGTATATGATATGTACTGACATATTTAAAACACATAACTTCGGTTAAAGAAAATTCAATAACTCACTCAGAGCCAAGTAGACCATGACTATGTAGACATGGAGATTCACAAAGGTGATTTCTTAGCAGTTTTTGTTTTTTTAAACCCTACATCCCATCTAGATTACTTTCTATATTCCTGTATGGACTGCATTCCTCAATCACCTAAGAACCAGTTGAATTGAATCTACTCTAACCAGTTCAATCAATTGGCCAAAACCTTCCAAAATGAACTTATTCTCAAGAAAGCATCATGCAACTAATTATTAACTTTTTTAAATGTCAAAACAGTCTCTAGGATACACAGTGCCATTGCAAATAATAAGCCTAGAGTTTAATTCTGAACAGTGATATATGTTACATATCTGTGATTCGAAGACACACCATCAATTATGCAAAGATGCATCCCGATTTCAAAAACATTAAAAAGTTTTAAAATGTATGTTTAGAATCAAGAAAATACAGTAATCACCAAAGATTACTGTTATTAGTCCGTTTTGTGTTGCTATAACAGAAATACCCGAGACTAGGTAATTTATAAGGAAAAGAGGTTTATTTGGCTTACGAGTCTGGGACACCTGCATCTGGCACGTGCCTCATGCTGCTTCTACTCATGGCAGAAAGTGGCAGGCAGCTGGCGGGTACAAGCAGATCACATGGTGAGAGCAAGCAAGAGAGACAGAGAGGAGGTGCCAGGGTCTTATAAACAACAAGCTTTCGTGGGAACTAATGGAGCCAGAAATCACTCATTACTCCCCCCTCCCCCAGGGAGAGCATGAATCCATTCATGAGGGATCCGCCCCCATGACTCCATCAGTTTCCAACACTGCCACGCTGGGGATCAAATTTCCACATAAGTTTTGGAGGGGACAACACATCCAAACTCCATTAATTATCTATAAACAGTACTACTTCATTCTCATGTGGAAACAAACTTAGATGAGCCTATACAATAAGAATTCACACTGGAACACACTAGAATCAACCTTTCAGCCTGACAAAAATTTAGAGTCTGCAATCAAATACTATTCCTAGAGCAATATCATACTGAGTATCCAATCAAATCACAATGTCTACTCTGAGCAAAGTTAACTTGGAATAAATGTGATTCAAAATTCACATTTACAGATGTGTCAACACGTGAAAATGGCAGCAGAATCGATTCAATGAAGATCTCAAAATAGATGTCTTATTGAACTGACTAGTCAACTTAATCTAAATCATCTAAATTTGTCACCACAGATATGGTTTAACTATGTACTTGCAAATATAACAAGAGTGATACAGACATATAAAGAGAACAGGCCATAACAAGAAACAAACTCTCGCCAAAGAAAAGCAAAAATGAATCAAAGGTGTACTTACAATCTTCCCTCCTACCTCTAAAAAAGGTAGAAATTAATTTATACGACTGTTTAAATATTCACTTAAATATCTTCGACATCACACGTCACTATTCTGTAATACCTCAAAAATGAGAATTTTCAAGAAAATGTTTCTAGACCAAATTACTAATTCTACAATTAACAACTGTTCATTCTACAATTATAGCACGTGTCATATAACTGAGCACCTATGTGCAAAGTTTTCCTGAGTTACTAGAAAATGTATCTTATTACAGCATCTGAGTTTTTCTAATTTAACAATAGCCTCAATACTAGCACTAAGTCCTCTGAGGTTAACATATACCTCATTTTCCCAAAGTCTGTACCAGAGGAACTTGAAATATATCATCATAGACTTTAACCGGCACAAAGTCTATAATTGACAGCTTCAGTTTATGAGAAATAAGTGTTTTATTACATTTATTACATTTAGTCCCCACAACAGCCTGTGAAAAGGCTGTTTTATTATTATTTTATGTTTCATTATTATTATCATCATTTTACAAAGAGAAAACTAAGACTTAGAGACCTTAAATTACGTACCCAAGATCACAGAGCTACTAAGTACTAGAATGCAGATTCAAACCCAGATTCTGTCTCAAGAGTTCCAACTCTTCACTGCTACTATCTCATAAAATAGCACTATTTGGGAAAGACTTCTCATGTGAATAAAAATCTTCTTTCTATATTTTTACCTCATGAAATCTCTCACTAGGTTTGAATATATAACCTGTACTTTCTATATACACTGTAACAAAATGAAGTGACAGATGACCCACGTATTTGAAAAATTCACATTCACGCATTTAACTGTGCACCCTCTTTCATAAGCAGAATTTGGTCTTTTATATATCACCAAACTGGGCTGGACAATTAGAACAGCTGGTTAAAGAGCAACCTTATACCCCCAAGGTCAAGGGTTTATATCCCCATACCGGCCAGCCACCCAAAAAAAAAAAAAAAAAAAAGCAATGATATATCCTTCAAAAAACATGATTTTGAGGTATTTTGTAGTGGTGCTCCCAGCTAGGGAAAAAGGCAGGGCCTCACCAAGGTAGACAGAAGTCTTGTTAACTAGCAGTCACAGGATAGCAGAGCACGGGCAAAGCTGAACCCTACACCCCACAGACCTGGCCAGCCCCCCCCATTCCCTTTCTCTGACGATCTGGAGAGGTCCTGTAAAAATCCTCGCTATCTGAAGCTGAGGAATGAATTCAAGTTTCCTCATCTACATGGAGCTACAACCTGTACTTGAACGTCTCCTACTCCTCACCCAAAACCTCCTTTCTTTCACCCAAATAGCATATTTTCTCCATTTCCCACTTTCTTATCCATCCTCACCTCACGCCCATCTCCCAGCAGCAGGTCATTTTGTGTTATGGCCAGGCAGTCAACCAGCTGAGTCTCACTGGTCTTGCAGTGTGATAGCAAAAGCAAACTGAACCCTTTCCCCCACACTCTAGCACGTTGTAGTACAGACGCTCAGAGGTTTAAAGTTCAGGGCTATCTAACTTTCACACCACTCCTTCAACAGAGATCAAGCATTAGCAACACGCCCCTGGGAAGAAAAAATCAAATACTCTAGTCCCATGGGATGGGATGCTTACACTCACCATCACTCCAGCACCTCTCACCAAGGGGCCTGGAAGAACGTTCTTCCCAATGCTATGAATTGACTAAGACAGAGGGAAACAAAGTCTACTAGTCCATAATGGTTTCTGATATTTGGGAGAAGAGTGTCCCCTAACATACATCATCCAATAATATATAAAGCTATCATTCAACATTCAGACATTCCGCTATGCCTAAAAGTTACAGACTGCTTTTACTTACATTTCTTATTTGAGATTAAAAAGATATTAAAACAAAGCAAGAACATAAAATCACAGGATCAGGAAAGACTCAACTAAATTTACCTTTCAAATTATTTTCTAAGAGATACTCTATCATGTAACAATATCAAAGCAGATTCCAAGTCCAATGACCATTTAAAATGCCAATCATCATAAAAGATTGATGTAACAATAGAGAATCTTTCAAATATCTATATTCCAAATCTATCTATTCTCTATGGAAAGAGACATTCTGTATCAAGACTGTCCGCTGTATAATGTCATGAAACCAAGATGCATTTGTTGCTACCCCGAGCATTTCTGACTTAACCAACATGGAGTAATAGAAAACAAACAATAACTCAATAACTATTTCCACAGGTTCCTCCTAATCTCTATTCTGTGTTACTGAACAGAGAAAAATACTTATGATCAAGTAACCATAAATCAAACCATCATACTTTCACATGCATGTCTTGCATATGCCTCTCCTCACAGTATATAAACATACGCAAACACACTGCGGATATGTATTTTATGAATTTGTCATGCCGTTTAACTGACTTTAAATACCAAAAGTTGCCTGCAATTAAAACCATGTCAAAGAGATCATTTTGAAGGGGAAAGAAAAGTCCATGAACTTCATGGCCCATCTCTCAGAAAAAAAGAATAAATGCAATAGAAAAACAGAATTTAAGCAATAAATTGACACCAAAAATGAAAAGGTTAAATGTAATAGCCGAGGTACCTTTTAGCACTAGTTGACAATTTAGCAGCTGTTTTCCCGGATATTTTTCCCTCCTTTTTCTTGGGCTGAACTTGCTCTCTTTCTGGTTCTTGCTGAACACTTTCACACTGTTCTCCATCAGAACTTCCTCCACGAGTGCTTGGACTGTCATCAACTCTTTGTGCCTAGGTGGACATTTTAGATCCTGCATTGAAGAATCAAAAATAATTTATTCAGCTGTGGACAGGACTACAATAAGGTACAGAAAGTGAGCCTCAAAGTAGAAAAAGTAAAATTCAATATAAAATGGGTAAGTTGGCCAAAACTTTCCTTTCACTCATTTAAATGTTTTAAGAAATGAAAACATCCAAAACATATACAGGAAACGCTATTACCAAGCAACATTATTCATAATAGCCAAAAAGTGGAAACAACTCAAATGTCCACTAACATATGAATGAATAAACAAAACATGGTCGGTATATCTACACAATGGATCATTACTCAGCCATAAAAAGTAAAGAAGTACAGCCACTACATGCAACAACACGGATGAACCTTAAATCATGCTAAATGAAAGAAGCCGGTCACAAAGGATCACAAACTATATGATTCTACTTATAGCAAATGTCCAGAATAGGCAAATCCATAGAGACATAAAAGTTGAGAAGTGGTTGCCAGGGGCTAGGAGTGAGGGTAGAGTGGGGAATGACGTTTAATGGGTATGAAGTTTCCTTTTGGGGTGATGAAAATGTTAAGCCAGCTTGCTAAACGCCAGAGGTTAGTATGAATAGCAACAGGAACAAAGAAATGGGGCAACATTTCCACATCCATACCCAATTAACATATCCTCATGGCTAGGCTAAGGTTAAAAATCCTCTAAACTAGTAAAACGATTTAAGTCACCTTTGTAATAACAGAAGAACACAGAGGTCTGCATGATTCTAAATAAAAACTGAACCATATGATGGTATGCACATTGATCCAACTATACACTAAAGAACCATGTTTCACAACAGATATTGACTGTATTAAGCCACTGAAGAATTTCTTTCATAGTCTGGGTGAAATATCCCTCAAGCCTTTCAAATTCCGTTCGCTCTGAGAGTTCATGGTCCCCAAGCAGCTCTGATTACAACTCAATTTTCTCAATACCTTGATACCTCAGAAGCTGTGAGAACCTCGATAACAGACACAAAAAATTCCAGTAAGTCAAAAGGGATATCCCCTCTCAACTGTCGTTCTATCATAATCAATTTCTCAGTTTGATTATTACGAATACCGCCCTTATGACCCAATTAGCTTAGAGTGTTGTCACAAATCCAGAACTGAATGGACAAAATCGATGCCCAGACTTTGAAGAGCGTGTGCTCACCATGGTACTGTCACCTAATAATCACTTTGAGCACTATCAAGTTACCTTCTCAGACGCTCCTTCCTTAAAAAGCAAAACTACCTAGGTTTAAGAAGTACCATTAACAATACAAAATATACCTTTACAAATCATAGATAAATTGAACAAATTCCTTTTGAAAAGGATACTCTTGATTACTCGTAATCAAATTAGTACTTGAAACTGGTTTTGATACAACCAAGAATAAGAAATAATAGGTAAAATGAAGACACCTCAATTAAAGCACAGTTTTTCATAATTTAGTCCAAATGAATGGCTAGTTGACAGTGATAAAAATCATCATCACTAAACATTTAACTCACGGCTTGCTCTAAACCAAAGAAAGCTATTTTTGTAATACAGACCTTTAGTGGATTGAAATTTTTGCGGTAAGACAAATCAAAAAGCACTGCAAAGGAATGGAAGAATCAGGAAGCTCAGAGAGGTGAAGAGTCAACAGCAAATACTGAATGCCTTCACCGAGACACCACACACACCAACACCCTCTAAACCCCTACGGCTCCCTTCCCCCATGCCAGACAAAAATAGGTCGGCCCCAAACAGCTCTGAAACACACTGATGGGAAATCTGAAGACGTTTCTACCTATGCTGCGAATGGACAGCATCAGTCTCCACAGCTGCGACATCTTTTATGAGCACGAAAGTCACTTCATAGAATACTGAAATTTAATATCGGTACGTTTCACATTTAGCTCTAAAAGTCCTAACATATTTTTTGCTTTTTTTTTTTTTTTTTCCATTTCTATTTCACTTTAAATTCTCATTCCAGGATTCAACATTGGTTTTTCTCAGCTTACTCCTTTCAGTTAAAATTTACCAGAGGTTTAAAACCATGAAGGTATGTACCTCAAACTGTGTTAAAGCACATGTGCGTGAGAGTGAGAAAGAACAATTCTCAGGGAAAGGTGCTCATATACAGCAAAATGCTGCCAGCAATAGTTTACGAAATGTGAAATGACTGAGGAATCATTGTGTACATCTTAAACCAGAAGCAATCCATTACATGACAAATATATAGGAGCTTAAATGAAATAAAGTTTTTTTATACTGAGGTTGCAGCTTCAGTTTAATACTCCATAATTTAATAAACTATGCCTAGAGCTTCAGCTTTGTGTCCCATTAGATATAAAGTTACACATTCTTCTCATTATAAATGTGCATTTACATCCTCAAACAATCTAAAAACGCTGTGATGACACAATTACTTAACAGACTACCCAATGATGTAATGTGAACCATAATCTGAAACCCAATTTCATAAACTACTCCAGAGCACCAGAGGAAGAATAAAGTAAAAAACAGTCTCACTACAGAACTACTAAAAATACTATTAAAAATGCCCACATGGAAGCATAATTTCGATAGTTTCAAAATCAAGAAAAACGTATTACCACTCTTAACCTAAGATGACTTATCTCATCCAAATCTTAACCTACAAATGATAGATTCATCTGAGGCCGCTGATAACCCCTACAGAAGCTTTTAGAAATAAAGTTTTCATATGTATTTTTCAAATATCAAAAACAAAGGGAATTTGTGCTGGTTTTGTTTTTTGAATGCCCAATTACAGAAAAAGTGTGAAAAAAAAATGATTGTACCACTCCAGAGCGACAGATTATTATGAAGAAAAAGTAGCCTATAAATAATTTTAATTAGTTATAAGTACAAACTGGGTGTTTTCTCGAAAATATAAATGAAGAAAAGTTCCTGAATTAAAACTCTTTAAACATTATCTTCTAAATTAACATTTTAAAATTAATTCCTAAACAGTAATTATCTAATATAGAGGGAAGATAAACAAATCTCAGGATTATAAACACAGGGCCACTCTCCAATGATAGTTTGAAAGATACTGAGATATATAAATTAATGTTTTTACTTCATATTCAAAGTAAAACCTAGTTTCTAAACATAAAATAGTAAGGTATGAGTTCAAATACTGTTCCTTCAACACGAATTGTCTAAGCTGTATTAGCTATGTACTCTATGTTGTAATTACAGTCCCAGAAATCAGCCACACAGAATGAATGAAACTCACATGTTCCATAAAAATGAAATGCCCTGGCCATAAATATCACTGATGACATAAAAGCAAATATAGTCACTCCATAAATCCAGATTACGATGCAGATAAGCCTTAGATCATATAAAACTGCAAAAGGAAGTGCTCGTTTGGGCTTTTGTAACAGGAAAACCTTTGACTCTGTCATCTGTATCTTACTGTCTTCCTCCTCACTTTTCTAATCTCTAAAACGTAAAGCAAAACAACTTATGTGCACAACATCCAGCAATATTCAGCTTTTAACTGTAAAGCTATTTATGCGGGAAATAACAGTGAAACACCAGATTTGGGAGGAAAGGGCGCTGTGTCCTGGGGGAGACAGCATGGGATAGGCATTACATATGAAAGCCTTCATCTTCTGCATCCTCCCGCATACAAAGCTCCAGAGCCACGGAGTATCCAAACCGTCTGAGGAAAGACAAATATTTAGATTCCCAAGGTCCAGGCTGAATCATCACATACTCAGAAACATACGTTTTAAAGGGTCAGGGATTAAAACTTAAGAAGAGCTAAAAAATCTTTCCAAACCGCGAGATCATGTGGGGGTAACTCCTAGCACTTCCTTTCGTATAAAAACATCTGAGTAAACTCTCCAGGAAACACAGCACAAAACGAAGAATCCTGAAAACATGCAAATAGGAACCACAGCCAGCGACCACGGGATGGTCTTTCTAAGGCGGGCTTAGCTTCATCGAGAGAAGATGAATCGGACATTTGTGGCTGGTCGTGGGGAGAACACGAACACCCACACCCACACCCACACGCGAAGCCGCGCTTTATCTTCGTTAGAAATAGTAACGGTCAAAGGGATCAAAACGTTAGGAGAGGAGGGGGGCGGGGGAGGCAGAGAACAGACAGAATCCAGTTTCAAACCAGGCCGGTGGGGGCTGCAGGGAAGAGACCAGAGAGAAATGGGCTTCGGTTCCCAACTGTCACAAGCGCCAGGCATCACAAAAGACCAACACAACGCCCCCCCCCCACACACACACCAGGACATATATAAATAGACCCCGCAAGGTCTTCCCCGGGCCGGCCACTGGGACGCGGCGCAGCCGGACCCGGCGCTCTCCAGGAGAGACTCCATGTGCAGCAACCACGCCGTCGGGAGAGCAGCGACAGAGCCAGCCGGGCACTTTCCACGGCGACATTTATCCCGCACTTTTGCAGAGACTGAGTTCCAGGATGCGGCTGGGAGAGGGAAGGGGCTGGAGGGAAGAGAAGGATGGGGAACTGAGAGCGGAAGGGGTAGGAGAGGGAAGGAGGCCGGGAGGGAGCAGGCAGCAGGGGACGGGAGGGGGAGGGGTAGAAAGGGCGAGAACCGGGGGCGGGAGGCTCGCGGGAGGCGGCGCGGCGCGGGGAAGCCGGCGCCGAGGGGCCTGCAAGGGGAGAAGACGGCGCCTGCGGTGTCTGCAGAGCCGGCGGCGGGGAGAGCAGGTCGGGGTGCGAGGGACGCCTGCGAGAAGGACGCCCGCGGCCGGGGCGCGGGAGCGGCCGAGCGCGCTCCTGAGGGAGGGACGGGTGTCCGCGCAGGTCGCGGGCTCCACACGTCGCCAGGGCAGAGAGGGCGGCTGAAGCGCGAGGGGGACGGGGGCCTGGGGAGGCCCCGAGACGGGACGTCCCCGCCGACCCTCTCGTCACCGAGCGCCCCGCCACGCCCGCCCGGACTCACCCTCAGAGCCGCCGCCGCCGCCGCCGCGCCCGGCCTTGTAGCTCCAACTCCCGAGACCGCTGCCCGCGGCTACCGCCCTGGCCGCTCCTGAGTCCTGGAAAGTGAAGTCACCACCTCCGGGAGCCGCCGCCGCCTCTGCCCGTCCGTCCGCGCGCGCGCGCGCGACCCCACGTCGGCTGCGGCCCCGGGCGCCTCCCCGTCCGCCCCCCGCCCCGCCCCTCTCAACACGCGGGGTCAGGACCCGAGCGCGGGGTTCCAGGAGTCAGCTCAGCGCAGGGCGGGAGGAAGCGAGTTGTCACCTGCTGTCCCCATCCCAGGAACCTTTGATGCCCCAAAGCTAGATGGAATAGGAATTCCTGTGATGCACCCAGATTCTGCTTTTCAACCACATGTTAAAATAGGGTCAAAAGGGGCCGACCCCGTGGCTAAGCACTAAGAATTCAACATAAGCTGGGCCATTCCTGTTCTCAAAGAGCTCAGAGTGTGCCATAGAAGACAGAAGGGCAGGAGGGTCCCAGTGCATAGTGGCACATGGAAAAATGTTACACATCACCATTAAAGCTCAAGGGGCCAGGGCTGTTGTCGCTTCCCCGGGGAATGACATGGTGGTTTTCTGCAATGGAAAGCCTTTGGCTTACCAACTACCTTTACTTGGTTCTCTCAGGATGAGCTGCAGGGTGGCAAGAAGGCAGAGTGAGAACCTAATTGCTCTGCACAAGGACATGCTAAGAAGCAGGTGTCTGTGCGCAGAGAAGATGTCCCAGGATGGGAGGGATGAAGGGTGGGGGAATGTAAGGTGGAAAAGGTTGGAAGGGAGAAGGCAGGAAACGAAGGGAGGAATAGGGCCAAATGAGCAGACGATATGAACACAGACAATCTCCTAAGACAAAAATACAAACTGTAAGCAAGTGCAAAAATGTTTCTTCCTAGGTAAAGGTGTGCGTGGCAGAGACTTCTGGTGGCTGCTCCTCCTCTGCCAGGATTCTGAGTTGCTCCACTGCCACCCCAGGGGCGGCTCCTGATGAACTCAGGCCATCACAGTGGTCCAACCTCCAGGACAGTGATTAGCTAAGAAATGAGACAGTGCTCAAAACAAGGAAGGTTATCTCTTGTGGGGTGCATTTAGGAGGTGCTGCAGCTGGAATGGCACACAAGAAGTTAGCTGAGAAAGCAGAAATGGGGGTGTAGCTCCAACAGTTAAATGTGTGGGCGGGTCGCCCAGTCCTGTGGCAATGGATGTAACCAGGCCTTGACTCCCCCTATGCCTGTGCTCTGCCCGTGGGATGGCTGAGTCTGCTGGCTTGTGGGACTCCTCGCTTCCCACTGTAGTATAAGTGTGACATGGTCAGTCACCCAAAGGATGTCCTTGGTGGAAGATTAGGGTGCACAAATTCTGCAGGGGTCTACGGTGCCAGATCGTCATCTTTTAGAAGAGAGCCATTTGACAGGTACTGTATGTAGAGGAAGCCCCCTCTGTGAGTCAGGCAGTGTGTCAGGAACCAGGGTCCCACAGTGGGTCCTGAGAGCCACTTGTCCACTTACTTCTCCATTTCCAAGTAAATGGGAAGATGGATATGGTGAGTTCCTCAGGGGCCAATTACAATCTGGACTATGGGGCCTGAGATCACTGGAGGGCCAAGAAAAGCTTGAGTCAAGTACCCTCCCACGGCTGCCAAGAGTGGGTGGGGAGAGAAACTGAGGGCCTGCGTCTCCCATGATGTCCGAACACTCACAGTAAGTCCACAGACAGTGTCAGAAGAAAGAGAGAGGTTTGCATGTGTTACACAAGGGCATGATTATGAAGCAAAGGGTGGCCATCAGAGTCTCCTGCAGTATTTGTTTACGGCCACAGTCACAATCTTGTCAGGAACCTTTCTCAACTTGTGGCATCAGCTCCAAGGCAAAGAAAAAGCCTTAGTTACAGAGAGAGAATGGGGTGCAAATGTGGTCAGCCTTGATGTTGTAAGGTAGAGTATGCAGAGAAGTAACTTGTAAGAAGAGGTACTATCAAAACTCAGTGCAAAAAGGTAAATAAAAATTATGCACACTAACAGGAGGTTGCAGGAGACTCTTGACCCCTGAGGAGAGAGAAGGGGGCAGAGGTGACTGCACGGCTCCAACTGCGAGGCCGGTGCCCAACAGTTGCTCAATTTTCTGAGACTAGCCTTAGTTAGAAAACAGGCCCAGATTTCTCAGACTTGCAGCCATCTCCAGAAGCAGTGAGGAATGGGCGTCAATGACCCCTAATCTCTTTACCCAGACATTGGTCCCTTACATAGGTAACATTCTCTTTTGGAATCAGGCAGCAAGTCTCTACGCAGAAATGCAAAGGTACTGCCAATCTTCCGATCAAACTCACAGCAAGGGAAGGAACTCACCCAACTTCCCACTTAAGGCAGAAATGCCCGACCTGTGCTTCCTGGGTTCTCCTCCCCTTCAGTCACTGCACTGATCCAGAACATTAGGCAAAGCTTTTGTCTGCCCAGCCTCTGTTGTCCCTTCTCTGAGCTACATCACCCCAGTTATTCTTCAGCAGTCACCCACTCCCTCACCCCAAACCACGTGGTTCTGGTTGGTGACCCTGCCCCAGAAGACACCAACTGGACTGGGCCAATCCTTGTCCCTGGCCCCAGTGACCACTTCAAGGAAGGGCAATGGCCAGCTGGGTCAGTGAGGGTGGCCTGGGCCAGGCTGGAAAGCAAAGAGGGTCACACTCCTCCTACATGGTTTCTGAGCTGTTGGACATGCACCTGGAGCTCTGAAGGTCATGAGAGGGACAGGAGCTGTCTGAGCATGAGGAGAGCAGAGCTGGGGATTCCTGACAGTGTCACCCCAGCACCTGGATTCCAGCCTCTGCACCTGAAGCCAGTGTGAGCATTTTTGACTCTGCAACTGAAACAGGAGTGGCTACTTATGCTAACTGGGTGCTTTTGGTTGCAAGCAACAGAAAACCAAGTTCCATTTACCTGAATGGTAAAGGAGACGTACTACCTTAAGGAGTTGGGGAGGCCAGATTTGGGGCAGGCTTCAGGAAAGGTTTGACTCTGTGGCTCAAGGATGTCCTCAAAGCTTAGTGGCTCTCTGCTCTGCCTCTGTGGGTCAATTCATCCTCGGGCTGGCTTCCTTCATGGTGACACCAGGGCTAGCTTCACATTCAAACTCCACCCTGTCCAAAATGAGAGGTGTGCCCCTCCGACAGATCTCTCAAATAAGCAAGAAAGCATCTTTCCCAGGAGTACCCAAAAAACCCCTCACATCTCCTTGACTATTCCTGAACCAACTCCCATGGCCAGAGGGCTGCCATGCCTGGAGTGGCTTCCTCTAGGGGTTATGAGACAACCCCTATGGCGAGGTGACTGGCTGGCTTTCCCCAAATCACACAACCTGTGAGAGAGGGGCGTGTGTCCAAGTGGAAAGCTAGGTAATGCTGGGAGGGGGGCACGATATGAGGCCAGGACCTCCTTCACTACAACTGCTCCTGATGAGGAAGTCAAGGCAAGTGTGACCACTCCACCATCTTCTCTAAGTGGACTTCTCACATTACGTTAGTAAACAGAATTCAGCATTATCAAATCCTGCAGATCCCACCTCTTAACCACCTGTCCTCTCTACAGTTTTCACCAGAATGATTCTTTTCTTAAACTTCACTGTTCATCTTTAACTGTTAAATGAATTAAAAATCATGCCACCAATAACATTTCTGGGACCTAGAGTCCCATGACGGTGAACAAGGAACACAGGGTCTCTGCTTCTTACAAGTGTTTTACTCATTTCACTTGAGATCTGTGTGTGTCTCTCTCTCTCTTTGTGTGTGTGTGTGTGTGTTTCTGTCTGTCTCTATCTGTGTGCCTGTCTGTATTTGTGTGTGTGTCTGTCTGTCTGTCTGTCTGTCTCTCTCTCTGTGTGTCTGTCTGTCTTTGTGTGTGTGTGTGTGTGTCTGTCTGTCTCTGTCTGTGTGTGTGTGTGTACCCTGAGCAGGTACCAGTTGGTTCATGGGCTGCAGGCTGAGCAGTGGCAGGAAGCAGGATGGGGGTTGGAATGGGGGCACGTTCATGACAAGGTCAGCACCTGAGGGACCCCAGAGGCAGCACCCAACCATACCCAGGGGAAGGAGAGTCCCCTAAAACTACTGGGTGCTATTACCCCCAAGAGGACACCATGGAGTAAGCTAGGGGGTGCCCATCTGCTGCCCTACATGGGACTTCACTGATGCCAGCCAAGTAGGACAGCCACGTGGGAGGGAGAAGGGCACTGTCACAATGCATCAACATCGGAGGTCCCCACTTCCTTCTCCCCAAAGACCTGGCTTTTCGAAGGAACGTGGAAGAACGGGACTGTAAAGACCTCTTTTCTACCTGACGGCCATGCACTACCCAGCATTAACCGGAATCTCGCCCCTCTCTCTCAAACCCTTCCAGTGCTTCCGAAGGTTTAAGTGTTCTAGTTTCAATGTTTCTCCTTCACATTTGTTTGAAAGAGCATATACATCCCAAACAAAAGGTCCTTATATGAGGATACTTCAAAAATTTCATGGAAAGATTCATATTATCTTTGAATTCTATTTTTCCACAAACTTTCTGAAGTACCGTTTTATCTCCAAACTAAGAGAGCAATTATATATTTATTTTCTCTTTGAGCTAATGTTCCCCATAATCATTCTCGACTGCTAAATTATTAAAGGTCTTCACAAGGGGGAATCACACATGCTCATTTGTAGTTTGCTGCTACACGGACATAAAGAAAAAAATCCAAAGTCTGGGCATTACTTGTTCTCCCCGAATTGGACTTACCAAATCCTGAAAGTGATAAAGGTGCTGGAGCAGGTCCCTGAGTACCCACTGAGGATGCGTTCAGAGAGCGTGAGTCATCCTCAGAGTGACACAGCTGCTGCAGAAGCCACTAACTACATGGGAAAGCAGGTGGGTGAAATCCCAAGGGCTAGGAAAAATTCCTAAAGCCTTGGGAGGGGACACAGAAACTGGGTGATTTTAAAAGAAGGGGGCAAAGTGCTGTGAGTGGCGCATCTGTCCTGCAGCTACGCTTCCGTCCTGGTCAAATGGGGTTCTGTGACCCCCCAGAGGCCCAGCAGCACCCGCTGACCACCGTCCAGCCTTCCTCACCAAGTCTCTGAACTTGGGGTTTTTTCCAACACTTGCATTCTTACTTCATAATGGAAGTTAGTGGAAAAGTAGCACAGTTTTGGACAATAAATCAGAGTGGTCATTGTGACTGACTGCTTAAGAAAAAGGAACATCTTCCAGAAGAAAAAGTAGGGTTCTGCAGCCAAAATGCCCAGGCCCACTGCCACCTCCCCACATGGCCAGGGAGAAAACAAACTAGATGGGACTGCATGAATTTAGCAGGACAACACCTAAATTTACAAAATAGGAAATTATCTGCCTGATATATGCATACATGTAATGTCATCCAACCACAAAAAGAAACAAAGTACTGATATTACATGGTAGTTGGTAGTTGTCGAATTGCTACAACTTGAATGAACCTCACAAACATTACCCCAAGTGAAAGAAGCCAGACACAAAAGGTCACCTACTGTAACATTCTATATGAAATGTCCAGAATAGGCAAAGCCATTGAGACTGAAAGCAGATCAGTGGTTGCCAGGGGATTAAGTGAAGGGGACTAGAGAGTGATTAGTTCATGGGTACAGGGTGTTTTTCTGGGGTGATGAAAAAAGTTTTGGAACTAGATAGAAGTGATGGCTCCACAACATCGTGTATACACTAAATGTCACTGAATTGTACGAAGTGGCTAACTGTATGTTATGTGCGTTTCACCTCTTCTCTCAGAGAAGAGAGAAAAAGGAAAGAAATACGGAGAAAGAGAGGGAGGGAAAGAAGAGAGAGAGAAAAAGAAACTATCTGCGTGAACATGTATTGCAGGGATGTCATTATGGGAGCTCCCCCATACACAGGCCACCTGAGACAGGATAAGACACGACCGGTGTTTCTCAGCCAGGCCATTGGCATTTGGGGCAGGACAGTATTCACTGGGTGACCACCTCATGCCCATGAGAAGCAGCAAATGCCAGCAGCACCCTCATTCACAATGAAAACCCAAACACACCCACACATTCCCTGCTGCCCTGGGAGGAAGCACTGACTTCATCAAAACATGGCCCCTCAAAGGACGGACAGCCAAGTGGTCAGAGCACAAACTCTGGGTCCAGGACACCCCCTTTGAATCTCATCTCTCCCACCCCTCTTCTGGTGACTTTGGGCAAGTTACTTGACATCTGTATGCCCCCCATTTCTTCATATGGAGAAGTGGGAAAATAATAGTGCCAAATAGTGGGGATATTATTAAGAACAAGATAGTTAATACACTAAAAAGAAGATCTGGCACAGAGTACATGCTCAATGCATTTTTTAGCTAATAAAAAAATTGCATATATTTATGGTATACAACACTATGTTTTGATATATGTGTATATTATGAAATGCTAAATCAAGCTACTTAACATATCATTTCCTCACATACTTACCTTTTTGTGTGTGTGTTGAGAACATTTAAAATCTACTTGCAATTTTCAAGAACACCATACATTGTTGTTAACTATAGTCACCATATTGTACAATAGAGTTCCTGATCTTATTTCTCCTAACTGAAATTTGGTATCTGTTGTGCCACGGCTGTGGCCTGGAATCCTCACAGCATCCATTGTCTAGCTCTTAATCCTGTTCGTGATGCCAATTGTAAAGCTAGGCGACCACGCTAGTTGTCGTGCTCTTTTACCTGCCGGTAATCCTGCCGACTGGGCCGATTGTTGAGCTAGGGCTGGGTCTGGAGCTCACAGACCCCTCAAGCCCATTGTCCAGACTGGGTCACAAATCCTTCATATGCCGGGCTGGGTCACCAGACACCTTCACACAGGTCTATGAGCTAGGTAACCAGCCAAAAGGTCCTTGGAGCCATAGGTTGGAAAGCATGGCTGTGCAGGGCAGATGCCCAAGGCCGATGCCCGCCCACCTGCTTCACAAAACTAACTCTCTCTGTCTCTCTCTCTCTCTCTCTGTCTCAAGAACACAAGAATAGCAACAAAACTAAAAAGATTCATTGGTGCACATGTGCACTAACTCCACACACACACACACACACACACACAATTTGCTTACAAAGGATGCTGAACCACACCCAGCTGGACCCGAGGCAAGGGCCCTGACCAAACTATTCTATTTTCCCAACAGTATCCTCTGACTAACATCTCGCTACTCTGCCCCCAACCCCCAGCCTTCCAAGACCACTTTCTTCTCTCTGCTCCTACAAGGCCAACTTTTTCAGATTCCACATGTAAGTAAGATTGTGCAGTATTTGTCTTTTTGTGCCTGGCTTATTTCATTTAGCAAAATGTCCTCTATAGTTATCCACGGTGTCACCAACAACAGGATTTCCTTCTTTTTAAAGGCTGACTAGTAATCCTTCGTGTATATACCACATTTCCCTATATATTCATCTGTCAATGGACACTTAGGTTGCTTCCATATCTTGGCTACTGTGAATAATGCTGCAATGAACATGGAAGTACAAATACCTCTTCAATATACTGATTTCATTTTCTTTGGATATACAACCAAAAGTGAAATTACTGGATCATACGATAGTTCTATTTCAAGTTTTTGAGGAATCTCCACACTGCTGCTTATAGGGGCTGTGCTAGTTAGAGTCCCACCCACAATGCACAAGCATTCCCTTTCTTCCATATCCTCACCAACACTTGCTATCTCTTGTCTTTTTGATAATAGCCATTCCAACAGGTGTGAGGTGATATCTCATTGTGGTTTTAATTTGCATTTCCCAAATGATTAATGATGTTGAGCAGTTTTTCATATACCTGTTGGCCATATGTACGTCTTCTTTTAAGAAATGTCTGTTCAGGCCCTTTGTCTATTTTTTAATTGGGTTATTTATTTTCTTACTATTGAGTTGTTTGAGCTCCTTATATATTTTGAGTAGTAACCCCTTGTCAGATGTATGGTTCACAAGTATTTTCTCCTGTTCCACAGGTTGTCTCTTCACTCTGTTGGTTATTTCCTTTGCTCTGCAGAAGCTTTTTCATTTCATGCAATCTCATTTGCCTATTTTTGTTTTTGTTGCCTGTGTTTTGGGGTCATTTCCAAAAAAATCTTTGGTCAAACCAATGCCAAGAAGCTTTTCCCTATGTTTTCTTCTAGTAGACTTAAGTTTTCTGTCTTCTGTATAAGTCTTCAATTCACTGTGAGTTGATCTTCGTATGTGCTCAATAAATTTAGCGATGGTATTATTATTATTGAGAGTACAGGAAAGCCCTACACCTCTTTGTGATACAAAAGTAACTGGGAGCATTCGCAAAACTCACCTACCTTTCATCTTTTACTTTTCACTGCCTATGTTCTAGAAGTGGTTGGAGCATGCAAGTGGGGTGAGGAAGGGCTCCCAGGAGCTCTGCCACCCAAGGGCATCAGGACTCAAGGCATCAAGAGGCATCAAAACTTTCCGCCCATCCCTCAAAGCAAATGGTCATAACACATCACCCCAGAACGTCCCAAGGGAAGAGGGAAAGAAGGAAACTTTCCACATGCATAGTCAACAATCCTTTTTCCAATATACAATTTTTTTTAAGGTTGAGGAAACTAATCTAAGAGGTTGACAGTGCCCCTTAATAATGTCACATGGTGGACATAGCACAAAGCAGTACTATAATTGTCTTAATGCCTAGACCTGGGAAGAGATGCTCTTGAAATATTTAAATGTTCTCAAAATAATTAAAGAGCCTTTACAGAATTGCCCATACCAAAAACATGCTTTGTTCTCACGTGATTTTTTTTTTAAAAAAATCAACATACTGTCATGATTTTAGCTGGTGGATACGCATAAGAGAAAACAGGAACAGCTGTCGTGGAGGGCCCTGGGACTCTCTGCCCACCGTGCTGTGTTTCCTTCTAGGAGTGAAAGCCCTGCTAGATGGTTATTACACAGGCAGGGGCACGGAGTCTGACAAGGCCCTTGAAATATGCTGTCCCTTGCAGGTTTGTGGGACTAATTAACAAGAGAATGTGCAAAAATCTTTCTGCCCTCTCCTTTCCCACTGCTGGTGACATACACAAGAAAAACCACAAGCCCACCGATCCCTTGCATTCCTTCGGTTTACACTTTCTCTGAGCACTTGAATGCAACAACGTGGAAGGAAGCCACATATAAGAAGGTGGTTAGACCAAATGCCTTAGGGGTCTCTTCCAGTCCCAAGGGTTTTGATTTCATGTCTCTTCATTTCTGCCCATGTATTCAGCACAAACTCTCTGAGATCCTACTGGATGACAACCCACCATGCTGGGCTTGGAGATCCAGCACTTCTCGAGAAATGACTTTCCAATTGAGGGCAGAGGTAGAGACTTCTATTTAAATTTAACACACATGCAAGTTCTTGTTCTTACTCTTACTCTGTAACATTCTCCACTTGGGGTGAATTGTGTCACCCCCATCCCTAGTACCTCAGAATGTGACTGGATTTGGAGATAAGTGCTTTACAAGGATAATTTAGTTAAAATGGGGGCCCTAATTCATTACAACTGGCCTCCTTATAAAAAGTGGGAATTTGGAGACAAACGGGTACAGAGTGAACAGTAGGTGAGGACACAGGACACCATCTACAAGCCAAGAAGGGAAGCCCAGAACAGATCCTTCCCTCACAGCCCTCAGAAGAAACTCATCCTACCAACACCGTGATCTTGACCTTCTGGTCTCCAGAACTCTTAGACAATAAATTTACGTCATTTACTCCAAAGTCACACATTGGAAATGACTGCTCTGGGGATCTGAAGACCAGAGGTCCCATCTTAGCTTTACCACTCCAAGCCTGGTGAACCCAAGCAAGCCACTTTTCCCTGAGCCTTTGTTTCCTCCTTTACAAATGGGCAAGTTGACCCCAAGAGTCCCCTCCAACATGAACAACCGATGATTCCACGGCCCCCCTGGACTGGGCCAAGAACTAACTGCCACGTCAGCTACAATCTAACAATGTTCTGACTCTGAGAAATTCCCAAGTTCCAGCATCGAAACAAATGGACATCCCCAGTATTCCTCTGGCCCTAGCCACATCAGACTGTGACTTTCCAAAGAACAGGGCCAGTGGATCCCCCACTCTCAAGTCCTCAGTGCCGGCTGACAGAGGCCCTGACACAAGCTTCTTCTTGGAGCATTCTTAACGCTCTCAACTGCTTGTCCAGAGGTCTGGACCCTAGACCCAAGAAACAACATAAAACTTGGCATTAGAGTTTGCAAATACAAAAGCCACATCTTAAACATCACAAATTAAAACTGTGGCTTGGCAAAATATTTTTGTGCTCCTTTGAGGACCTGAAACTCCAAGAATAGTAGAAAACAGAATGTCTGGGATATTTATATACAGGTTAAGAGTCTCTGATCCAAAAATCCAAACTCCTAAACTTTTTGAGTGCTAACATGACACTCAAAGGAAATGCTCATTGGAGCATTCTGCAAATGGATTCTCCAAATATTCCCAAATCTGAAAACATCCTAAATCCAAAATACTTTCCAAGCATTTTGGATAAGGGGTACTCAACCTGTATTTTAATGGGGAGAAGAGAATGACAAAGTTGACTGTGGGACCGCAGGCCGCCAGAGTCATCAGACAGCCATGTTACACATGGTGTAGACAGCTGGAAGCCAGGAGTCATCTCATGCACGCACCTGTCTCCAGAGGCCTGACGCAATACCTCAGACAATCAAGAGACGAACACTAGAATTTTGATTAGACTCAACACATCCACAATTCAACTCAATTTAAAATTGCCTCACATACTCTTGGTAGCAATAAAACTGCAGCCTTTGGAAGATAATCTGGTCCTATCTTTCAGTATTTTCCATGTGGATATTCTTTGTCCCATCAGTGTCACCTCTAGGCCCAAACCCAGAGAAATCTCTGAAGGACACCAGGATGCTCACTGCAGCATTGTGTAGGACAGCACAACCTGGACACAACCTGAGTGTCCACCCGTGGGGCACGGGGTAAATACATGATGGTAAAATCATAATTGATGCCGCTTTAAAAAAGAATGAGACGGTCCTCTCTACCCTGACATGGAAATAGAGGTCTGCAGGTTTGTGGATATCAGAGCAGATTTAAACACAGGTGTTCGGACAGCGTGACGGGACCTGAGCTGAGGGACAGGAAAGTGCAGCCTCAAGTCCCCGTGTCATTCCGCTTTCTCGCTCTCTTTCCCTGGGATCCAGAACCTCCGCCCTCCTTTTAGGCGCACTGGCTGGGGAAAGGCTGTGGCGGGAGCGGGAGCACGCGGGCAGCGGCTCAAGCGGGGCAGAGGCTGCAGCAGGATCAGGAGCGGGCGGGCAGCGGCCGGAGCCGGGCAGAGCCTGCAGGGGGAGCGGGAGCGCGCGGGCAACGGCTCCAGCCAGGCAGAGGCTGTAGCGGGATCGGGAGCGCGCAGGCAGCGGCTGGAGCAGGGCAGAGGCTGCAGCCAGATCGGGAGACCGGGGGCAGCGGCTGAGCGGTGCAGAGGCTGCAGCGCGACGGGAGTGCGCAGGCAGCGGCTCGAGCGGGACAGAGGCTGGAGCGGGAGCAGGAGGGCGCGGACAACAGCTGGAGCTGGGCAAAGGCTGCGGAGAGGGCTGGAGCGCTAGCGTGCGGGCAGAAGCTCGAGCAGGGCAGAGGCTGCGGCGGGATTGGGAACGCGTGGGCAGCGCCTTGAGCAGGGCAGAGGCTGCGGCGGGATCAGGAGCGCGAGGGCAGCGGTTCCAGCCGGGCAGAGGCTGCAGCGAGATCGGGAGCGTGCGGGCAGCCGCTGGAGCGAGGCAGTGGCTGCAGCGGGATCGTGAGCATGGGCAGCGGCTCCAGCAGGGCAAAAGCTGCAGTGGGATCGGGAGCAAGCGGGCAGCAGCTCTAGCGGAGCAGAGGCTGGAGCGGGAGCAGGAGGGCGCGGGCAACAGCTGGAGCTGCGCCAAGGCGGAGGCGGCAGCGGGAGCGTGAGTGTGGGGGCAGCGGCGGGAGAGGGGCAGAGGCTCGAGAGGGGCAGAGGCTGCAGCGGGATCGGGAGCGCCAGGGCAGCCGCTCCAGCAGGGCAGAGGCTGCAGCGAGATGGGGAGCGCGCGGGCAGCGGCTCGAACAGGGCAGAGGCTGCAGCGAGATCGGAAGCCGGCGGGCAGTGACTCTAGCGGGGCAGAGGCTGCAGCGGGAGCGGGAGGGCGTGGGCAACAGCTGGAGCTGGGCAAAGGCTGCGGTGAGGCGGGAGCAGGAGGGGGTGGGAAACAGCACGAGCTGGGCAAAGACTGCGGCGGGAGCTGGAGCGCTAGCGTGCGGGCAGAAGCTCGAGCGGGGCAGAGGCTGCGGCGGGATCGGGACCGCGCGGGCAGCGCCTGAACAGGGCAGAGGCTGCAGCGCGATCGGGAGCGCCAGGGCAGCGGCTCCAGCACGGCGGAGACTGCAGCGAGATGGGGAGCGCGCGGGCAGCGGCTCGAACAGGCCAGAGGCTGCAGCGAGATCGGGAGCCGGCGGGCAGTGGCTCTAGCGGGGCAGAGGCTGCAGCGGGAGCGGGAGGGCGTGGGCAACAGCTGGAGCTGGGCAAAGGCTGCGGTGGGGCGGGAGCAGGAGGGGGTGGGAAACAGCACGAGCTGGGCAAAGACTGCGGCGGGAGCTGGAGCGCTAGCATGCGGGCAGAAGCTCGAGCGGGGCAGAAGCTGCGGCGGGAGCGGGACCGCGCGGGCAGCGCCTCGTACAGGGCAGAGGCTGCAGGCAGATCGGGAGCGCGGAGACAGCGGGCTCAAGCAGTGCAGAGGCTGCAGCCAGATCGGGAGCGTGCGGGCAGCTGCTCGAGCGGGGCAGAGGCTGCAGCGGGATCGGGAACACGCGGGCAGTGGCTCCAGCTGGGCAGAGGCTGCAGCCTGAGCGGGAGCGCGCGGGCAGCCGCTCGAGAGAGGCAGAGGCTGCAGCGGGATCTTGAGCGCGGGCAGCGGCTCCAGCAGGGCAAAAGCTGCAGCAGGATCGGATCGGAAGCAAGCGGGCAGCAGCTCTAGCGGAGCAGAGGCTGGAGCGGGAGCAGGAGGGCGCGGGCAATAGCTGGAGCTGGGCAAAGGCGGAGGCGGGAGCGGGAGCGTGAGCGTGGGGGAAGCGGCTCGAGAGGGGCACGGGCTGTAGCGGGATCGGAAGGGCGCGGGCAGCGGCTCGAACGGGGCAGAGGCTGCAGCGGGAGCAGGAGCGGGAGCGTGCATGCAGCGGCTGCAGCGGGGCAGCGGCTGGAAAGGGGCAGCGGCTGCCTAGGGAGCGGGAGCTGGCGGCAGCAGCTCCAATGGGCCGACGCTGCACTGGGATCGGGAGCACGCGGGCAGCGGCTCTAGCCGGGCAGAGGCTGCAGCAGAGCGGGAGCGCTGGAGCGCTGAGGAGGCCGCTGCAGCGCTGACGCTCCTCAGAAGCAGCTGGACTCTCCTACCTGCTGCTGCAGAAATCTGTGGCAACACGTTGCTTTGGTGGAAGAACGTGAAGCAAGTTGAGCGTCACAGAGACACTAACTGCAGAAGAAGTGCTTCAGCAGCCACTTCAGATGACTGTGAAGGGTCTTTGATGCTGCACCAAAACTCAACGACAAATACTAGGTTTTTAAAGGCCAAGAATCTTTAGAGAAGAAAATTTCCAGAAAAATGGCTTTGGTTTGAGGAGAACATCCGTGAACAAAGAAAAACGGAAGCACTCCCCTCAGGACAACCTCGGGATACGTCACTTCACAGACTCGGCTGGAGGTTTTTACCCACATGGGCCCGGCCTCTTCTTCTGTCTGTCTCTGTATCTGCCTGAGAAAAGATCTGCAGATGGTTATGGCCACTGCCTCATTTCCAGTTTCCAATATTGTGCAAGTTTCTTTCTTGGCCAATTCTAATCTGGAAGAAGAGACGGAAGGGAACTGTGGAAAATGTAATTAATTCCCAGCTTAGCTGCACTGACAGAGTACAAAGCACCAGAGTGTAATGCCACATACTGTCTTTTTTCTAAGGCATAAATATGAGACTTACCAAATTATTTTCTAGATAAGAAATATCAAAGAATTTTCTAGAGAATTTCCCCTATTTTACAAAAAAAAATTTTTGTTTTGCAAAAAATGAGAAGAAAATCTCATTTATTTTGTTAATGCATACCACCCATATTGGCGCTATACAGTTGAATGATTTTTTTTTCCCCAAGGATTAAAGTTCTTAACGTTGCGGTCACATGGAAATCATCCTTAATTTTAACCTAAAGATTGACTGGTGCATATTCTTCAGATATTTCAAGCAAAAATTAGCAGTAATGTATTATTTTTATCATCAGAAAAATGTTAACTGTCAATTACACACACACATGCATAATTATATAATACACACATCTCCATGTACGGCGGCACTTCAAAAAGCTCAGGGAAGATTCATATTATCTTTCAATTCTATTTTTCCACAAACATTTTGAAGTTCTCAGATACCCATATATGCAGGATGTTATAGGGCTCTTTACCTGTATACAGTGCTCGCTGTTTTCTATTCATAAAAAATTTAAATTAGAACCATAGAAGCATCATTATACCCTCCTTACAGGTTTCTTTCTAGATAGTAAAGGTCTATGAAACACATAAACACTGGTTAATAATATGCTTCATCTTCTTATCATATCTTCTCACCACAGACTTTTTCATTGCAGTATGGACAGAGGCTTAGATTTCATGTTTTAAGAGCATAAAAATATCCATCGACAGCAAGTTTTTATAAATAGAGGGTCTTGAAGGGTCTTAGATCCACAATTTCTTTTGGTAATTTTAAAAGATTATTATTATTTTTAACGGACACCTAATAACTGTACATATTTATGGGGTACATTGTGATTTTTTAAATTAAAAACCAAGCTGATTTTATTATTATTATCAATACCAAGCAAGTCTTTAAATCAATGAAAATTTAATTAAGCATAAAGTTACTTTCACATTTGTCTACAACCGTAGTAAATACAGTTCTTGGCATAAAGACACAGCCCTTGGAGTTTAAAACATCCCCAACTGCAAGATTACCTAAATAAATTTCCCATTATTGTTTATGTAATAGTGGGTGAGTTAATCAAATTAAAATAATTATACAATCTAGGATAAAATAAAATGGAAATAATTTACTCATGAAATTCATATTTAAATCATCTTTATTTACAAAGTAGTATCCTGAGAATTATAATTCCATTAAGCTTCAATTTGAGCAAAAAATGTAGTTACTTAAACTGAAAATGAAAGATAAGTCAAAATTATTTATGAAGAGAGACCAAAAATATCATCAGGTTTCTTGCTGTGCTTCTGGATTTCAGGAGCAGGCTCATTTGAGCACGGAATCGACCCTGAAGGGAACTCACCCCTACTTTCAGAATGTGGGGGTGGAGGTGAAAATCCAGCTCCTAGAGGAACATAAGGAGGAAATCCCCTCAGTGAATAGACATTTCTCATTGCAAATGGAGGTGGTGGCTGCACAGGGAAATCCCTTGGTAGATAATAATTTTGAGGAGCTCCATACATGCTTCCTGGAGGAGGTGGAGGAAAAGGAGGTTCTCTTCTCATGAATGGACCCCTCCTATCCACTGGAAACAATGGACCTCTGATTGCAGGAAAAGGTGGAGGAGAAAAGCCAGGGCCACTTGCTTCCCTTTCAGCAGACACAGATGAATGAGGCACATTTACATCACCAAGGTTGTCTTTGGTATCATTTCTGCTGGATTCCGTTTGTGAGGGCTTTGGCCCATCCACTTTATCCAAAGAAGGCAGATTGAAACTTCTGAGTTCTGCTGGGCCAGACGGTCCACCAGGATCAGGATCAAATCCGTCTTGCCTTTGTGGAAGAAGAGCTGGATCAGAACATGGGTGGCCTGGTGGAGGAATCATCATCCTTCGGTGTTGTTCCCACGGAGGTGACAGGAACCCAGATGGAGGTGGTGGCTGCACAGGGAAATCCCTTGGTACATAATGATTTTGAGGAGCTCCATACATGCTTCCTGGAGGAGGTGGAGGAAAAGGAGGTTCTCTTCTCATGAATGGACCCCTCCTATCCACTGGAAACAATGGACCTCTGATTGCAGGAAAAGGTGGAGGAGAAAAGCCAGGGCCACTTGCTTCCCTTTCAGCAGACACAGATGAATGAGGCACATTTACATCACCAAGGTTGTCTTTGGTATCATTTCTGCTGGATTCCGTTTGTGAGGGCTTTGGCCCATCCACTTTATACAAAGAAGGCAGATTGAAACTTCTGAGTTCTGCTGGGCCAGACGGTCCACCAGGATCAGGATCAAATCCGTCTTGCCTTTGTGGAAGAAGAGCTGGATCAGAACATGGGTGGCCTGGTGGAGGAATCATCATCCTTCGGTGTTGTTCCCACGGAGGTGACAGGAACCCAGATGGAGGTGGTGGCTGCACAGGGAAATCCCTTGGTACATAATAATTTTGAGGAGCTCCATACATGCTTCCTGGAGGAGGTGGAGGAAAAGGAGGTTCTCTTCTCATGAATGGACCCCTCCTATCCACTGGAAACAATGGACCTCTGATTGCAGGAAAAGGTGGAGGAGCAAAGCCAGGGCCACTTGCTTCCCTTTCAGCAGACACAGATGAAGGAGGCACATTTACATCACCAAGGTCGTCTTTGGTATCATTTCTGCTGGATTCCGTTTGTGAGGGCTTTGGCCCATCCACTTTATCCAAAGAAGGCAGATTGAAACTTCTGAGTTCTGCTGGGCCAGACGGTCCACCAGGATCAGGATCAAATCCGTCTTGCCTTTGTGGAAGAAGAGCTGGATCAGAACATGGGTGGCCTGGTGGAGGAATCATCATCCTTCGGTGTTGTTCCCACGGAGGTGACAGGAACCCAGATGGAGGTGGTGGCTGCACAGGGAAATCCCTTGGCACATAATAATTTTGAGGAGCTCCATACATGCTTCCTGGAGGAGGTGGAGGAAAAGGAGGTTCTCTTCTCATGAATGGACCCCTCCTATCCACTGGAAACAATGGACCTCTGTTTGCAGGAAAAGGTGGAGGAGAAAAGCCAGGGCCACTTGCTTCCCTTTCAGCAGGCACAGATGAATGAGGCACATTTACATCACCAAGGTCGTCTTTGGTATCATTTCTGCTGGATTCCGTTTGTGAGGGCTTTGGCCCATCCACTTTATCCAAAGAAGGCAGATTGAAACTTCTGAGTTCTGCTGGTCCAGACGGTCCACCAGGATTAGAATCAAATCCGTCTTGCCTTCGTGGAAGAAGAGCTGGATCAGAACATGGGTGGCCTGGTGGAGGGATCCTCATCCTCCGGTGCTGTTCCCACGGAGGTGACAGGTACCCAGACGGTGCTCCATGAGAATCGGTTAACCTATCACAGCCCGATTCTCCTCTTTCATTGGTCATCTGGTGATCCAGAGTATTCTCTGGGCCTCTTGAGCCTCTTCCTCCTCCTCGCCCTGGAGTCAAAGGTGCGAGTCTGAGTGGAGAGAGAAAAGCTCTCGTTTCGGATGAAGGTCGACCCACTGGTGAGGCACCACATGGGGAATGCTCTCCGCCAAATGCTGTCTTTGGAACATCAACTACATATGGATCTTTTTTGAAAAGTTCAAATTTAAACTCTTTTGCAGCTAATTTTTGTCTCTTGGAAACATTTACTTTCCTTAAATACCTGAGGTGTCTTTCAGCAGTCTCAGCTGCCACCCAGCTGCCATGCGCTTCTTTCTCATAGGAAGTCATCTGCCCTTGATAAGAACGAACGCTTCTCTCCAATTCTTCTTCCGCATCTCTGGCTCTCCTTCTGTAGGTCTCCAGTTCCTCAGCTGCATGGCTCATCTTCTCTTCTACTTTGGAAAGTTTCTCCTCCTTCTCTAACCGGTCCTTTTCCTCTGCTATTAACTTCCTGTGGAGTTTCATTCCATTTTCTTGATACAGTTCAGTCATTCCTTTAAGTTTCTGCTGAAGCTTCTGATTTTCACTTTCCAACTGTGTGTTTTCTGACTGTAAAGATGCTTGTTCAGTCTGGAGATTTGTAATATGCTCTATAAGCTCTTCCTTTGTTTTATCTACTTCAGACAACTCAGTGTAAATTTGGTTTCTTTCTCCTTCTAGGGTTTTGAAAGAAGCACTTAACTTAGCAGTGTGAATCAGTTTCTTCAAAGCTCCTTTTGGCAGATCATCTAAGCGAGCACCATTTTGTGATTCACTCTTCATCTCCAATTCCAAGTCATCAGCCATCATGTCTTCTCCAAGCACAGCAGCCCAGTCTGTCATCTTGAGCAAGCGTTCAGCCAGAGACTTGATGTGATTTTCTTTATCACTCAGAACTCGTTCTGCCTGGACTTTGGAGTTTTCAAATAGTATTTTCTGTTTATTAAGTTCACTCACTTGTTCTTTCAATACTTCCGCTTCCTGTAAAAGCTGTTTCTGGCTTTCCTGAAGTTGGGAATTTTCATTCAAGGCGTCTTTTATTGCCACCTTCAGACGTTCTTCATTCATTTGAAATATTTTGCAGATTAGTTTGGCTTCAGCTACTTGTGACTGGATGGATTTCGATTCATCTTCTAGGGACTGTATCCTCTTTGAAATGTCCGCCATCAATTCATCTTGCTCACAATGTTTAGATTTCTGTTCCTTTAATTCTTTGGCTAGAAAGACTATTTCATCCTCAAGTTTAGATTTGGAGCTGCTCAGCTTTTCATAGGTTGCCTCCAAGCTTTGTGCTTCTGTTGACCCCTTCTCAAAGCTGGCATCCTTCACAGCTGACTCCAAGCCTTCATACTCCTCTTGAACAACGCAAAGTTTGTCAAGTAGTTTACATTTTTCTTCAATTAGTCCAGAAAGCTTTTCAGCAAGCTTTTTCTCTCTTCTTACATAAAGCCGGCTTCTCACCGATCGAACACTTCTCCACAAAAACAAGAGAATCAAAAATCCAGTAAGAGCCGCACATGTCACCAGTTCCCACGGAAAAGCAGGGCCTGGTCTCAGGTCTTCAGGCAATGCTGCCACAGTCCTGCACAGCTTTCCCAGGACCAGCCCCAAGTACGGCTGAGGGGCAGCCCCGGGCACCTCCATGGCGCCGAGGCTGCTCCGGCTGTGGCCACAGTAGCCACGGCCTGGCCGGGCCACCACCAGCAGCTGAGACAGCTCTGTGTTCTGTCGGGAACGCGAACCGGCCCCGGCAACAGCAGCAGACACAGCGCAGCCGGCCTTGAGGGGAGCCGGGGAGCACTGGCGCCCACCGGCCTCAGGCGTCCCCCACGCGCACCATGGTAACCAGGCCCCTTTGTGACGTCACTTCCGCCACGCGGTTCCGGAGCCTGCCCCCCCCCCCCCCCCGCGCGAGCCTGTGACACACGCTGTCCTAGCCACCCCCACCTCGGCTTGGTTTTGGCCGGGCCACCGCTGGATTTGAATCCATGTTTATAATGATGAAATCTGGGTAATCAGCATACTCATCACTCAAATATTTGTCATTTCTTTGTGCTGGGAAAATTCAAAATCCTCTCTTTTAGCTATTTGAAATTATCTAATAAATGTGTGCTGACTCTAGCCACCTTACAAAGCTGTAGATCAGTACAAATAGTTCCTCCTGTCCAGCTGCAACTTTGTATCTGTAACCTCTGCCTTTCCCCTCCTCGCCCTACCCTTCCCAGCCTCTAGTGACCACTAGTCTGCTACTTCTAGGAGATCAACTTTTCCTTTGGCAATTTTTTAAAGGAAATTTTGCGATTTTAATTTCTTTCAGAGGAGCATCCTTCCTTAGATATCTGCCAAGGAACAAAAGTGTTTTCTTTGGACTAACTTTGCCAAAATAGCCGTAGAATGTGGCAATGGGAAGAGGCCTGAGACACTCTGGGCTTCAGCTGGCCCAACGCTTTCTTTATAGGTAATGAAGCAAAGGTCTACAGTAAGTGCACTACTTGTCCAGGGCTGTTTAGCTATTTAGTGGCAGAAGTGTGTTGTATTTCGGGATCTGCTGGATGTCAGTGAAATGCTCTTTGTTTAAAAAACACTTTATTGAGGAATATTTTAGATACCTTGTAATCCACCCATTTCAGGTATGCAATTCAATGAGTTCTAGTAAGTTCATCAAGTTGTGCAGCCATCACCACAAATCAGTTTTAGAACATTTTCACCACACCAATAAGATCTCCTGTACCCATTTATTCTTTTTTTCCCCCAATTTTATTGGTTATGAATATTCACGGGATGCAAGGCTGATTGTCACCGTTCATGCCCAAGCTGTGATGGCCAGATTCATACTGGCCACATGACCGTTACATTTATTGTATCACCTTTATTGACTTTCATATGTTGAACCATCCTTGTATCCCTGGCATGAATCCCACTTCAGGTGCCTGAAACCTCTGCCAAGTTTCTCTTTTTGGTGCCCATAGGAGCCAGCCTGTGCCGCTGGTTCCCATGGAAACAGATCCCTGAGACACACCCTGCCTTGCAGCACGCACAAAGCACTTGCTCGCCCTTTGCCTTTTTTTTTTTTTTTTTTTTTTTTTAGCCAGCCAGTTAGTTCCAACTTTCAGGACCCCAGGGGAATAAAATGAGGACTGTTCCAGAGGGGAGGCAGCTGCCCAGGTGTCTGGCCCAAGCTCCCAGCCCACCCTGCCCTCTGGGGAAAAGGGGGGCAAGCCTCAGGTCAGGGCACAGCTCCCCAGGAGCCCCTCGGCCTTTCAAGGCCAGGACAGCCCTGCTCCTTTGGCTCCCAGCACACTTCCAGGAGCAGGGACGTGCTGAGCGTTTTGAGTGTTCACGGTGCACTTGGGAGGAAGGTGTCTTTATCTCACTCTACGGATGATGACAGTGAGACCCAGAAAAGTAAAAGGGTTTGCCCAAGTCACAGGCTAGAAAGTGACAGAGCCGGGACATAAAGCCTGTTCCTTTCATCCCAAAGCGAGCATGGCGGTCAAGATGCACCCCAACCGATGACACACCCATGTTTCATATGTCAGCTTGGAGACTTGCTGATCACACTGCCCAGGACAGGCCTGGCCTTCCTTACTGTATGAACTGAAAAGGTAGGACCAGAGAAGCCCACCCCCAAACCAGTGCTGCCCTCTGGAGAGTCACCCTCCCGCTGCTCAGAGGTGCTTTCTTCGAAGTTAACAAGCTGTGCAACCAAACAGGTCAGGACGACTGCCCTGCCCACTGGGCCCCCCAGGCCCCGGGGCCTTGGGAAACTCCCACTGCAGCAGCCAACCTGGAGGGTTCCCCTCATGCAACACAGATGTGAATGTTCCTGCCCCCTGCCATGACCCCCCCCGCCACTGGTTCCTTTCCCAGGCAGGAGGGAATGGGGACCGAGGACGCCTGAGTAGGCTCCTTGCATGGGCCTCAGCGGTGGCCGTGCTGTGGGCACGTGGCCATTAGCAAACTCCCCAAGAGAGAGTCAGTTTTGCAAAAGTCTCTGGCAGCTATCAGACCAAGAAAAGGGGCGGAAGGCTGCAGGAGTGCCTGCCCTGTTAGCTACGAGCTTGAGCCTGATGGGTTGGAACTGTGCTTTTCCTCCCACGGTGGCAGGAGCCCGAGGGCAGGGCAGTTTGGAAGTGGAAAGGGAAGGAATCGTTTCAAGTCTGGATGAAGGCTGCGTTTCCTTATGTTGCAATTACTGAGCACGTCACACTGGAGGCGGCGGTGATGAGACGCGTTAGCTGACCAGGGTCTTATACTCTCATCCCAGGCAGGGGAGGGGCTTGGCAAGCCCCACCCACAAGTCTTGGGGTCTCCTGGACCTTCCTCATGACCCCCTCCACTCCAGGCCCAAGTTCAATCCCTCCTCCCCAGGACCCCAAGCCGGCAGGTGGAGCTCTTCCGTACCTTTCCCTCAGGCCCTTTCTACTGTTGGGCCTGGCTGAGGGGCAGAGACAGAGAAATTCCCCCTCGGGGTTTGGGCCCTGCCCCACCAAGAGCCCCTGCCTGAGACCAAGGCCCCTCTGGGAGGGGGGTGCGTCTCACCATGCATGTGGTGCCCGCTCTTTAAAGAAGGTCAATAAACACCTGTTGCCCCCCCAAAGCCCTCCTCTGGTTGCCACAGAACTCAGGGATGTCACCAGGACACTGAGCCAGCACAGCTGTGGAACTGGAAACCACTGAAAGCAGCTTTATTTGTGTCCACCTCTGGCCCTTGAAACCTCTTCTGCTGGCCAGTCCTCCCACAGCCAGATGGAAACCTGACAGGCCCAGGCTGCTTCTTGGTAGGGTAATACCCGTGGTCTCCACCACTTCACGTCACACAGCACCGCTCGGCTCACGTCCAGGCCCAACAATAAAAAGGGCCTGACGTCATCGTCAAGTCCCCTGCTTTGAAGTGGAGGCCGCTCCTGCTGCCCCGGCCTGGTGGGGAGGGAAGCCTCGGCCGGGCAGCAGGCGTGGTCAGCCTCCAGCTGAACTCTGCTCTGGGCTTGGTGGAGGTTGAAAGCTACACCTCTTTCTCTCATCGGCATCTCCAAGGGTCTTCAGAGCCCGGACATGGTCCCCACTGTCCCCCTGACTAGAATATTTTGTGTGGGCCTCAGAGAACCAAGGAGCCCCTGACGGGTAGTGGCAGCCCCACCTTCTCTTGGCCTGCGTCTGTTCACTGCCCAGGCTGCCTCCTGGGACTGGGCCTGTGAGATTGCACGCCGACTCTCTCACACGAGGCCCTCACCTGAGCCGTCGGCCCTCTCCTCAGCTCCGCCATCAAAGCAGCCAGCCTGTCTCTTGCCCTCTAGACTTTGGGGTGGGGGTGGGGGTGAGGCATCAGTCCACTGGATTTCTCCACCTGCGGAGGACACCTCAAAGCCTAAAGCTCTCTTTAAAGCCCTCTTCCTCTGGCTTGATGTGAACGAGGGCATCTCACCTCACCCTCTGGTCTCAGCTCACCTCCCTGATATCCCCGCCTCTAACCTCAACACTTGACTCCTTGGTACCCTTGGTGTGGGTGAGGGGTCAGGCCATCTCTTCTCTAAATGCGGCATCAATGTGGGCAGAGGTCAGGGGCTGGGCGGGGTCATCTCACGGCACACACCGGCCTCCCTCCCCACATGGGGCTGTGATCATCAGTGCTTGTACGAGGGTTGGAAGCTAACTGCTCCATGCTTGTCCAGAAAGTGCAAGGAAGGATTTGGGACCATGGAGGAGGGGCCCATGGTGTGGACCAGGCTGGCTGCCAGCCTCCTGGTTTGGTCCCTGGCATTTAGGCTCAGAGAGACAGGGTGCTAGGAGGTAAGATGGGAGGCCCAGAGGGTGGGGAGGGACACTGGCCACCACCACCCAGAGCAGGGCCTCAGGCTGACTCCAGAGAACTCAGTTATGTCCTGAAATGCCACCATCATACGTTGACTCCTTTGGGTAAGTATTGCCTTTGCTTTGCAGCCCACATCCAGTCTCTGCATCCTAGTTTCTCAGCCCTCAGGTAGATAAGCAACAAGTCCTGTCTCTTGGTTGATCCTTGTAAAGCGTTTAACACGCTTCCCGGTTGATACTCATAGCTCGATAAATACATGTTAACTCACACTGCTTGGCCCTTCGGGTAGCATGGGCAGGCTCTCGCCCACCAGGCGACCCTCTCTTAGCACAACTCGGCCAACTGGAGCTGCCCTGGCCAGTCACCTGAGACCTTGGATGCCTTGGCCCATCTGGCATTTCTTTGGCAGAATCTTCCATGGGGCCTTTCGCTGGGTGGCAAGGCTGGAGCGTCTGGCACAACAATTCGAGTTTGCAAATACAAAAGCCACATCTTAAACATCACAAATTAGAACTGTGGTTTGGCAAAATATTTTTGTGCTCCTTTGAGGACCTGAAACTCCAAGAATAGTAGAAAACAGAATGTCTGGGATATTTATATACAGGTTAAGAGTCTCTGATCCAAAAATCCAAACTCCTAAACTTTTTGAGTGCTAACATGACACTCAAAGGAAATGCTCATTGGAGCATTCTGCAAATGGATTCTCCAAATATTCCCAAATCTGAAAACATCCTAAATCCAAAATACTTTCCAAGCATTTTGGATAAGGGGTACTCAACCTGTATTTTAATGGGGAGAAGAGAATGACAAAGTTGACTGTGGGACCGCAGGCCGCCAGAGTCATCAGACAGCCATGTTACACATGGTGTAGACAGCTGGAAGCCAGGAGTCATCTCATGCACGCACCTGTCTCCAGAGGCCTGACGCAATACCTCAGACAATCAAGAGACGAACACTAGAATTTTGATTAGACTCAACACATCCACAATTCAACTCAATTTAAAATTGCCTCACATACTCTTGGTAGCAATAAAACTGCAGCCTTTGGAAGATAATCTGGTCCTATCTTTCAGTATTTTCCATGTGGATATTCTTTGTCCCATCAGTGTCACCTCTAGGCCCAAACCCAGAGAAATCTCTGAAGGACACCAGGATGCTCACTGCAGCATTGTGTAGGACAGCACAACCTGGACACAACCTGAGTGTCCACCCGTGGGGCACGGGGTAAATACATGATGGTAAAATCATAATTGATGCCGCTTTAAAAAAGAATGAGACGGTCCTCTCTACCCTGACATGGAAATAGAGGTCTGCAGGTTTGTGGATATCAGAGCAGATTTAAACACAGGTGTTCGGACAGCGTGACGGGACCTGAGCTGAGGGACAGGAAAGTGCAGCCTCAAGTCCCCGTGTCATTCCGCTTTCTCGCTCTCTTTCCCTGGGATCCAGAACCTCCGCCCTCCTTTTAGGCGCACTGGCTGGGGAAAGGCTGTGGCGGGAGCGGGAGCACGCGGGCAGCGGCTCAAGCGGGGCAGAGGCTGCAGCAGGATCAGGAGCCGGCGGGCAGCGGCCGGAGCCGGGCAGAGCCTGCAGGGGGAGCGGGAGCGCGCGGGCAACGGCTCCAGCCAGGCAGAGGCTGTAGCGGGATCGGGAGCGCGCAGGCAGCGGCTGGAGCAGGGCAGAGGCTGCAGCCAGATCGGGAGACCGGGGGCAGCGGCTGAGCGGTGCAGAGGCTGCAGCGCGACGGGAGTGCGCAGGCAGCGGCTCGAGCGGGACAGAGGCTGGAGCGGGAGCAGGAGGGCGCGGACAACAGCTGGAGCTGGGCAAAGGCAGAGGCGGGAGCGGGACCGTGAGCGTGGGGGCAGCGGCGGGAGAGGGGCAGAGGCTGCAGCGGGATCAGGAGCGCCAGGGCAGCGGCTCGAACAGGGCAGAGGCTGCAGCTAGATCGGGAGTGGGCGGGCAGCGGCTCTAGCGGGGCAGAGGCTGCAGCGGGAGCGGGAGGGCGTGGGCAACAACTGGAGCTGGGCAAAGGCTGCGGAGAGGGCTGGAGCGCTAGCGTGCGGGCAGAAGCTCGAGCAGGGCAGAGGCTGCGGCGGGATTGGGAACGCGTGGGCAGCGCCTTGAGCAGGGCAGAGGCTGCGGCGGGATCAGGAGCGCGAGGGCAGCGGTTCCAGCCGGGCAGAGGCTGCAGCGAGATCGGGAGCGTGCGGGCAGCCGCTGGAGCGAGGCAGTGGCTGCAGCGGGATCGTGAGCATGGGCAGCGGCTCCAGCAGGGCAAAAGCTGCAGTGGGATCGGGAGCAAGCGGGCAGCAGCTCTAGCGGAGCAGAGGCTGGAGCGGGAGCAGGAGGGCGCGGGCAACAGCTGGAGCTGCGCCAAGGCGGAGGCGGCAGCGGGAGCGTGAGTGTGGGGGCAGCGGCGGGAGAGGGGCAGAGGCTCGAGAGGGGCAGAGGCTGCAGCGGGATCGGGAGCGCCAGGGCAGCCGCTCCAGCAGGGCAGAGGCTGCAGCGAGATGGGGAGCGCGCGGGCAGCGGCTCGAACAGGGCAGAGGCTGCAGCGAGATCGGAAGGCGGCGGGCAGTGACTCTAGCGGGGCAGAGGCTGCAGCGGGAGCGGGAGGGCGTGGGCAACAGCTGGAGCTGGGCAAAGGCTGCGGTGAGGCGGGAGCAGGAGGGGGTGGGAAACAGCACGAGCTGGGCAAAGACTGCGGCGGGAGCTGGAGCGCTAGCGTGCGGGCAGAAGCTCGAGCGGGGCAGAGGCTGCGGCGGGATCGGGACCGCGCGGGCAGCGCCTGAACAGGGCAGAGGCTGCAGCGCGATCGGGAGCGCCAGGGCAGCGGCTCCAGCAGGGCAGAGACTGCAGCGAGATGGGGAGCGCGCGGGCAGCGGCTCGAACAGGGCAGAGGCTGCAGCGAGATCGGGAGCCGGCGGGCAGTGGCTCTAGCGCGGCAGAGGCTGCAGCGGGAGCGGGAGGGCGTGGGCAACAGCTGGAGCTGGGCAAAGGCTGCGGTGGGGCGGGAGCAGGAGGGGGTGGGAAACAGCA